>NC_056735.1:811518260-811583260 GCF_019279795.1 Protopterus annectens | reverse complement strand
TCTTGTAACATGTAGGTATTTTACATACAGAAATAACTATTGTATGTGACTATTACATAAGATGTGGGACATAATTATGTCCTACGATCGCAGGATATTTTACATTTATAATGGTTTTGGTATGGACACAACTGCCCAGAGGGGGACTGTCCCTCACAATGTGGGACAGGTGGTAATCCTGACCATTGTGCTAGACTTAGTTATTGGCAGCGTGCTAACATGATGCGTTTCGCTTCCACTAGGTATAACTATCAGCACTACAATAGATTACCGGCACGGGGTTTTAAATGTCATTTGTTCGAGGGATGGGGACTCAATATTCAGCTACGTGCATTTGTGTTTGCTTCTTATTTTTGGGTTCCCAAAACTGTCTTGCATGCTTTGCATATGTTTCAGTATCCATGGACACTGACAGGTGTGATTACTATTAGAGGCAGGCTGTACTATTCAGCATTTTAGGTTGCACATAAACAGCCGACATGTACACACCTCCGTTCAGCGCTTGGACACATTCCATGCACTCGCGCATGCTTCCTATGTACGTTGATGTGGCTGCAGCGCACCTTCATTAATATGCATATGGCGCTACTGTGCCATCTCTATGCCACATGGTTGGTGCAAGCCTAACGCCGTTCTTGCGCCAAGCTTCATGAATCCCGGTGATTGTTTTTCCTGTTGTTAGCCAGGTTGGTGTCTGTTCAGAGTGTGCACATAAATAATTCTTACTCATGGCTAAATCTTTGTGCAAAGATGTTAATACTTGTAACCATAAGTTACCCCTGGGGTAGTGCCTATGTCCCTTTTGGATAGTGGTAATCTGTAAGATACTCAAGGCATAGGCATAAGTCATTGTCATCCTCTTGCCCCTAGTGGCCATATATTGGGTAAAATTGGGTTATATTTCTTAGGTTTGTAAGTGTGTAAGGGCTCCTGAGCCATTATTGTAGTAACCTCCTATGATCCTAAGAACATACATATATCTATATATCAATACATATATGTATATATATATATATATATATATATATATATATATATATATATATATATATATATATATATATATATCTATATATATATATCAATACATATATATATATGTAGTAAAAGATGAAAAAATGCACAAACCAACAAGAAAATCGTCGCACAGGCAGTGTGCATACAATGAGAGCCAGTAATCCCTGAAATATTCCAATGTGTGCTTTAAATCAAGCCAACACATCCAATTCAATACAAGGATGCCTTCTTTATTTAGACAAAGAAGAAGGTATACGCGCTTTTGTTCCAAAAATAAAAGATGGAACTTCATCAGATACAAGGAAATTAAGGAAGTAAACTGTTTTAAATAGGAAATCTTACATGACATCACTTCCTGGATTAGTGAAAACCACTCCCAAGTCTAAACCAGTCTTCTGGAACAGAAGTCTGAAACACTACACATAAAAGTTTCAGCACAAAACAGTATAAATATCAAAATATAAAAATGTATAAAATACATATAAAAACTGATTGTGCCAATATCAACACCCTAAACTATGTATTATAAACACAATAATAAATATGTGTATATATTAAAATGCTTTTAAGATGCTTTTGAAAAAAATATGTATGTATATAAAAACATATAAGTAAAATATGCATACAGTTAAAAATCCATTAGGAACAAATGAATAAATTTCATGTACATATACATATAACAGGTATGAAGGCCATAAAAAACAAAACAAAAAAAAAAAATGTTTGTACCATATCCATATCTAAAGAGAATGTTTCACCTCTCAAGAGCCCTCAATTTAAGCAGACTGCTTATGGAAAGGCTGCCATTTAAACCGGGCCAATGAGTGGCATCAAGTCGTGATTGCCATAGCAACTCGGCTTTTTCGAGTAAATATGGCCAGGCTGCCCCCCTATTATGTCTTTTTTGGACTTCAAGTACTATAAATTTGAATTGGTGGTTGGTGTACTCACTAATGTGTCTAGCAAGTGCATTAAATTCACTAGCATCCCTTATATTCCTAAGGTGCTCGCTGATCCTATTTTTAAGCTTATGTTCCGTCTTCCCCACATAAAAACATGGGCAAAAGGAACATAAACCACAGTAGACCACTCTTTCAGTTAAACAACTACACCTCTCACATATTTTTATTTTCATTCTATTAATTTCACATTCACTGACTTCCAAAATGAAAGGGCAAAATTTACATGCCCCACACTTAATCATCTGACCCTTCCTATAGATTCCATCATTATTACGTTTGAAAATGTTCTTCAAGTTAGGACCCTTCTTAAAAACACACACAGGTTTTTCTCCTAAGATTTAAAAAAATTCTCTGTCACTACTCAACAAATTCCAATTCTTACACAGAATATCTTTAATAGTGTATGTGTCATTTGAGAAGACAGTTGAAAAACGTGTGTGGTAATTAGTTACTTCAGACCCAGAGGAATGGTGCCCCCTATATATTTCCTGGTTATGGGCAATTGTTTGGTCATTCGCAACAGTGCCCGTGACTGTTTCAGTTATATTCAACCCAGTAAAATCAGAATGGTCAGTATTAGGGGTGCCCAAAATTGTTACAAAATACCCACATTGTCTTTTTCTCACTAAACTCCTTCATGATGTTGTCAATTAAATTGGGGGGATAACCTCTTCTCAAGAACATTTCCTTCACGTTAAGGCATTCTCTGGTGAAACCTATCCAAGTTGTCACCATTCGTGCTGCACGCACAAATTGTCCTTTAATAACTCCACATTTCTGAGTGAATGGGTGGCAGCTGTCGAAATGCAGAAAACTGTTGGAATAGGTTTCTTTTCTAAAAATTTCAGCCACAAACCTCTGTTGCTCCAGATCTTTCTTTAACAGAACATCAAGATACGAAATTTCACATGCATTAACACTATATGTGAACCTCAAAAAGGAGTTTGAGTTGTTAATATAGTTAATGAATTCAACAATTTGGTCTCTAGGACCTTCCCATAAAATAAACATGTCATGTCATGTTTTTATGTGGGGAAGATGAAAGGTAAGCTTAAAAGCAGGATAAGCGAGCACCTTAGGAATATAAGGGATGCTAGTGAATTTAATGCACTTGCTAGACACATTAGTGAGTACAACAGTCACCAGTTTAAATTTGTAGTACTTGAAGTCCAAAAAAGACATAATAGGGAGCTGCCTGGCCATATGTACTCGAAAAAGCCGAGTTGCTATGGCAATTATGACTTGATGCCACTCATTGGCCAGGCTTAAATAACAGCCTTTCCATAAGCAGTCTGCTTAAATTGAGGGCTCTTGAGAGGTGAAACATTCCCTTTAGATATGGATATGGTACAAAAATTTTTTTTATGGCCTTCATACCTGTTATATGTATATGTACATGAAATTGATTAATTTGTTCCTAATGGATTTTTAATTGTATGCATATTTTACTTATATGTTTTTATATACATACATATATATATATATATATATATATATATATATATATATATATATATATATATATATATATATATGTATGTATATACTTTTTTTTTCAAAAGCATCTTAAAAGCATTTTTATATATACACATATTTATTCTTGTGTTTATAATACATAGTTTAGGGTGTTGACATTGGCACAATCAGTTTTTATATGTATTTTTATATATTTTTATACTTTGATATTTATACTGTTTTGTGCTGAAACTTTTATGTGTAGTGTTTCAGACTTCTGTTCCAGAAGACTGTTTCAGACTTGGGAGTGGTTTTCACTAATCCAGAAAGTGATGTCATGTAAGATTTCCTATTTAAAACAGTTTACTTCCTTAATTTCCTTGTATCTGAAGAAGTTCCTGCTTTTATTTTTGGAAAAAAAGCACTTATACCTTCTTGTTTGTCTGAATAAAGACAGCATCCTTGTACTGAATTGTACTGAAATGGACATGTTGGCTTGATTTAAAGCACGCATTGGAATATTTCAGGGCTCACTGGCTCTCACTGTCCTCATACTGCTTGTGTGACAATTTTCTTGGTGGTTTATATATATATGTGTGTGTGTGTGTGTGTGTGTGTGTGTGTGTGTGTGTGTGTGTGTGTGTGTGGGTGTGTGTGTGTGTGTGTGTGTATATGATGCACTTCTACATAAAGCACAACATGGGAGCTTCAAAACTGCTCCCACGCCACAGGTCATAGCTGACTTGCTTGCTGTGAAGAGTTGGAATTGGGAAGTGTTATACCTTTATATTTATATAGCACATTTCTAGTCACCTACGCACCTCCCTCAAAAACCTAACTCTAATCCTGTTGTTCCAACATTTTAAAAACAATAGCTACTATTCTGTAGTCTAACAAAAATGAGAAGATTATGGGCCGGATTCACAAAGGCTTGCACGGAGTCTAAGAGTAGAGTAAGACTCCATGCAGCCAACATGTCCGCCGAGCGATCCAGGAACAGCCGGTAGGGGCGTGCAACAGAGCTCCTAAAATTATTCTTACACGGACAGGGGTAGGATATGCAAATTACCTCAATTGCAGGCGAAAGCTATGCAAATGAGGTAAATTTGAGATCCAGGAAACCCGAACCTGTCCGAGTAAGATTAGTGTTATTTGCAGAAATGTACTCCATTGACAACTGAGTACTGTTCTGCAAATAGCAAAACGGAGCCGTGACGGCTCAAACAAATGGATGCATCCAGTTGAGGAAGCATGCCAATGGCCAAAAATATGGCCATTGGCAATGTTCACTGATGCAAAATTAAAATAAAATTATTTTTTTTTTTATCCCGATTGCCAATGTTTAAGTGTAGTGCAGCGCCACGCAAAAGCGCTGTGCTCCAAAAAACAGAAAACCAATAATTAAAATACACAAATGTGGATTTTATAGTAATTCCTAATATACAATGCAAGGGAATGGCAGGCCGAAGACAACATGGCTACTGAATAGAGGTTGCTAAGGGGGGAAGCTCAGTCTAAGAGATGTAACCAAGTATTAGTAGGCAATACTATGCAAATGAGGGTAAGGATAGTGAATCCCAAGTTTACATAGCAAAAGAGCACAGTCAGTGGAGTGTAGGAGTAGGATAATTGGAGTATCAGAGTAGAAGATAGGTGACATCATGAGGGGGTATGTCTGAAAGAAGTGAAGCTCAATGGAGTAGAGTGGCATGTGTTTGCTGTCAGTTACTCATCACTGGAAGAGATGTGTCAACAGGTACCCTAGCTAAAGGCAAGAAATCGAAGGTGTATGCCGTGGATAACACTAAAGTTTCTTGTAGAAGTGCTTGCAATGTGTCTGCGCACGTGTGCATGCCCGTACATCTGAGTAAGACTGTGTGCGCACGTGTGTGCCTGTGTGCGCGTGTGTAAGTCGGAGTAAGCGTGTCTAAGGTCGGTTAAACCTGTGTAAGCACATTTGCACATGTGTGCGCTCGTCTTAGCAAGAATAACCAAGTTGTAGGCCGTGTAATCATGTGTGCGCGCATGTGAGCTGGTGTGTGCATGTTTGCGCTTGTTTGCGTGGCACTGCCCCCCTGAGGAAACAGAAAGGGAAAAGGAAGCATAACAAATAGTAGGAAGTTAACCATGGAGTACTAGCAGGGCTAGCAAGTGAAAACAATAAGAATCAGCCAATTACACAGGCAGTACTCTATCCCAGCCCAGCCCAGCACTTAAAACTCTGCAAACAACTTTCCACTATGTTTTTCTCAGAGACATTGCAACACTGCAGTAAGCTAATAGAAGTGAAAACTGAAAAAGCTTTACTGAGACAAAGAAATGTTAGGGGCTGCCATTGCTGTTATAAGGCAATATATGCAACATGCTGAGGGTGGTGACAATGCAAATGCTGTTGAGCAACCCACAGTGAGGAGACAGAGAAGAGTGCACAGGCCCAGGGTAACCTACCAGGGGCTACATGAGCTGGAGGTAGTGGAGCGCTATAGAGTGGACAGAGACCTCATGCAGCAAATTGTTGAGCTGTGCAGGCCATGCCTCACACACAGAACCAACAGAGGGGAACCCATCCCAGTGGAAACCAAGGTATGTGTTGACCTAAGAACACTATCAACAGGTACCTTCCAGAGACCAACTGGTGATATGAAGGGCATTTCACAGACATCAGCATCCAGGGTACTGCACCAGTTCCTGAATGCCATGTCAGCACATGTCAGTGATCATGTATATTTCCCCAATTCCCATGAGGTATTGGCCAGCAATATGCATCTCTTCCAGCAAATAGCTGAATACTCTGAGGTAGTGGATGCAATAGACTGCCCGCACATATGCATCAAAGTACCAGCTGGTGAGCGGGGTAGGGTCTACTATAACCGCAAAGGTTTCCCCTCCATCAATTGCCAGGTCATGTGTGATGCCCAGGGCATAATAATGAATGTGTGTGTTGGCTGCCCTGGAAGCTACCATGATTCCCATATCTGGCATCTGACACAGCTGTACCAGACATTTGCCAAATGGGACATCCCACATGGTCACCTAGTGGGGGATGCTGGATATGCACTCGAGCCGTGGCTGATGACACCCATCAGAAATGCACATACACCTGAACAGGAACGCCATAATGAGGCACACGCACAAACACGAAATGTAATTGAGCATGTGTTTGGGCTGCTCAAGTCACGGTTCCGGTGCCTGGACACATCTGGTGGAGCCTTGCAGTACTCACCATCTACATGTACCCAAGTAGTCATGGTATGTGCTATGCTACATAATATGATCCTGCGAAAACAGCTGCAGCAGGAGCAGCATAAGGCTGGGCCAAACAGCCCCCCAACATTGCCAAGGCCATCACAGGCAGGGCGTGACTCAGAGGAGGAACAACCTGAGCCTGCCCCAGTAGGCAGAAGGAGGCATGCCCAGTATGCTTTGGCCTTGGCAAAGAGGCAATGCATAGAATATACACTGACTCAGTAGGAACCCTGGAAATGATACCTCTCTCTGACTCACACATATAGTAAAAGGGATGCCTAACTTGACACTACCTGTTAACAAACATGTATAGGGAGTGTAATATGTGCACCTGACATAGGCAGCCCTGCAGCACCACCTGAGGCATGATTGCCATGTGTTAAGCAATATAAAGCAGTGCTAAACACCTCTTACCACTCTTTAGTATATGTAAACAAAATTGCACACACTAAGTAGCACAACTTTTGGCAATGTTGAGCAATATTGGGCAGCGTTCAGCAATGTTGGTTAACATTGAGCAATGTTGTGCAAGTTTGGTCAAAGTCGGGCATAGTTCAGCAAAAGCAGGTAAACATAGTCATATTTGCGTCACTGTTCCTGAAGCAGTCTGGTCTGCCCAGTATGAAAATAAGAAGCAGTGGCAGTCCTCAAACCGAGGATACTGTGCACTATAGTCATAGTACTGAACCACTAAACCATGACAGTATGTCAGTGGTCAGCCTGTATGAAGAAATGTTGATAAGTCTATGCAAAGTATCTCATGGAAACCCTGCAGGCACGGTATAATCCCTGTCAAGTTATGATACAAAGGTGAGCCCTGCAGTAAGAATAGAACCTGATTTTCAACACACATAGTATAAATGTTAATATTGGTCATGTTCACACACATCAACAAATGTAGTGGACCTCAGACAGAAACATACTGAAAGGTCACATTGGGCATGCTCACACACTTGAATAAATGAGACAAATGTCAGGCAACAAAACACTGAAAGGCCGAACTGGGCATGCTCACACACTTATGCCATGTCTGAGTACAGTAGTGGGCCACACATATCCGGCAGTTGCATGTGTTAACCCAGGAACCTCTCACTATTCACCAATCCACCTTGTGCACACAGTTATATGACAACAGACACATATATAATACAGAGCAACCTTGTCATAATCAAATATGTTCTGCAGATACTTAAGTTGTTCATAGAAAGTGGGAAAGCAAAGAAGAAACAAAACCTGCACTCAGTATCATCACTAAACAATGTGCATCCCGAACATTATAATATGTTCAGAGGCTGATACTTGGCTATGTGCTCTAGGGCATGTATAAGCCTAGCCAGAGTGTGTTTGGCTTTCACAACCCTGTTAGATTAGTAGACTGTGCCTGTGAATAGTAGGTCACACAAGATAGCCCACTTATGTTTACTTTATTGTGCCTCTGTCTAGCAGTGACCCAGAAGATATCCCAGGGGTAATCATAGGACCATCCATCCACTTGCCAAGATGTCTCCTGTAGGTGTTCAGAGGGGGTCCCTGTGTATGCGGGACTGGGATCTCATTCCAGAGTGAGTGGAGCCTCTGGGATAGGAATCTGTCTATCCAGCATGTCCTAGTAATATCAGTGCTGAGGTTTACGTCCGTGGAGCGTGTAGCTCTAAGGGATTTGGATATCCTGAGGTGGAACATGTCCATTAATTCTGGGATGGACATGGCTTTAAACAACAGGCACAGATCGCATCCAAGTAGGCAGTAAGCGACTGAGTTGAGCTGGGGTTACATTACCCAAATTGCACAGGGCATCTGCGTGAGTCCCTACAACTACTTGGTGAGGTACTTGTGTGGCCATTACAGTAGTTGCAGGTGTCGGGTAAAGTACATCCAAGATGGGGCATTGTATCCAAGCATGGGCCTGATGAGTATAGGGGCACAATGACCTCACTTGATCTAGATGTGAAACCTTATGGGATAAGGTGGCCTATATAGAAGGTCTGTCTAACCACATTGGCAATGTGATTGTCAAAGGAGAGAGTACTAACTACTCATGTCCCCAAATCCCTAATAACACCTACCGTACATGATGGATTACCACCTATGTGGTAATGTGTGGGCACATTGTCATTCCCAAAGGGGATGACTATGCATCTAATGGCAATTAGCTGTAGGCCATGGCTCTGGCATCAGTTATCCATCTCTGTGAGACCCTTTCTGAGGATGCTTGTGCCAGCTGGAGATTTGATTATGGCATCCAGTTTGCAGTCATCTGCGAACATGGTCAGCTGTATTCCTCCTGTGTTAGCCTGTATGTCTAAGAAATATATACTAAACAAGAGAGGTCCCAGGACTGAGCCTTGTGGGATGCCATGTGTAACTGGCGTATAGTCAGACATGGCACCTGCAATACTGACCACGTGGGTGCTATCTGTGATCCATTTAGTAATCCATCTTGTGACATATGTGTCGATATTGAAGCTGGTGAGCTTATGTATAATGCCCAGGGGGGGTATTGTGTTGCAGTGTTTTGCCAGGTCCAGGTAGGCTGTGTGGACAACCTTCTCTACATCTATGGACCTGGTAACTGTTTAAAGAAGTCGAACAGGTTCAAGAGGCAAGATCTGCCCACAACAAAGTCAAATTGTGTATGATCCAGTGTCTGTAGGGTCCCGATGTCTATGTGTATGACTCCCATGATGATACACTCCATAGCTTTGCAGACCAGGCTATTTAGACTTATAGGGCGATATTGCCCATGGTCCCTTGTGGCACCACCTCTGTGGAGAGGGACCACTGTTGCTGTATGGCATTCTGTGGGTACATATCCTGTAGTAACTCTGATATTGAACAATGACTTAATGTGAGTGTTACGTTTGTCATGAAGCGTGTGTAAGACACTGGACGGGACACCATCTGGTCCCATTGATGCTGTGTCATCTGCTTTGGAGAGGGCAGCACTCACCTGTTCATCTGTGATGTCAGGGAGGCTACACTCTGTTGGGATGGACATTTGCTCATTAGGGGGGATGGGGGGAAACATTTGCACTGAACCTGTTTGCCAGGATGTTGGCAATGTCTGTGGGATCAGTGTATGTTTTGTCATTATGCAGTAACTCACAGCATATATGGTAGTTTCCACCCAGGTTCCTAACATAACTAAAGAAGTCCTTGTGATTGTCCTTAGTGTCTGGTGCAAGTTTCCATTAGAAGCGGCCCTTAGATGAATTAATGAGTGATCGTAGCTTCTTGCTAGTACTGATCAGAGATGCCTTCCCTTTTTGGGATTGTGCTCTATCATGTAGTAGCCTCCTCCTTTTGTTGTATAGCTTATTAATGGCTGTGGTCCACCAGAAAGGTCCCCTGCCTTTGGAGGAGTGAGTGTTGTTGTTATTTGGGATAGCATGATCCATTCATTCCAGTAGGTGTCCATAGAATGCTTTTGTAAAGGATGCAGTGGTCTGAGCATCATTCAAGGTAAGCAACTGATTTGGAATGCCAAGCGAAATGAATTCTATTCAATACAGGCCACAGCAGGCTACAGCAGTAATCACCTGTACAAATCCTTGCCTCTTCAAAATCTAGCTAGATTCACTGACTCACAAATGATCCAGATATTGAAATGACATAAAATAACTTGTTTAGGTGTGTGAACTAGAATATCAGTCAAATCTTCAGAAATGTCTTAAAAGCAATGGGTGCATGTAAAAATGAAATCTGCATGTTGTTTAGTTTTTGTAACATATTCAAAATATAAGTTATACTTTCTAAGTATTTGACTAAGTCCAAGAAATATTCTGAATCACCAGACAGCTAGATTCTAATCTTCTGTCTGTTTCTTTCTTTAGTCTAACACCATAAATAGATACTTTCTGTGGTATTACCACATTACTTGTACTTTCATATTTTCACAATAGCATTACATACCACAGAGCCTAAATTTATTTGCTTATTTACATTTGTTTACTGGGAATATTCAACTGAAGGGTGGCCACAGTGGTGCAGTGGTTAGTGTTGCTGTCTCACAGCAAGAGGTTTTCTGGTTTGATTCTCGGCTGGGGTGTCTTATGTGCAGAGTCTGCATGTCCTCCCTGTGGTCACGTGGGTTTTCTCTGGGTACTTCGGTTTCCTCCCACATCCCAAACACATGCTGTAGGTGGACTGGACACCCTAAATTGGCCCTAGGTGTAAGTGTGTTCCTTCTGTGGAAGGTTGGGTGCTGGGCTGGTAACTTGACACCGTAAAAACTCCACTGCCAATCATGAGTGAACTGGTGATCCGCTGTGGTGACCCCCTAACCAGGATAAGCCGAAAGGAGATGATGATGACTGGGAATATCCAACTAGGTAATAAATACCCATTCTCAGTGGTGGTCCAGGGAAAAAAAGAGAGTTAGATGACATTAAATAAATCAGTACTATAGATGTAATTTAAAAAAAGGCATACATACTTACAATTTAACAGTGGAATATATAGGATATTATAAAGCATGAGGTATCGCCAATGATGGAATAATAAAAAAAGACAATTAAATATGAAAATCAATTTAAATATGAAAATCAATATATAAAAAGTATTAGTATAGACTGTTATGCTAGAAAATAAATAAATAAAGAGACTACTATAGTATACACGACCGCATTTTTCTATCCTTGCAACTCTTCAGAGTCTCACTGCCCTTCTTCCCTTATGCAGACAATAAATACCTGCTTGACTCATCCCACATACTGTACAAGTAATATCTCACAATAATTATTTATCCTTCCACATCCATTTCCTTGTTGATCTACCCAATGTATGCTTTCAGTGCTAAGGCTGCCTAATAAAATAAAAAAAAATAAAATAATCAAACCTTTGTGCTGTAATATTTGACCCCCATCTGTTTGACATGTTTCCTGCAAGGTTGTCCCGTTCTGTCTTACTTATACTGGCTGAGCAGAATAAAATTAACTGAAGGCCTTCAGGTACTTCCCATATCACTTCAGCCAGATCTAAAAGTTTATTAATGTTCTCTAATATATATTGCACACACACACACACACACACACACACACACACACACACACACACACACACACACACACACACACACACACACACACACACACACAGGATTTAACCCAGCCTGAAAGCACAGAGGACACCAAATAGCACACCTGAGTTCAAAACCTAGTTGGAGGGAGCACAACTGGGCAGCAGCACTATCTGTAGAGAAGAAAGTCCTGGCAATATACTTCCATAACATACCATGAGAACCCTATAGGTTTTACCTGATGAGTCATCATGAGTCAGTTTCAACTGCAGGGCACTTAACAGGAGATTTAATGTAACATACAATGAAGGCCTTAGCTTTGACATGTGTCTGTGTATACAGAATAATTTAAAGATGATTAAGTTTTTGTTAACACAAAGGCCAGCAAGTCAAAATTAAATTAATTATATTTTGATGCAAACATGATTAAAAGCATCAGTTCTAATAATTAAAATGTAATACTAGGAAATGTATCTGTGTAAACATTTGGTAAAATAGCTGCATGTGTTGGAAAGAGAAGCAAAGGTATTTAGCACTGCTGGAACAAAAACACATTTCTACAAATTTAGATGCCACGCATGTGATCTCCTGTTCTACCCACTTTGTGATATAGGTGTTGATGGCCACATCTGTCATTGTGGATTGCATACCTCATTGTGGACTCCTGTCGACTGCCTTGACCTTTTCAAGTACCACAGGATGATGCTCTTTGAGGACATCTCACAGATGTAACAGACATAGATATAGCATTAAAACCTCACACATGTCTGTTGCACACAACCAGGATATTACTAGTGTCCATGTATAGAAGGTTCATGATGACATGTTGGTCTGCCTCACAGGTCAAGATAGTCAGGATGTGTCTATACATGCATACATTGGATGCTGTCCCCAACCCACTCAGATGGATGCATGTTGATGTACACCCTTCTACAGGATATCGACGTACACCCTTCTATAGGAACATAGTCCATCCTGAGAGTGTGTTGAAGAGTGTATCACACATTGTCAGGTAGGGTATGTTCTGAGTCATGATATGAGTGATCTGTGATGTTGTCACAGCCCATAGTTTCTGTGAGTTAGGCCTGCATGAAAGTAACACAATGCATACTGCTTATCTTGATATGTCCTAGGTTTTGGACATAATCCCCCTCTACTCAGATATCATTGACAAACTCTACCAGCTGGGGATTAACAATTACATCACTAGATGGTTAACCAGTGTCCTCACTGACATACCACATACTGTGAAAGTTGGTGAATCAACCTCTACCTTTGCAGCTGTTACCACTGGTGTATCCCTAAGGATCTGCACTGGGGCCTTTACTGTTTGGAATCTATTTCTCAGCAATCCAGGCTGCAAAATATGATCTGTAGCTTGCCAAGTTTGTGCCTTATGCAAAGTGGAATTTCCTGGTAAATAAACCATTGATAGCACTTCCCCCATGTGGAAACCACTGGTGCAAGATTTGGGAACACATGTAGATAGCAATTTGAACTTCAACCAAGTGTCCATAGTGGTATGGAAAGGCTGCGTTGTGCATCTCAGAAGTCAGGTCATTGTATCCAGATCTGAGGAGGATATAACAGCACTGTATTCACAATTCATCTCAACACTAATATGATATAATGCTTCCTTTTGCATGTACCTTTCCAGACACCTGCAGCAGCTGGACAGACCATGGGAGTTTCACACCAAGAAAATACAGGTCCTACAAACAAAGCCATGACATTTGTAGAAATGCTGAAAGGCCTGTTCCTGAAATCTGTATTGGAAAGGATGAGATGACTTGTGCCTAGACTACAGGACATCCATGACCCTGTCCTGATTTGTATACTTGGCAGTGTCTGTTGAAAGGATGATGGTAAAAGCAATGTCCCACATTCTGTTGTGAAATGCAAATGCATTTGCCAAACAAGGGCACAAACACACACACACACACACACAGTTGACTGCAGTGAGTATAGAACCCTTACCCCTCTAAGGTACAAAGACTAAGAAGCACAGTACTTTATGCAAGCACCACAGAGCAAATCTGACTTAAAGTGTCTCAGAAAACACTTTATAGCTAATGACATCAGCAGTGTCTGTTGAGAGGGCTACAAATGTGTCCAACATGATGTAAAATGCACTACCTAATGTCAAGCAAGTGCAGAATCACACACACAAGCAAGTGCAAAATCACCCCCCCACACACACGCATGTGCGTGCCAGCTCGCACAAACATGTATACACACACAAATGCACACATGCACACACACACACACACACACACACACACACACACACACACACACACACACACACACACAAACACACACACACAATTGACTGCAATGAGAGCAGAACAGAGTAGGTTATACAAGTTCCAGGGCACAAGTCTGACTTTTACAAGACTGCAGGGGAATTTATAATAGAAGAAATCAGCAGGCTATGTGTGAGACAAAATGTTGGGAGACCTGCATAGACTAATAGCTTCATATGTACATAGGAGGCTACCAGCCTAATAGTTCTACGGTGTTTAGAAACCTAGCTGTGTAAAAACACAAGTATCCTTATTGAGTATAGTTGGATGGTCATTGTTAACAGAGTGACTTTGTGAGCATCACCAACTAGCCCTGTCCATCAGGGACATAGGTGCCACACCAGAGGTAACTTTGCAATCACCCAACCTGTAGTCAAGGTTGCACTTGAACAGTGTCATTGAGGAGCACTGATTCACATGCAGTGGGAGCATATTACAGAGGAGTGTGAGTCATTGGGGGGTATATTTGTCTCCCCAGCATGTTTTGTTTATGTTACAGGCTAGGTAGAGAACCCTGGGCCAAGTTATTGTTGTCCCACTTGATTTGCATATGTGCAGCATTTCCAGTAGGGCAGGGTCTGAGATTGCTCTGTAGGGCAGGCATAGGTCACCTCTCTGCAGCTTGCATGATTCTGAGTACACTATCAAGTCTTTCAGGCTTTCCATATATATCATGTTTGGAGGCCTGGAGTCTCCCAGGAACAACCCTATGTTTTCGCCAATTGCTGCAGGTGTCTGGGGAGGTACAGGCAGAAGGGAGCATTGTACTCAATAAGTGGTCTGATTAGGGTACAGTACAGTAGAGGTATGACGATCCTAGCCTTGGATGTGATGCCAATATGTATGATGTGTGCAATGCAGAATGTGTGTGTCACCACTATGGACACATAGTGATGAAAGTGTAGATTGCTATCAACGTATTCCCAAGTCTCACAGTGTTGTGTTTTAGCTTAAGGGGGTGCTATTTATATCATAATTAGCAGAAGTACTTCATTACTAAAGGGGTGAATGTGCCATTGATTGCTTTAAGGTTCAGTCTGTGAGATTGGCAGCAATCATTTGTGTGTGGCAGATCCTTCCATAATATGTTATCATCATTGAGGGACTTTATATTAGTGCATCCAGTTACCAGTCATCTGCATACTTGGTAAACCACAGGCCATCTACCATTGCCTGTACTTCAAGGAAGTAGTTTGCAAACAGTTAAGAGCCCAGCACAGATCCTTATGGTATTCTAATGGTAATTGGTTACTGGTGGAGGTGCAGTCCCCAACTTTGAGAGTGTGTGTTATATCAGTGAACCGTTTGCTTATCCCTGTACTACTATATGGCTTAATTCCCACATGTGAGATCTTCACTATGACACATGAATGGGGGATAGTGTCAAAGGCCTTGGATAAGTCAACATAGGCTTTATGTCCCGTTATCCCTCATCCAGTTTTGTGGGTCAGTATCCAAGAATTCCACAAGGTTTAATAAACAAGATCTACTCTTGACAAGAATAAAATGGGTAGGGTCAAGGGTGTTGAAAGTCACCTATGTCCCTGTAGACATGATCCATGCTGATTCCTTCCCTAGCCTTGCAAATAAGTGTTTTTAGGCACATGGGTAAATACTTGTAATTATGTATGTCACCAGATTGATGTGCATTGTATAGCACACAACATTTGATATTATATTTTGCACTGTGGTATATATATATATATATATATATATAAGTGAAAAAAAAGTACTGAGACACCAGAGTTGCAGTGCTTGGGAGGGGGGTGGCAACACATGGCTGCATTGTAAATATGTGATATATTGTTAGCTAGGGCCTTCAGTTTTTTATGTTTCCACATGTAATTTCATGTCATACAAAGGAAATGGACAGTAAATAGCAGTATACAGTAAGATAGGCTTCAGGGGAACTCTGTCATTCAGGCCCCTCCTGATGTTTCCGTTTGATTAACAATATCCCCACCTTGTTCATTTTCACATATATTTTCTATCACAAGAAACCTAAAAGAATGTGTGGGTTCTTCAATAGAGACATGTTTGGCTAAAGCATTGGTTAAGACTGCATTTCTGATGTTCAAAAGGTGTTGGCTAATCCTGAATCTCATCTTTCTGTTGGTCTTCCCCTCATAGAAGGCCGAACAGGCATTACACACTGCCAAGTATACTGCATTAGAAGTATTGCAGTGTGCTGTCACATTGAAATTAAAATTTATGGCCAAATCTGGATGCATAAACTTGTTGGTGACATCTATATACTCTATCTAGTCTAGTCTATATACTCTAGCGTTCCATATTACCCTTTCCTGGTAATAGCTGGGGCTACTTGCATGTTCCCATTAGGATAACATAATCTTTTAAGTGATTTTGTGTTCTTAAATAAAAAGTTAGGTCTGTCCCTCACTATGGTCCTGATCTCAGGATCATGCATTAGGACTGGTCAATATTTCTTAATTACATCATTTACAATCCAGACATTTTTGGAGAAATATGTTGGTATACGAACCAGTGTTCTATTTAGCTCCCTGGCCTGCATGTTACATTCTTTATGTGAAGAGAAATATGGCTTCCCTAAGTCATCCCTTAGGATTATTGTCTCATCCAAGATCCTCTGGGATGTGACACCCATATAACCTCTTTTTGTAAATCATTCCCTAAGGTCTACTAGTTCCTGTTTAAAGTCACCATCACTGGCCGTCAGTCTGGAAACCCTCAATGCCTGTCCCTTGACCACATTTCTAAATACATCTTTCCAGTGCATACTCTTCCTTTTCAATGGCACATCTGCCACTTAATTGACCCTATGGCAGGACATGTTAATGCAGTGATACATTCTGTTTTGGGGCCAGATACTATTGGGTTTGAATACAGCTGTACCTGCTACTTTTAACTATTTTCATATTACTGTTGCTATACTTTGTTGCATGATGTGCATCATCGCACAATAATGCATTAAAGAAAATAAATGGGGAGGACAGGACAGTGAAGAAATAAGGATCAAGCTGGAGTAAGAACAAAGTGAAAGCAGGGCAGAAAGATGCAGGAGGCAGGTAGGAAGTAACCATAGCTACCCATTTCTTTGACAGTGTAAAGTGAACATATCTGCAGAATATTAACTAAATTTGGACAGTCACCTCCAGAGAGAGGGGTGACCACAACGCAATCACATTGTATACTACCGTCCCATAGCTATCTTATCCCCCTATCAAAAATCCTTGAAAAATGTATCCATTCTCAGCTGATGATACATTTACTTACAAATAGTCTCCTCACCAACACCCAACACGGCTTTCACCCATTCCATATCACCACCACAGCACTCATATCCTTCACCAATACTGTCAATCAATATAGGAACCAAGCAAGAAAACTTAGTGTCTGCCACCTTCCTTGATCTGACCAAAGCATTTGATACAGTATCCCACAGCAAACTACTGACTATTTTAGCTGAACTCAACCTAAACAACCACTCCTTGCTCTAGTTTCAAGACTACCTATCCAACTGCCAACAAGCAGTTAAGTGGCATAATTTCTTGTCTCCCCTTCTCCCAGTAACAGTATGAGTACCACAGGGATCCAATCTGGGACCCCTACTATTTAATATGTTTACAAACACCCTCCACATTGCCACCCAGCAAGACACAATAGTTGAATATGCAGATGATACTACACTGATCTGCTCAGCTCCCACACTCCAAACACTCCAGACTAAAACCCAAGAGGCCTTCTCCAATATCAAAAACTGGTTGAAGAGGTTGATGGACTGACTTCTTTTTTTAAAGTTTACCCTGAATCACTCTGCACATGATATATCCTTCCTAGATATTCATATATCACGCCTACCTAGTGGACACTAACACAGCAGTTCACCGTAAGCCATGTTACAAAAATACACTACTGAATAGGGACAGCATGCATCCACCACATGTTTTTAGGAACATATTGAAAGGTCAATGCATGAGGGTGTCGAGGTTGAACTCAAACCACATAACCTTCCAGAAAGAATTGCAGGATCTAAGAATCAGATTTTTACAAAGGAAATATAGTAATGATGAGGTTAATAATGCTATTATTCAGGTAAATGAGTTACGTGATGGACGTGCTTGTCCAATATTTTCTGAACATGGCAGGAATGTACACATTCCAGAAATGGAAAATATTACAGATAACAATGTTGAGCCCATTAGGTACACTCTTCATTATACAAGAGATATAAAATACATAAAGGAATCTATCTTTAAATATTGGGATATACTTAAAATAGACCCTGAAGTTTCCAAGTATGTTGATCAAGAACCCAGATATGCTTATAAGAACAAGAATAATTTATATAAATTATTATGTTGTTCTGATCCTAAATCAAATAGTGTTCTTAAGGTCTTTGAAGGCTAGAAACCATGCAACAAATGTAATTACTGCTGTAACATCTCTGATATTAATATCTTTATACATCCAACTACAGGTGAACTTTTTAATATAAAGGTGAATGCACGATGTGACACTAAACATGTGATATACCTAGCTAGATGTTTGGTATGTCCAAGCTTTTATATAGGTAAGACAAATAGAATGTTTAAAGAGAGGATCAGGGACCACTTGTATTAAATTTGTATAAAATCTGAAACAAATGCCTTATCCAAACATATTATGAGTACAGGTACTGACCATCAATTCGTCTTCTCAGCTCTACAAGTTATTGAGGTTAATAACAGAGGGGGTGATATTAAGAATTTAACAGAATGTATAGAAGCTGAATGGATCATAAAGACCAGAGCACATATCCCCCCTGGTATTAATGATAGGGTACCTCTTAAGCCCGTTTTGAAAAAAAGAAGACACAGGATATAATTCAATTAATTCCTTTTGCTCATAATGCTAGATTCCTACATGTCTTTTTGGTATTATTATATTTTTTATATCACAAATGTATTTTCATATCATATTTATATCTATATTTACATACATTAACAGGACACAAGCTCAGATAAATGCATCAAAACATATGAATGCATAATTTTTTATCTTATACATGTTATTGTCATTGTTTTTATTCTGATTTTAAAGCAAATGTTTTAACTATGGTAAACAGCACGTTTAATAACCCAGTAAATGTGCCTATACATTTTAAATTTAATTGTTTGATTGGTTTAATTGTTTAATTATTCTATTAATATGTGTATATATATTATCTTGATTCATTTACTGTTTGGAGGTTTGACAAAGCTGTAAGCGAAAGCGCTCACCGTATTAAAATAAATTTTCTCAATACTCTAACGCTTTTTGGGACTGAATAGTCTGATTGTGAGTTTAACACACTGGATTATATGAAGCTGTATTCTTGTGACTGAATAGTCAATTCTTACATCTTTGAATTTTACTGAACTGAATTGCATTATTTCGTTGGATGGTGGTCAGCTTATTGGAGCGTTAACCAGCAGATATCTTTTACTTTTACATGTGATATATACTGGCTTTTTTTCTGCTGGTACTCCGGTGTTTGCTAAGGGCAGCTGTATATTTTTTCATAACATTTTATTTTCATATTACTGTTGCTATACTTTGTTGCATGATGTGCATCATCGCACAATAATGCATTAAAGAAAATAAATGGGGAGGACAGGACAGTGAAGAAATAAGGATCAAGCTGGGGTAAGAACAAAGTGAAAGCAGGGCAGAAAGATGCAGGAGGCAGGTAGGAAGTAACCATAGCTACCCATTTCTTTGATAGTGTAAAGTGAACATATCTGCAGAATATTAACGAAATTTGGACAGTCACCTCCAGAGAGAGGGGTAACCACAATGCAATCACATTGTATACTACCGCCCCATAGCAATCTTATCCCCCTATCAAAAATCCTTGAAAAATGTATCCATTCTCAGCTGATGATACATTTACTTACAAATAGTCTCCTCACCAACACCCAACACGGCTTTCACCCATTCCATATCACCACCACAGCACTCATATCCTTCACCAATACTGTCAATCGATATAGGAACCAAGCAAGAAAACTTAGTGTCTGCCACCTTCCTTGATCTGACCAAAGCATTTGATACAGTATCCCACAGCAAACTACTGACTATCTTAGCTGAACTCAACCTAAACAACCACTCCTTGCTCTAGTTTCAAGACTACCTATCCAACTGCCAACAAGCAGTTAAGTGGCATAATTTCTTGTCTCCCCTTCTCCCAGTAACAGTATGAGTACCACAGGGATCCAATCTGGGACCCCTACTATTTAATATGTTTACAAACACCCTCCACATTGCCACCCAGCAAGACACAATAGTTGAATATGCAGATGATACTACACTGATCTGCTCAGCTCCCACACTCCAAACACTCCAGACTAAAACCCAAGAGGCCTTCTCCAATATCAAAAACTGGTTAAAAAACTCACAGTTAAAACTTAACTCCAAAAAGACTCTACTTATCCTTTTCACTCTAACAAAAATATTGACTCTTCTGCTCTTTTCTATAATTTCGGCAAATAACACCCAAATCTCCCCAATATCACAAGCTAAACATTTTTTGTGTAATACCTGACCAAAACCTAAAGTTTGACAAACATACATCACAAACCATATCCAAAGTCATTAAAAACTTGGAACCCTATACCCTGCAAAAACTATCTAATCAAAAACACCAAAATTACTATATCCCGAACTCACCTTCTCTCTACATTGCTCTATGCATCTCCTGTATTAACAAACCTTAACAAAACAGACCTACACAAATTGTCCATGTGCAATAATAAAATAGCTAGATTCACAACCAACTCTAATTTCTGCTCCCACCACTGTCACTCATTAAAACAATTAGGTTGGCTAGAACTCCCCAACTTACCAAACTATAACCAACTCACCATGGCTCATTACTTGCTGTACCACCCAAACAAGATTCCTGATCTCTCAGTCTTACTCAACTTTCAAAATTCTGCTCGCCAACTAAGATCCACAGACAAAGGTCCTTCTTAAAGTAGCTAAGTGTAGACACAGTGCTGGTGAATCCCTCTACTCCTACACAGTTGCTAAAATCTGGAATTCTCTTCCACCAGATATCAGATTGCAAAACAGCACTCCGATCTTTAAAACCCAATTAAAAGCTGACCTCAATGTCATCTGGCAATGTACCTGCACTGACCATGGCTAGCCCTACTACCACCATTCAGATAAACCTTCCTCTGGCACTACTCAAAGGTCAAACACATAAAAAAAATTACCATAATGAATTGTATTTTTAAATGTATGTATATAACTGTATATAGTATTATTGCACTTTCTTACTCAAATGCATTATATTTCTGCTTTACTATTGCACACTCTATATATTGTACACTTCTGTAACTTCTCATCATACTATGCCATGATATACTATTGTTTGCTCTATTGATTTGTACTAATCTCTGACTTTTGTATTTTTGTCATGTATGTGGAGCTTTTGTATTTTGTATTTTTTATGATTGTCATGTATGTGGAGTTTTTCTCTCAAGTTCTCTGCTAAAAATGGGCACCTGATTGCCCAATCAGACAAACCAGGTAATCAAATATAAAATAAATAAATAAATACATAAATACATAACTACATGCCATTGGACTGAATCAAGTGTGTCAAGAAGATGTGCAAAATGGAGTGTCCATGTTTTTTTCTTTTTCAGAGAAATAGAGAGAGGAATGTTGGGGAAGGGATCTAAGAATGTCTGGGTGAGGTAAGCTGAATAGGTGAGGATGAAATTGCAGACAGACAAGACAAACAGAATAAGAGACAAGGATGGTAAAGGACACAAAAGATTGGGGGACAGCATGATTTGGCTTAGGGTGGGGACATCCATCCATCATCAAGCTGGGTGACAGTAAAAATTGAGTTCTCACCCATTGGACTGTCATCACTGTCACCTCATTCCACTGCTGGCTGAAGTGCCCATGTATGTCTCCTCTTCCTGTATTATGTAAAATGAGGGGGAGCAGGCTCTCTAGCCAATGTAGGTATGCACCAACAGTGTGGTGCACAACCCTACGTACCATCCCTGACAGTTCAGCATGAGTGATAAAATCACCACCTCCACGACTGTTACTGGAGGGTATCACGGGACCAGCCTCCAGGGCAGGACTACCTGAGGGGGAAGGTAGTGCAGGAGCAGCAGAGGGTTGGCTTGCAGATGTGCTGGGCAATGGTGCTTGAGCCAGTGGAGAGGAGGCAGGGAAATCACGTGGAGCAGGCCTACCCTGCTGTGCTGGGGAGCATTTATTGATTAGGTACACATGGACAACATGGACACATTTTGATGACATGTAATAAAAAAAAAATAAATAAATAAATAAAAACGAGAAGATAAGGGTTGGCGTGAGAGAAAAAAAGAGAGATAAGATTAGTATTTGCATATGTGAAATATAATGCACTGGTACAATTAATTAACTCTATTATCTTAACTTTTCTTTTAAGACTACCAAGTCTTTTACTTTTAAGACTACCAGCTCCTAACAGATGCACACTATACTACAGATTGAGGCAAGTACTCCTTGACATGTGCATATATTGCACATATGCATATTCAAATTATACAGATTCCACTTCACAGTAAGGCATTTGCACCACTGATAAAGAGGTTTTAATTTAATTTAAATATAAACTGCAGAAGTACCAATATTGTATAGTTGAGAAGTACAGTATTTGAACCCATAGCCTCTGACTAAAGTGTAATACTGTACTCTTGGTTTGTGTTACAGACTAATGTATGCATACTTGCTTTTACAATTGAGATATGCATGATCAATTTTATACAAGTCTATAAAATACCAGAAGAGTTATCTTTAACTTTTAATGGTAGAACAATACTACTTTTCTGCTGCATGCAGACATGCCACATATGTCCCTCATCCTTACCAATCTAGCCCTATGGGTTTGAACAATTAGCTTCAGTTCAGTAAAGCGTCCATTTGCCTGTTCCATTTTTTTTTTTTTGTTTTTTTATAACAGAAAGTGGAATACAGTAAAGGCATATGGAAAATCTTGTATTCCAACCCAGGACCATGTGTATAGACTGCCTACACTTAAACTTGTTGCCACAAGAAGGTTAAAGTAACAGTTGTCTATATTTAAGTTCATTGCTATAAACTGCAATGTCACAACAGTGAATAAAAGGTTGCACACCTTGTACATGAAACCAGGCCCATCTGTACTCCAACCCTACACTTAACACCTGATGCCACAAGACTATTTACATGACATTCCCTATTTTAATAATCATTGTTAATGTCTCGATATTAACTGCCACGGAACACCACTTAGTAGGTTTGCACGATGCCCAGTACTATTAATTGAATGCATCTGGTTTCTATTTTTGGCTGTCTGGGTCCTGTGTATTGCCTGGAGTGGTCAGGTGTCCAGTTTGTGCACTGCCACACTTTGTGCAAATGAGATAAGCACAGCCAAACCAGCCATTCATTTCTCTGGTTTCCCATGTTTGAGGTAAACACCGCATCTCACAAACAGTGGGGAAAAAAGGCAAGAAAACAATTTCAAAAAGATAGAAAAGGGAAAATATAGAAAAAAGGGACAAGTAATTCAAATAAGGAAAATCAGTCTATGACATACACACTAGAAAATGATGTTCACATTAGATATGTCTACAAAGATCTGGGGAGTTGAACTCTCACTCAGATGCACCTTTAGAACACAGGATGGGTGCCTTATCCCTCTTTGCCACACACCCAACTTTGCAGTAAGGAAATGAAATAATTCTGCACACAGCCAACTGCAACATCATCTACAGTAATATGAAACTATACAAGTGCCATTTGTACATTAATTATATTTGGATGTAGGGCACTTGGTCACACGACCTGTCATGATTATTTCATGCAAATATACAGGTCTGTGTTACCTGTCTGTGTTTGTTGGTCATTCTTCAGTTATCTAACCATTAATCTGGCACATGCAGTATGTAAGGTATACTATATCATTCACATTAAAAATGTATGAGTATATTAAATGGAAATAATATAATATGCATTTGCCAAGAAACAAAAAGTGGCAAGTCGGATGGTAAGGAACACAACTTGTGATTTGTGTGCTGTTTACTTTCATTTCCAGCCTTACGTCTAAACTATATATATCTAATCTGACACATCCAATGGAAGTAAGGCAACCTGCAACCCAACCAGTAATCATTCACATTTGCAATCCATTAACAATAAACACTGAGGGGGTGCCTGCACTAGGTTTGCATCTCCTACATGGCTCCAAGATTTTGGGATTCAGCAATTCTAATGAGTTCATACCTTATTTGCAAATTCACTTAGCTGACAGCCCTGAATCTATACCATACAATTCAGCCATCTACTAGGGAAACTGAGGGTGAGGAGACTTTGTTTATGTGGAGAACACAGAAAAGAGGCTCTTACTTTGGCTATATCTGCACAGAGGATTATCAAACTTAAGTGGACATGCTTGGATTTTGCCAGCTGCATACTGCATACGCGGAAGTGTAAGACAGAAAAATCTATTTTTAATAGTTTTATATATATAGTTTGAGTAGCCAATGTTAGTCCTTATTTGGGGGGAAGCAAAGCTGCATAGCTGTTTGCACACACAAGGATATGTTTCTGTCCTTGCTCTCCTTTTATTATATTACACAAACACTCCAGGTTAAACACTTACCTTGTAAATCTTAAGTCTATTGGCAGCAGCAACACAGGCTTCAGCCTGTTGCACATAACAGTGAATTAAAATAGCAGCAGCCACTAACATTCTTTCTGTGAGATTCCTTTCCGTGGCTGTATTCCAATAGATTTTGGAACTCACAGGGAGAGCCACCACGGTAGTTTGTTGAATAGCTCCTCCACATTGGATCAGTTGATTAGCATGCAGTTCAGGTGCTTATGCTGTAATTAGCATGCCGTGGTGTTTACCTTGTTTGCATGGCAGTAAACATCATGTAGAGCCACTTACTGAATACAAAACAGTCTGGTTCTGTGTTGGAGTTGCAGTGCGATGTCCACATGGTGGAAATGGACTGTGTAGGCTTTATTGAATCCCCTGGGTGTTGTTTTTTTTTTCTCATGTATTGAATCACATTTTTACGATAAGTTTCTAAAAGAGAAAACCTTTGAAATAATGTAGCTGTTATGTGTGTTTTCCAAAATTATGTGTTGAAGAATATAAGCATGTAATATGTGCAACAGAAATAATAATACATGGGTTTTTCATCAACTAATGTTGGGAAACCTACTGTAAGTCCGTGGGCAGATAACTGATGCTAAGGACATTATCACTAAAAGGTTATCATTCATGTTGCAATGACAGTTAAACATCTCCTTCTTTGAAGTTGTGTGGTCTCAAGACACCTCAGAGTTAGTATATATAGTTCAGGGTTATAGTGGCTTGCTTATACTTTAATGGATGAATCTGGGCTTGCCACGTCTGTAAACTAAATGCTTTTTTGATTTGAAACCATGTACTACTGCTTTTGAATAGTGGCCTCCTAAGCTTTTAAATGTTTAGGTGTTGAATAAGCACATGCTGATAAAGTAATATGCAATTATTCACATCTCTCAGAGAAAGGTGCTGAAATGGAACTTGGTAAGGTAACATATCAGTAATGAAATGTAACTCTGACAATAAAAACGTTTCAGTAGACAAACTGATTTACAGGACACTTATTCCAACACAAGTAACATTATAAACAGCAAGCAACACTCTTATTGAAATTCAATACACAACAAAGTACATCACATGAAGATCAGTTTGGCAAATACTTCAAAAACATTTGTAATAAATTATTTTTAAACTTTCACAACACCTATGACCATGACTCAGTCTGGGTGACACACATGTGACTTCAATATCTTTTCTAAAATCTAAAGGTCTTCTCAACACCATTCTCAGAGAGATGTGAAATGTTATTGATAATGTACTGGGGAATCGATAATTTTTTCTTAAATTCCACAAATGTTACATATTGAGACACCTTAACCCTGATGGGGAGAGGGTGAAGAAGAAAGTTAGCGAATGACATATCATTCATTAGTTTTGCATTAATGTAAACTGTAATGTTTTAGGCCCTAATTAATGAAAAATAAAAATAATAATAAAAACTTTTGAAATATTATTTAAGTAGAAACTCTGCAAAATACACACAGTAAGAAGTGACTATAATATCTGTCTGTCTATCTATCTATCTATCTATCTATCTATCTATCTATCCATCTATTTATTTGTAAGAGCAGTTAATTTGATCAAAACTCCCAAATGTTGACGTGTTTTGTCAACAAATTTTGATTAACTTTGATTAACAAAACAGATGGTCGACAGCTGTGTGAGAATGACAATCTCTGGAGTTGGGGAATATGACCCTTTCCCTGGGACTGTGCTGTCTTAGAGTTAGTATATATAGCAAACAGGTTAACATTGGATGTGGGGTGCAGCCTATATATATATATATATATATATATATATATATATATAGAGAGAGAGAGAGAGGGATGTTTTTACTGTTTTTGTTTTATTTTTGTAGTTGTTTTCCCATGCAGTGAGGGTATTCCGCATGCATGCATAGTGCCCTTTAAACATTTCGGTTATCAGCCTTTTGCTGTTGACGTCATTGATGTTGCCATGCAGATGCTTTGATTAAATATATATTTATATATCTATGTGTGTATTTGTGGTGTGTGTGTGTAGGTCTAAGTTTGTGTGTACATGTAAATCATTATGTGTTACCGAAATATGTAAGAAATTGATTAATTACTACAGAGCTCTGGCAATCTTTCCTGCACATTCAAAACCCACTCGGTCAGCTCATTCTACCTACACCATTTCAGGTAACTGGCAGCACTGCACTTCTGAGTGGTGGATCCGCATCAGGGAGGTGAGGTAATCCACTAAATTTTGTCATATATCAGTCTTTTTCCAAGTATCGCCTGAGGTGGCTTCTTCCAAATTCTGCAGGTACAAACCTTGTTGCAGGTAAATGAGAATGTCTGTCTCTTTTACAGACCAGCTTGCAACATGGCCAAGTTATTTATTGAACTGCATCTCTCTAGGTCTAGCTCAGATTTATATATAGATATGAGAAACTGAGTTTATCAGAGTGCGATATAATTTTGTTTAGCCCCTTTCACACTGTGCAGGTACACTCTTGGTGCAGAAATGCATAAGAATGCATAGGCTAGTCTCGTATACACCAGTATTTCACCCTTGTCCTGGGGATCACACTGTACTTGCATGCACAGGCACTATATCTTGCTCACACCTGTACACACTCAGCTACATCAATGAATGCATTTTTATATATGCACTTTGAGGTAATAAATGAACAAAAAAGTGTAAAAACGAATCAACCAGACATATACCCAGAAGAAGGTGGAGGAATATCCTTAACCAAAAGCGCTTACATTAAACAGTCTGTGCTGTAGCTGCTTGGTTCGTTTTTACACTTTTTTGGTCATTTAGTTCTTATTTCGTGTGGTTCATCACTTTGAGGTAATATACATATTTAAGCATGGCAATACTTAATTTGCATAAGAAAATCATAAATCTGAATAAAATTTTATTAGTTATTCTTAACCTGCCATTTAGAAAGCTGCTGGACTTCACATTTACATTTACAAAAAGATGAGGGGAAATAAAAAAGTAAAAAAAAAAATGATAAAAGCCAGAGACAGCAAAAAAAAAAAAAAAAAAAACAACAGGCAAGTATTGATTTTTAGTGTGACATCTTCAGGATTTGGCTCTGACTTGCTGGCAAAGCAAGAAATGTTGCAATAATACTTCTACCTGCAAAAACCTAGACTGTGTTAAGTATCATATTCAAAAAGCATAAAGAACCAGAAGATGTGTTAAGTATATGTGAAGGACTACTTGACAGACTTAGGCTTTGTATGATTTTCTATATACTTTGATCTTGCAGATGAACATGGCTATTCACAGTCACACATGAAATACTTGACGCAAGCAGGAGTCTCTGAAGTTTTTATTATTAATAATATTTAAAAAAAATAAAGGCTGTTAATATCTTTTATACAGGAGTATCCTTATGCGGATGCAGACATGCTGATGTTTGCTTTAAAGGTTAGATGGTTGTATATAGGAAAGACTGAAAAAAGGTAGACATAACCAAAAGTGTAATACAGAAACAATGCATGCAGAGTTGTGCTGGGGTAGTTGTTAGTATGGGTGGGAAGCAGATAAGATGCTGTAGGAGAAGGGGTCAGGGAAAGAAGGGGGTGAAGAGGAGTGCAGCCTGACAAATGTTCTCAGTACAGAAGACCTCAAATGTTCCCATTGCCAGATGATACTGCAGCGGAGGAACACAATGTTGAGGGGACTGGGGCCAGTAGTGGCACTGTGGTGAGCACTGACTAAGCCTTGGAGTCTTCCACTAGCTGCTGCAAAGCCTCAGTTGGCTGAAGAGAACTGTCTATGACCTTCTCCAGCACATGATCAATCAAATCTTGAAACACCATTCAGTGAGGCTTGCCCGGTTGCCATTTGTCAGGGTGCCTACAGCCCCACTCCTTTGAGGATGTCCCTGGGTGAATAGAGGGTGAGTATTCTCTAACATGAGTGCACACATCTGGACTGCTCCTGAGGAATTTTGATCTGTAATAAAATAAACAGAAATGGAAGAAAAATGAAATAAAGAAGGACAAATGAATGCATAACTAAAGTAAGAAAAGGGAGGGGAAGGGGAAGACAAAGAAAAAAATACACACAATAAATTCACACAAAATGTTACACATCATTCAGTTTATTATTATCTGTCAATTTTGTTTTTATTTAATCTATATTTAACTAAAAATCAAACTGTATAAGAAGTGCTTATGCATATATTGGAAGAATGAATGCATTGCTATCAAGTTTTGGCGGAGTTTGCATTTTCAGTCTACTGATAGTAACAGAAAAAATGCTAATTCATTTCAAATTTCTGCTTTATATGGATTTGGTTTCAGTACTGTACTGAAAGCATGTTAGTGTTTCTACTACCACTCTTCATACATATCCGTGCCGTTATATATAGTAATGAAATCAAATTAAGACAGAATACTGCATTTATTGTTTAACATTTCTCTTTACTGTACCAAAAGCACTTTAGGCCTTCAATTACTATTCTTTATAATTATTCCTCCAGTTATATATAGTAATACAATCAATTAAAGACCGATTACTGCATTTATTACCTGCCATTTCTTTTTGATTTGGCTGCAATAATGTACTGAAAGCATGTTACGCCTCTTATTATCATCCTTTCTAAATACTCTTGCAGTTATATACAGTAATGAAATCAGTCAAACACAGAATAATGCATGTATTACTTTATTTATACTCACCAACACCTTTGACTAATCATTTGACTCTCTGCCTTTGTTGACTGCAGATGTAGATAAATCTCTTCTTTGGCTAGATAGAGAAGACATAAGACCGCTACTGTTTACCTGTATCTCATCTTTTTCCTTAACATTTCTGATATGACTACCAGTACTATGCAAGCATTTAAGTTACTGCTGCAGTTGATTAGTACATCTGTTTATTTCTTTAAATATTCATTCACATCTGAATAATACTGTGCAGTAGGACTGCATCTTCCTTCAAATTGTTGCCCCTTTATATTTGTGCACAGCTTATCTATTTTGTGGATGTGTTTTGACTGGAATCCTATCACACACTTTAGTCTAGGTTCTACTTTAATTTTGCATGGTTTACATACCTAGGTTAATATTTCATGTAAGAGTGCATAGATTTTCTTCAGGCAGAAGCTGTGCACAGACATAAAGATTTAGTAATTGAAAGGAAGTTTTCATTTCATTTCAGTTTAAATTTCATTATATAAAACATATTTATCGTTACCAATTGAAAAAGTACATATACTTTAGAAGAATAATGTGTGCTCTGATAATTTTCTGTTTAATAATTTTTAGCATATAAGGGGACTGTTTAAAATGTATACAGCAATAATGCAATTGGACATTTCTCAATTAACTATCTCTTGACACTGCAACCTCCATCCATCTCCCCCAACTTCTTCTCTGAGTAGGGTGCAGTGCCTGACTGAGTTCAGCCACTTTGTACATACAGTTAAAATTGTGGAAGAAATTACTCTCTTATGAAATTATCATACTAATAAATATTTTTGGAATATACAAATAAAATTCTTTCTTTCTTTACAAGACGTGTCTGCATTTACTATTAACTATGATTTAAGAAATACATATTGTAAATTAAGTGGCTATCCAAAGATATATATATATATATATATATATATATATATATATATATATATATATATATATATATATATATATATATATATATATATATATATATATATATATATATATATATATTGGTTTGTGTATAACTACAAAGATTTACATACATGAAAATATAGTTCTAAGTGTATATATACAGATGTATATCTGGAATTGACAGACCTATGTCTGTAAATTCATAGAATTCATAGACATATCAAGATCTACTTTATCCACTAAATCTGGCTACCTTAAGTAAATAAAACCTCTGGGAAGCAAGAACCTGACACCCTACAGCTTTTGTTTTATAATAGTTTACACAGGTTTCTTATCTGCCTGACTCCCCTGCCCACCTGTGATTAACTGCATAAAACAAAATCTACTTTATGCAGTGAAGCTGGCTATCCTAACTAAATAAAACCTATGGGAAGCAAGAACCTGACATCCTACAACTTTTCTGTTATAATAGGTGAATTACAACTTAGTTTTTGTAAACTTTTAAGGCTTAAAAGGTGTATGCACATCAATAATGAAGGGTTACAGCCAATTGCCACTAGATGACACAATAATACCTTCAACCAGCCTTAGACACACGCGCACACACACACACACACACACACACACACACACACACACACACACACACACACACACACAGTCTTCCAGTCCCAAGCATGTACTGCTTAAATTAGTACATTTTTGCTTTTACTGTCAGCATAATCTCTACACTAATCACAACTATCTCTATAACTGCCCAACAACCCTGTCTGTGTGCTAACAGTGATAATTATTTAAAGTATTGCAGAGCTACATAGATTAATCTTTTGTTAGATAATGATATTTTAAGCTTATTGCTCACCTTAAACTTTTTTTTAACATTTTTCAGCTCTTCTCCTTGCGGGGGAGTGACCCATCAGTTCCTGGTTAATCATGTGCTGGCTGCTGTCTACTCTATTCACCCTGTCTGCTAATCCCACCCCACACCCTGATTATTTTCATTAGTCAGTCCCATCCTAGGGTGCCATCTTTAAACCATCTCTAAACTACCTAGCTCACATTCAGTTTCCAGTCTGTAGCTGCTTTAGCTTCCCTATCCCTCTGTTCATTGTGCATGCACAGCAAGTAAGTAGAGCAGTGCCACATGAATACTAGAGCTGATATGCATTACTGTCTTATTATTAAGACATACTGTTAACTGCGGATGTGTTTTATTATTACTGTTAACTGCTGAGTTATTTTATGGTGCTGAGCTGAAACTGCTGTTCATAAATCCTGTATGTTTTGAGAGCTAGCTAATGTATTATCTGACAAACTGCTTGTTATTTCTGTCTTGCTTTATGATGGTAGAGCTTAATTGTTGCATATCTGCCAAGCATCCTGTTAACTGCTTGCATAGCTTATCCATCTTTTGTTTTGCATGCTACTGCTCTAAGAAGACTTAGAGACTGGACTTTACAATTGCTTTTATAGAAGGCTAAGTGAATGCAGTTCATTTTGCTGTTAGTTCATATTTAATAATGTAGGTGTAGAATTATTGTCTTAGAACAGCCATACCTCCTTGTGCAATATATCCTGTGTATTCACTGCTGAATCGAACAGCTGTTATCAGTTTACTTAGAGCTTGCATGTTAATGCTGTCAGTGTGTGGTTTTACAGAACTGTTAAACAATATATGCAATATAACCCCTTTTCCTCTTTATCCATATCCCTTGCATGCTCTCCATTTCACATTCCTGTAACCGTTGCACTAACTCTGCTTTATTTAACTTTATTTTTCAGTTTGCATGGGTTTCTTACCTGTGTGACTCCCCAACCACCTGAGATTAACTGCATAAAACAAAATCTATTTTATCCACTGAAGCTTGCTATCTTAATTATGTAAAACCTTTGGGAAGCAAAAATCCTGACAACCTACAGCTTTTCTGTTATAATAGGTGAATTACAACTTAGTTTTTGTAAACATTTACGGCCTAAAAGGTGCATGCACAACAACAATGAAGAATTCCAGCCAATTGCCACCTGATGGCACCATAATACCTTGAATCAACCTTACACACACACACACACACACACACACACACACACACACACACACACACACACACACACACACACACACACACACACACAGTCTTCCAGTCCCTAGCATTTACTGTTGAAATTAGTACATTTTTGCTTTTACTTTTAGCATCGTCTCTATACTTATCACAACTCTCTCTATAACTGCCCAACAACACTGTTTATGTGTTTACAGTGATAATTATTTAAAGTATTCTAGAGCTACTTAGCTTAATCTTTTATAAGATACTGATATTTTAAGCTTACTACTCACCTTAAATTGATAGTTTTTCATCTCTTCTCCCTGCGGGTGCATTCTGTTCAATATACTGACTCTGCTCTGCACCCTGCCCCATCCCCACCCACTCCCATAACATTAACCTTATACCTAACCTGCACCTCCCACACCTCCCTTCCCCCTAACCTATAACCACCCTAATTATTCCTCCGTCATACCATACCTCCTAACTACTCTACCTCCCTACCCATTCTAAATAGGGCCATATAGTGTTCCATCCCCTAAACTATCACTATCCTGCTCATATTAATTCTGTTCTCACACTGCACTCAACCACCATTATGTCCATCACTACTATTACTACGATCTCACTTCTTTCACTTACATTCCCTCTCCTAACAATAATCACAACTTTCTAGACACACAACATACCTCCTAAACCCACCTGTACAATCACCACACATGACCCACATTTAACAAGTTACTCAGGCATCCACCCGAGCTTATTCAGAGCTAATACCTCATTGCTATCCATAGTAAAAATTCTACCTCTCTAAAGACACACCCATTATCACAACATCAGCAGCAACTATGCATTTTCTAAGAAAAAACTGATAAGTATGACCCACCTAATTTTCCAAAGCATTATATCCCAGTGCAGTGATATACAAGCCAACAAAGGCCCAAACCCCCCACCCCCAGTCCCAGCAAACCTAGCAAATCTCTCATGCTATCAACCATAAATCTCCAAAGCCTTAGAAACAAGATACCTGAACTCCAGGTATGGATTTCACAAAACAACCCTGATATTATAGTGGCTATCAAAACCTGGTTGAAATCATATGTAAAATACACCAAATTTCTCCTTGGGGTCCAAGTACCTATTAGAAAATAACTAGCTAACTGTCAACATGGTTTCAGACCATTTCATAGCACCACCTCTGCGCTTTTATCCTTCTCTGACTGTATTAATAAAAATCACAATAATGACACTCTATCCTCTGCCCTCTTTATTGATCTATCAAAAGCTTTCGATATGGTTAACCACACCTTACTCATACACATACTCAAAAACCTGTCACTAGACACACTAGTTTTACAGTGGTTCCAGTCTTACTTAATCAACAGGTGTCAGGCTGTACTATGGGAAAATAACTTATCTTCCCACCTCCCAAATGCCCTTGGTGTCCCTCAAGACTCCATAGTAGGTCTTCTTCTATTTTCTATTTTTATAAATGACCTACATTCTGTAATACCTCAAGTTACATGTATCCAATATGTGGATGATTCCACATTAATATGCTCTGCCACTTTTCCAGTAGATCTACAGTCCCTAACCCAAAACATGTTTAATACAGTCAAAAAATGGCTACTACATTGACGTCTCATCTTGAACCCCAAAAAAAAAAAACAAAACTGCTACTATTCACTCCCACCCGCAAGGACCCCCTCTTAATTTTAATGTTACATCCAGCAATGGTACTACCATATCTCCTGATACTACTACAAAACTACTTGGGTACTAATAGACAACAACCTTACCTATGATTCCCATATTAACAGTACTATAAAAACAGCCAACGAAAATTGGGTTACCTCTACAGGATCAAACCCTTTCTGACCCCACTAGCCAGGACCACTATTACCTGTACCCACTTAATCTCTACCCTTCTTTATGTCTCCCCTATATATACTAAACTATGTAAAAGCAACTTGAACAAGCTGGATATCTCCTACAACAATATTGCCAGATTTGCAACTGGGTCTACATACAGAATCCATCATTGTAACAATCTAACAACTAGGATGGTTAGAGATGCCAGATCTACTACTATGCAACCAACTAACAGTTGCCCACAAAATCCTATATCAACCTACTAACACACCTATACTTACAAACCTCATCACCCCTATAATAACCTCAAGACCCTACGTTCATCAAATAAACTACTTGTACAAATAAGTAAAACTACCAATCTGGCTGGTGATTCTCTGTTCACTAATACTGTTGGTAAAACCTGGAACTCCCTCCCCAATGACCTAACCTCCCTTTCCTCTATAACCCTATTTAAAAGCAAACTGAAGCCATACTTTAAATCACACTGGTTATGCCCCTGTGCTAACCCTGACTAACTACCTCACTTATTTCTGGTTATTAATCTCCATACCTGTATAGGCTAGTTACTTTTCTATTAACAATAAAGAGAGTGTGATTTAACTGTTTAAAGTTATCACTAGACCCCTCAAAAATAACAATTTGGGCTCCACAATACACTGGATATTAGTGTCCCACCCTAACAATATCACCACTGTGGGCATACTACCTAATACCATTAGTGACCACCACCCAGAATATATCCTATGCAAATCTACCCCAACCCCAGGCCAACATCAATACAAATCAACCAGTAATTCGACTAAGTTTCAACCATCATATTTCATGAAACATTAGCTAAAGTAAATTGGAAACCCATGAAATCCCTGCCACTTAATGAGGCTGTTGAATGTTTTAACTCAATATTCCTAGACATCCTAAATAGGCAAGCACCTACCCGCCAAAAACAAATAAAACATAACCATGCAAGCTGGCTCTCAAAATCCACCAATGAAGTCATGTCCACAAGGGATAAAATCTGGTAATCATGGCAGGAAAACAAAGACCCCTCAACTCTACTACAATACAAGCAACTCCATAACCAAGCAAAACATCTAATGACCAGAGATAAAAAAATCCCAATACCTAAACCTACAAAGCCAAGATAAAGATAATCCCAAAGTAGTCTGGTCCTCCATTAATATTACAGACAGGCTTTCAAAGCAACCCATCCCCTGACCTACACAAAACCCCCACCAAACTTGCCACCCTCTTCAAATCCTACTTCATTGACACCATAGCTAACCTAAACACCACATTTGCTACAGTTAACACTATCACCAAGAGAGCTGATGACCAAATTATCCCAGAAAACATTCCTATCCTTGACTCCAACCTAAAATTCTCCCCCATACACACAGCCACAATAAAAAAAAAAGACTTAAGCTAAAACCCTGTACTCTGGCCCCTGACAATCTACCCCCACATTTCCTGCAGCTACCTGCAAAACTCTATAGTTTATCCCATCAGCATACTCATTAACAGATCAATTAAAGAATCCCTTGTCCCAGAAATCTGGAAAAAAGCATTCATTCTACCTTTACACAAAGGCAGCACCGACACAGACACCACAAGCTTTCGGCCCATAGTAATTTTCTCACCCCTCTCTAAAATACTGGAAAAATCCATCCATGCCCAACTCCCCAAACCCCTGCTTGAAAACCAAATTCTATCACCCACTCAGCATGGTTTCAGACTGAGACACAGCACCACTACTACCTTCCTCTCCTTCCTTGATACAGTAAACTGTGTATGGGATTCTGACAAAAAAAAATTGCTTCTCTTTTCCTCAACTTCTCCAAAGCTTTTGATACCATTTCACACACCAACCTCCTCTGTAAACTATCACACATCTACATTTCCCCACCTAGCCTACAATGTTTCATAGCTATCTCTCCAATAGGCAGCAATCCACCAAATGGCAACAGTCTTATCTCCCTTCCTCAATAATTCCACAGTGGTACCCCAAGGCTCCAAACTCGGTCCTCTCTTATTTAGCATCTTTATTAACAACTTTCACACCACTCTCCCACATTGTTCAATAATCCAGTGTGCTGATGACTCTACAATAATATGCAGTGTAAATTCCAACTCTGAACTCCAGCAAATCACCCAGAATGGCCTCACCTCTACCGAATCTTGGATGCGTAACAATCATCTTGCCTTAAATCTGAAAAAAAAACTAAACTAGTACTATTTACTCCTAGGAAAACTAATCCCCTAGATAAAAAAAACTCTTTATTATACAAGCACAAGACAATACCACTATAGAAGTTGTCCCATACACTAAACTACTAGGCATTATTATACATGAAAACCTTAACTTTGACCTACACATAAACAATAATATAAAAAAAATGCACCAAAAGCTCAGTATGCTCTACAGGCATCAATGCTTTCTTAGCCTAACTCTTGCAACCAACTTTTTATTAACCTCTCTTCTTTATGGCATCCCTCTCCTCACTAATATCTAACATTCTACAAAATCCAAACTTGATATGTGTTACAACAGACTAGCCAAATTTGCCACCAAGGGCAAATTCTCATCCTACCACTGTAACACACCAAAACAATTAGGCTGGCTGGAACTCTCCCACCATCCCTCATTTACCCAACTAACTACAACACACAAAGTAATCTACAGGCCCACTGACTCTCCTGTTGTCTTGAGTCCACTTGCCAAATACCAACCAAGGAGGCAACTAAGATCTGAAACTCATCTACTTCTAAAAGTAGAAAAGCCCACCTTAGCTGCTGTTCAACTCCCCTACTCCTTCACCATCACCAAACTATGGAACTCATTTCTACCTTCTATAAGAAACACAGGCAGCACCACCACCTTCAAACAAATACAGAAAAAAATCATCTCAACTCTTCCTGGTTATGTACCTGCTCTATAACGTAACATCTTCATTCTCCTTATATAACTAAATTCCTCTGCTTTTTGCTACTGCTGACTGATGATATTTTCTCCATAATTATTATTTTTTTCATCACTTGTGATACTGGTACAGTAATGCTAATTTAATATATATCTGTTTATACCTCTCTGATTGAATTCATCTGCCAACCAACTAAATTCCCTCTTTTATGTATATATTCTGTATATATTACTGTAATCAAACCAACTAAATTCCTGCTTTTATGTATATATCTATATATATTACTGTAATCACTATGTGTAACACTGTTTTTACTTCTGTACCAATTAATGCTTAATTTTTTATCTATGTTTTTGTCTGAGATTTTCTCCCTGGACCTCCACTGAAAATGGACTCTTTTAGGCCCAGTGAACTTTTTTTGGTAGTAAACAATTCAATAAATTCATAAATAAATAAATAGATAAATAGATGCGTATGCAAACTTACATATATTTGTATTTATACAGAAAGTTATGTTATCACATAAACAGTCTCCATATTTGTATCTGGGTGTAGTTCTGTATACAGATATATTTAGCTTTTTTGCATTATTATTATTATTATTATTATTATTATTATTATTATTATTATTAAAAATAATAAGATTATAGATACACATTTAAAATGATTTACTCTAACAAATAACTAATATTATGTAACCATATTAATTTGTAAACCTATTTTCTGGTGTGGCAGCTAAGGATATGTGGGAAAAGACTAAAAATAGATAATACAAAAGCTAAGAAAAATGGAACATTTGTTATATGGATATGGATAACAAGATACAAGCAGGCAAAATGTTTTTAATCCCTTTAGTTTTATACACAGGAGGAAGAGATGTAGGAATGTCTGGGTGAGGTATGTTGGGTAGGTGAGGAAGCAATTGCATACAGACAAGACAAGAGACAGGGATGGTGAAGGACCCAAGAGGTTGGAGAACACCATGGTCGGGAAGAGGGTGGGTACATCCCTGAGCCCATGGACATCAAGCTGCATCACAGTGGGAATCAAGTCATCATACACAGGACTGTCATCACTGTCACCTCACTGTGCCAATGGCTGCAATGTCCGATGTCTGCGTCTCCTTGTGTTATTCAATGCAATGATGGAGAGCAGTGTTTCCATCCTGCATAGGCATGGACTAACTGTGTGGTGCACAATCCTATGCACCAACCCTGGAAGTACATCTCAGGTGATAAATTTACCAATTCTGCCACTGCTCCTGGAGGGAACCACTGGACTATCCTGCAGAGTAGAACTGGGGCAGCAGAGGTGGTACAACCAGGTTACATCTCAGATGTGCTGGGCCTTGGTTCCATAGCCAGTGGAGTGGGGGCAGGTGGGTCCTGTGGGGTAGACCTACCCCACTGTGCTGTGGAAAAAATATATAAACAAAAAACAAAACAAAAAAACAAACAAACAAACAAAAACATGAAAAGGGTTTGAGTGACAGATAAACAAGTGAGAATATTAGCAATTTCATATGTGGCATACAGTGCACTGATGCAATTATTTCAACCTATTCTGTTAACTTTGCTTTCAAGACTACCATCTCCTAACAAATACCTTTTTACTGTTAAGATTACCCAGCTCATAGCAGATGCACACTATACCACAGATTGCAGCAAACAATCCTTGATGTGTGCATATATTGCACATATGTGTCTTCCAGTTATACTGACTACAGTTTACAGCAGGTCATTGATGACACTGATTTAGAGCTCTGGCATTACATTGCAATATCGATGAAAACTTAACAGTACTGTATATTTGGGAAGTGTGTTTTTTGAGCTCACAGTCTCTGACTACACTCTAATATGGAACTGTTGCTTTCACCTGCAGACTAATACTTGCATACTTTCCTGCTAGAGGTGAGAGATGAATGCTCAGATTGATACAACTGTATAATAAACCAATAAAGGTATCTTTACCTCTAATGCTAGAATAACAGTACTGTTCGGATGCATACATACCACATGCTTCTTACACCATGCTTATCTATCAGCATGGGTTCATGCATTCAGTTCTCGGTCTGTGAAGGCTGCAGAAAAAAACAGAACAGAATACAATTATGAAAATCAATCATGTCTATATCCAGCTTTTAACTCTTCCAAGTAGTCTCTGTAAGTGATACTTACACATCCTTGGGGTGTCTGCGGTCCTACATTCCTCAGTCCAATGGTTGATGGTATCTCTCTTCCTCATTCAGAGGTCTCTGTAGTTATTCATACATTGTTCACTAGTGTGGGGGATACCAGTAGCACAGGAAAGATCCAGGCCAGACTACTCCATGCTTCTGCCTTGTAATTTAAGCCACAACAGTCTCTCTGCAAAAGCCAGATACCATGTTCATTCACTAGGAGTCTAATAAACACATTGGACTCCTAAACACACCATTTTTGAGAACAGAATCTGAAAACCTCTCCATGAATGCCTGCTGTGGCTACCACAGATCAAGACCAATGTAGGATGATGTTTTCCCACCAACTGCATGTATCACGCCTACTGGGAGTTCACACTTTTTGGCTTTGCAGCATTTGAAAGTCTTGCACATTGCTTACCATCAAGCAAACAAGGTAAGCAAGGGTATGCAGTGATAGGTAATGTGTTTGTGCAATGGCCAATAGTATTAATTGAATGCATCCGGTACATGTTTGTGGCTGCCTGGGTCCTATCTGTTACCTGGGTTGTCCATTTGTCCAGTTTGTGCATTGCCGGTCTACTGGGAAATGGGATGAGCATATCCAAAGTAATTTGAGCTAAGTGGTGCATCATGCAAACAGTGCCTCCCCCCAAAATAAATTAAAAAATTTAAAAAAATTAGAAGGAGTTGAAATGAGGAAAATCAATCTATGACATACACAGTGGAAAATGTTAGTACAAATGAGTCTAGATCTCAACTCTCACTCTAATGTACCTTCAGAAAACAGGATGGATGCCTTATCCATCTTTGCCACAAAACCAGCTTTGCAGCAAATAAATGAAGTAATTTCTTACACAACCAAGTGCAACTCAATGTGCACTGATATCAAGGCGTAATCTGTTATTTGTAAATGTATTATAGTTGATATATTTGTATGTAGTGCACTAAGTAATCACATAACCTGTTATGATTATTCCTTGCTAATATACAGCTCTGTCTTACCTTTATGTGTTTCTCAGTCATTCATCAGCTATCTGACCAGTACTCAGAGACATACAGTGAGCAAGACTGTCTATATCATTTACCTTAAAATGTGTGAGGTTAATAACTGAGAATGCTATGATATGCATTTGCCATCAAATGAAGGGCATGTTGGATGGCGCAAACAAGCATGGACTACTCTTTTGTGGGAGAGCAAAGGTGGGTTCCTGTTATGGCACACGCAAGGCTACTTTGTTCTTTTGCGAGGGGTGGACTGAGGCTGAGCTATTGTTATGGCACAAACAAGGATATGTTACTCTTGTTACTCTCCTTGTTTTATATCCTGCCTGCTTGATCTTGTGAGGGTTATGAATTTGGAAACTGCAATGTGTCTCATAATTTTCTATCTTCTCTCTGATATGACCTCCCATTACAAACTTATGGTGCTAAACTGAGGGCATGCAGATCATTGGTACTTTTGAGAGATTTCAATGTCTGAATCATTGATGCATGAGGCCTACCACTTGCAAATGGACACATACAAGTCAAATAACTCTATGCTGTCCCATGTTACATTAATTTTTGTGCAAACTCCCACCTTTTACTTGCTTACTGAACCAAGTGAAGAAATACAAGGACATGCCATAATACCATTATAAAATACAGTGCATGTTCAGGACTTTCCTTCAGGGCTGACCGTTATGTGAGCAGTACACAGCCAATACATGGGGAGGTAAAGGCTCTGGCTCTGAGGCCAGCAGAGGTTGCAGAGTTCCTGTATTGTGTCCTTGTCCACCCTTTAGCACTGCACAATTTCCAGGTTGTATATGTTGTGATAAGTTAAATGTGGCCTGAAAACTCTTTTCTGTCTCAGCCTAGGTCTATTGGCAGCAGCAGCAGCATTGCCTGCAGCATGTAGCATATACAAAAGTTGTTAGGCAGCAGCTTCTAACATTCTGTCTGTGTTGCCTTTCTGTGCCTGTACTCCACTACTTTTGAAACCCGCAGAAAAAACAGCATGGAGTCTACATGGTTGCTTTACAACTTGTTGTATAGCTCCACCAGATTTGTTCAATATAATGCATTTCAGCTGCTTATGCTGTAATTAGCATCTCTGAAACACAGGCAAATACAGATGCAGTCCATTAATAATCCACTCCGTTATAAAAAGGCAAATGTGTAGCTAGTCAAACTGATGGTGAGGACACTTGCTACATGTCTGCAGGACTTAACAAAAGCAAAATATTTCCAAAGATATCTTTACAGAGTAGGATTGAACTCCAGGAGGTATGCTCCCATTTTGTTACCTACATAATGCATATGCTGGAATATATTAATGAAGGGGGTGAAGCACAAGACTTTTACACTGTTATCTGTATGCATTAACTGCAAGTGTACTGATGGGGTGGCCATGTTATTCAAGCCAATTTAGAGGTACAAATGATTGACAATATTTGGAAATAGAAAGATGTGCGATACATATGTACAAGTGTTTCAGGGACAGGTCCTTTGAAAGCACATTTAGCATTTCAAAGATGTTTCATTAGCAAAATGATTCATGTGCCTGTTATTCTGTGGGTGGGGGTGCAAAGAAAAGTTAATGTTATATCTCAAACTAGAATTAACTGTTCTTTTGGGGGGGGGCACAGTTGAGTTACTGCTATGATACATACAAGGATACGTTGCTCTTGTTACTCTCCTTGTTTTGCATTCGGCCTGTTGTTAGTATTTCACATCTGTAGACTGTTTTATGTTTTTTCAGTGGGTACTACTGACTGCCTATCTTTACTGTTTTACCTGGAAATAGTTACTTTGTAATTATGTGATACTTATGTGTATTATCATTCTGTTGTATTTTAGGACAGAAAATGTCATTGAGGTGGAAAACAATATCATTATTGAAGCTCACAGTCAACATGGGGCATTTCTGCTGGAAAGGGATCATCCCAATATGCAATAAAGTCTATGAGTATGGCAGCAATTGTTGCAAACATTAATTCTGCAGGTGGCCATAGCTGGACATATGAACAGATGTGCCACAGGGCCACTGACATGATTACCTCTGCATGGAGGCATGCAGCTGCTGTTGCCCAGACCAAAGTGTAACTGGGGGATAGACCTGCTACAGAACTACCTCTCACCCTCAATGAAGAGCTCCTGTCAGATATCCTCCAACAGGACAGCTGACAGCAGAGTGGACCACAGCATGTACTTGACATGAGCACCACTCTTTCTGAGTCCTGAGAAGAGCTTCCAGGTAGGCTTTGTTATATGATCAGTTGAATACTGTTCCATAGTAAAACAATTGAAATAAAAGTTACTTCTGTGTCATGTGTCTTTATTTGGTGGGGAGAGTTAAGATTGCCGCAGTGATAAGCTCAGTTTGGAGTTGTCAGCCACATTCCTTTTGAATGTACAGTTAATGCAAATATAGCAGAGCACCTGTAGTACCCTCATCTGACTGCTAAATGTGATGATGTTGCCCTTACCTCTTGCAAAACTTATTTCAGGACCATCAGGAATCCAGTGATATATGCCACCTGCCGATGGTAATCTAAATAAATGTATGTCAGTACTGCAGAGCAGTCTAAAGAAAAATCATAATATGGATTTTTAAGCCTGTTTTGTGTATTGCTGTACTGTCTGTAATAGTGGCAGCACTGCTAGTTATTTAGTGCATATTGCACCATGGTAATGCAGACATTAATGTATGCCTGTGTTTCTTCCTTCTTATCACAGATGAAAATGACAGTGGGAGTGTGGGCCTTGTGCCACCTGATGTCAGTGTCTCATCAGACACTGAAGATGATGGTGGTGAAACAGAGGTACATTCAGGGGTGCAGAGGTTGAATCTGACACAAATGTTAACATCCAGTGACCCCCTTCATTTTCCCCTGGAAACAGCCAGGAGGTCTACTCATACCCAGTCCACTGAGACCACAGATATTGGACAGGTGGAGGGCAAGAACATTGATCAGGGATGTGTAGCTATTGTGGCTTCAGTGCCTGTTGAGTCTGGCCGTAGTCCAAGTGTGGGCGAGATGCCAGGCAGAAGTATTGATAGGGGTGCTTGGAGCTGGCCTGCTGTTCCTCCTCCACATGGTGCAGGTGTCTCTTTCCGTGTCACTCAACATATGTTTAGGGCCATCGTGAAGGCACAGGCAAATTCAAAATGCCACTACAGACAAATGCACAGGGTTGTTGATGTGGCACAGACTGACATGAGTGACTGCCTCCACCATGTTGCTGATTCAGCGGATTGGATGAATGATACATTAGAATGCAGAGTGTCTGTGATGGACCGAGGGATGTCTGTCATGGAATGATGAGTGCCTGTGATAGAACGTTTGTTGAGAGGGGAATGGCATCCTTGTGAGTGTAAGTCAGCCACAACATCTGCTGATAGCCAATGTTGTCATGCCCAATCACACTCCCATAGTGGCAATACTTTCTCTGTTTCATTGGTGATTGTGCTATTCATACCAAGACATGGTAGGCCATGGGTTTGTGGTCCTGGGTGTTCATGTGAAGGGAGAACATGCAGAAGACATCAGTCACACTCTGGTAGCAGCACTACATCTGAACACCAGCATGGAGCTGCAAGTTCAACACCTGGTAGAGTCAGTTCTTATGGTCAGGGGTGACAACGATGAATTGCCAACTCTACCATGTACAGCTCACACCTCGCCAACACACCAAGATGTAGAGCTAGCACTGAAGTTGGCATTGTTCATGCAAACTGTCACACACTACTGTCACATGGAGGACCCCTACAGACACACACAGCCTGACTGCTTCTCTTTCTTATTCACACACACTCACCTACCTTTTGTGTCAGCCTAGGCCTCCTGCCCCCTGAACAACACCCTGTGCACATGATGATAACTGTGCCATACCCCAGTTTTCTTTTTTTTTTGGATTCAGGGATACAGAAGCTTTGTGTCTGATGCAAGGGGTGCATAGCTGCATTAGTGCCTAGTATATCTGCATTTGTGTTTTTGAACTGATAATTGTACCTGACACTTAATATTTGCTTTGACAAGTTATACAGTGGATAGGATCATCATGTCAGTACTTTCTAGTGTATTCTCTTATAAGGGCCGTGAAGTCAGAAACTGCTATGTGCCTCATTATTTCCTAACTTTTTTCTTTAATGATTTTCCAGTTCATACGTGGTGGTGGTGCTGCGGTAGCATTGTCGCCTCACAGTAAGACGTTGTCCTGTTCAATTCTCAGCTAGAGCGTCTTCTGTGTGGAAACATGCGTGAATGGGCATATCTTCGTTGAAGGTTGTGCATCAGAGCTGGCAACTCGGCATGTAAAAATCTACTGCCAATCATTAGCAGACCAGAGTTCCGCTGGAGCGACCCCTAACCGGGAAAAGACGAAAGACACAGCACAAACAACAACAACATATGTTGCACATCGTAAGACACATCATCACATTCAGATCTCAGGATTGTATGACAGCAGTGCTGTCAAACTCTTCAGAACAGTAATACAGTATAATGCTCTCTTTTGCATGATCCTCATCAGACACATGCAGCAGTGGGACAGACCACAGGGATTTCTCATGAAGATAACACAGGGTCTACTAATCATGCCATGACATGTATGGATAGATTAAAAGACATGTCACTGTAATCTGTCTGGTATCAGATTACATTTTAACTGTTATTCTAAGCCTTATTTTTGGTTTATGCACTTGGACTTCAGGCACATCATTTTACATTAAGAAGGTTTGTAATCTACACTCTCATGGGAGGGGAGCTTTTGCCCTTCTGAGCTGGGAATTGCTGGTTGAAGGCTTGTTGTGCCTGTTCTTTTAAGTTTCTTTGCTCTGGTTTAAGCACTTGGGTTCCAAACCAGTCATTTTACATTATGAAGGTTTGTGGTCTAGACTTGTGGCAGGAGAGTGTAGCTTACACCCTTTTAAGCTGGGAATTGCTGGTGAAGGCTTATTGTGCCTGTTATTCTAAATGTATTTGTTCCAGTTTAAGCATTTTGGGTTACAAACCAGTTATTTCACACTAGGAATGTTTATGGTCTACACTCTTATTGGAGTATTCAATGAATTGGCTGCTTAGTTAAAGTGTTTTTTTTTTCTGTTGTGATTGGGATTTTCTGAACTTTGAATTTCTAGTACTTTTATATTTTATGACATAGGCTGGATTCAGTTGCTGAATCTAGACTGTCTGGTATCACCTGAGCCCTAAAATCAGCTATCTTACAATAAGAAGGCCCCCTACACCATTGTGGCAGAAGTGTACAGCCAAGGACCCATCTGAGTTAGGGATTGCTTGAATAAGGCTCAGTCTTGAGCTTTCCCTTTGTATACTTTTTTTAAAAATTGTTTGGCCAAGTTTGCACTCAATTTATCAGAGCTGCTTAGAGATTGCACTGCTGCCCTGCAAGGAACTCAGTTTTGCATTGTGAAGCATTGACACCATTTGTTACCCTAGCCCTTCATAGAATAGCTGCTTTTCGTTAGTCCTACAGCAAAACCTAGCCCATGCTCCACTAGTTACTACAGTGTATACCTGCCATAATGGATAGACACTTTCACACCATTTCTCCAGCCAGCCTGATTGACATGGGTATCCTGAGGCAATGTAGCAATTGCCTCATGTATACTGATGATCAGTTACTTCTATAACAAAGAAATACATGAGAGCTGTATCTATACTATGAATTTGGATTCAGTTCTCTCGCATAACAACAAACCAGATATGAAACAGGTTGTCAGCACATACACTTCACCTCTTGTACATAACAATCTCACAACACATAAATCCACATACCTGGAGGTACTCGCTAGAAGCCTTCCTAAAGATCAGAGACCTCCCAAATGCAAACCTACTGCACACACTGTAGACCCAAAAGAATCTACTGCACATAATAATATACACAACAGTTTCTCAGACAATAATCCCCTAAGGCAAAACACCTCAGAACCAAATGTCTTTGTCATAAGCAGCTCAATAGTGAGATATACATATGTCCCCTTCACCAGGCTAGACAAGGAGAAGGTCATGTTCAGCTGCCTGTCAGGTGCCAGGATCCATCAGATCACACACACACTCAAGTCTCTCAACATCAAGTACTGTTATGACTCTGTCATAGTCCATGTTGGAGTGAATGACGTCAGACATACCTCACTGGACTATATGAAGAGAGAGATATGACTGAGCTCTCAGATTATGAGTCCCAAGCAGATACGTCCCTAACCCTAAGAAGCATTCTACCTTCATCCAGGATGATGTCTCAGTATAAACAAAACAATGATTGACTTCAACAATGATCTTATCTTCTGGTGTTGAAGCTGAGGCATCCAATATCCATCAGCCTGGGAAGATATGCTCGACAGACAATGCTGCTTTGTCTGAGATGGGTTTCATCTGTCACCTCTTGGCTTTTGGTTACTGGCAATGATACTTGTCTCCCCCATAGTGCTTTTTTAGGCAATGTCATAACAACAAAATTCCCAGTGTAAAAAAATTCACTAGAGACAAATTCAAGGTTATGCTGCTTAATACAAAGACTCTAAATCAGAAACTGCACTCACTGGAAGCACTCCTTACCTTGGAAGATGCATAATGTCTGTGCAGTCACAAAGACATGGTTCAAGGCCTTAGAAAGCTCCCTGGCCATGCAAGGCCACAGTGTCTTCCAAAGATTCAGACCTCAAAACAAGCATGAAATAACCAAAGGTGGAGGGGTATACAAATTCATTAAAGACAAGTGTACCTCAAGACTCCAAGTCTAACTAACTGTATATATAAATCCCTTCCATATCATTGCTAGCTATAGGTCCCTCATCATGAACCACGAGAGCCACTCTGCCTACTTGGACCTACTTGACTCACACACTATACAGCCAAACACCATGGTAATTTGTGATTTCATCTATCCTTCCATTGATTGATATATTAGCACAAACATGCCTGCCCTAATTTTTTGGACTTTGTTAATACAAATGCCCTGGAAAAAGAAGGAGTCATTACTAAGCACATTATGGATGCTGAGAAGAGCACTTCTAGCTGACATCAAAGATTGCAAAAATATTAATTTCATGAACTTTAATTGTACTTTGACTTAGGAATAGGGTCCATTCCCATCATGATAATAGAAACCCAAATGACTTGGAGAAATTTAAAAAAAAACTGGACATTAACCCATATGTCTCTTGATGGGTAAATAACTGGCTCACTGACAGAATACATGCAGTCAAAGTTGAGGATTCCACCTCTACCAGCAGACCAATTACACTGGTGTACCACAAGGATCTGTGCTTGGCCTCCTACTGTTTGGAATCTATTTCTCAGAAGTCAGGTCAAAATACATGGCTTGTGGCTGACCAAGTTCACCAAACTGGCTGCAGTCATTGAGTCACTCAGTGATGTTGACATATTACAAAAAGGGCTTATACAGACAAAAGACTGGTGGCAAAGCCACAGACGTAAACTAAATGCAAGAAATGCATTATCATCCTTTTCAACAAAGGAGAAACCCCTGCAAATTACAATATTAACAATACCCCCTTAGCTCAAACCCTATTGTATGAGATTTGGGAACACAGGATGATAGCAACCTTAACTTCAGTCACCATATATATGTCCACAGTAGTAAGGAAGGCCTTCTATGTTGTACATCTCATAAGTAATGGCATCATGTCCAGAGCTAAGGATATTATAACTCCCCTTTACTCAACCCTTATCAGACCAGTAATAGAGTACAATGTTTCCTTCTATATGTACCTCACCAGACACCTGCAACAGTTACAAAGGTGTAACACCCAAATCTGCTCTGAACTGGTGGTCAAGAACACTACATACACAAATGCTGTAGATATAGCCAACCTACTGGCAGACAAGTTCAGTGAAAACTTCACCCCCTTGTCCTCCATCAGTAAACCAGGACATTTCCAGCACCTGACCACCTCCCCTCATCTCCAGGGAGCAGGTCCTTAATACCCTCTCAAAGGCAAGAAATAAAGTCTCCTTGAGACCTGACAACATCCCTGGCTGCATCCTACATGAACTCAGGCTTGATCTTTCAGTTCCATCAGGCACCCTATTCAACCAAAGCCTGAGCACTGGCTTCATCCCTGCTGAATGTAGAACAGCGACTGTCATCCCTCTACACAAAGGTGGAGTGTTCACTGACTCAGACAATTATAGGCCCATCAGCCTGACTAGCCTGATCTGCAAAGCCCTGGAATGCATTATCATAGGCCTTATAAACAAGGACATCGGCAACCTCCAAAAACTTGCCCACATACAGTTTGATTTTGTCAAAGGGACATCATGCCTATTAAACTTGGTCATCTTCTTCAAAACAGTCACCAAAGCCATGGACGAGAGGAAAATGGTGCACACTGCCTACCTTGACCTAGCCAAAGCCTTCGATACTATTCTCCATTCAGGCATAATAGATAAACTATCCCAGCTAGGCATCAACCCATAGGTTACCATATGGGTAGCTAACTGGTTGACTGATAGAACCCACTCAGTCAAATTAAGGGAAGTCACCTCTAGTAGTAGACCCGTAACAAACAGTGTACCCCAAGGATCGGTCTTGGGGCCTCTACTGTTTGGGATATATTTTCTGAGGTGCAAGCCAAAACCAGTGGTCTGTAGCTGATCAAGTTGCGGATGACTGCAAGCTGGGCACTGTCTTAAATTCCCCTAGTGATGTGAACATCCTCCAAGAGGGCCTTACCCAAACTAATGACTGGTACTAGGAGCATGACTTCAAAGTAATGCCAAGAAATACATCATTATCTCCATTGGGAAAAATGGCATCTCCACTAATTATCAAATTAATAACAATGCACTAAGCACTGAAGCAGTTGTGAGGGACCTGGGCACCTAGGTTTACAACCTGACTTTTGACCACCACATTGCCTCCATTGTACGGAAAGCTTTCTTCATGGCCCACCTCATAAGTAAGGGTATTTCATCCAGGAAAAAGGATGCCATAACATCCCTGTACTCTAAAGAGAAGGGCAACTGTGCTATAACTAACAAGTATGCCACCTAGTGATGCAAATTGGATGTTACAACTTTTCAAGATGTTAATTCTGTATGCATATATTTTACTAGTGTTTTTATTACACTATGGTAAAACAGAGTTGGGCAGAGTCTGTGATGGTTTTTCAATTTTTGTTAATCACCAGTTGGATAGTAAATGTTATGCATATACTGCAGTTAGATGAGGTTTGTAAGAATGTATTTTTTAGGGGGTGTTTTCTCAGGATATGATGTCATGTTGCATGGGAAATAAAAGATGAATGTTTGTTTAACACGTTGACTCTGAAGGAGCTCTATAAGGGGTAAAAGTGCTTAGTTCACGTGTATTTTATCTACTTGTATTTGTTTTTATTTTGAATAAAGTGGTATCACTGCTTCATAGCTGAGCAGGTATTTGTTTTTCTTCATTTTGAATTGTTGCGGAAGCTTGGTGGCTTGATCCCTGTACCCCTCCCTTATCAGACCCATTGCAGAGTACAATATCCCCTTCAGCGTGTATGTTGCCAAGTATATGCAGCAGCTGAAGAGACCACAGAGGTTCCTGAATAGGAAAATCTAGGGTCTCAAACACCTGTCCTATAGAGACAGGCTAAAAGCCTTGTCCCTCTACTCAGTCTTGTACAGACTGCTCAGAGGTGACCTGTGTCAGGCATACAAGGCCATCTCAGACCCAGTCTTGATGGAGTTACTGCAAATCCATAAGTCAAAATCCACTCGGGCAACCCACATGCAAGGCCTCAACCTGGTCTGTGACATTAATAGAACTTGTTGGTGGGATAGATTTGTGTCCCAGAGACTCCTCCTTCTCTGGAATAGACTGCCTCTCCATGTTAAGCAGAGTACCTCTCTAACCCTCTTTAAGATGAACCTGGACGCCTGGATGGGGAACAGAAAATACACCCCTGGGATCCCACCTGTGCCTCTGTTGGACAGGGGAAACAGGTACTAGCTTTGTGAGAACATGGGCAAAATTCTTGCCTAGGCTTGTAAGGGCCTCCAGGCCAATAGCCTAGTATCATCCTATGAACCTATGAACCCATGAGCAGCTGGAGAGACCTCAGAGATTTCTCACCAAGACAATTCAGGCCCTTCAACACATGACCTCCATGGACTAACTCAAGGTCCTGTCACTGTTTTCTGTATCTTCTAGGCTGCTGAGAGGCAACTTGTGCCCGACCTACAGAGCAGTCTCTGGCACTGCCCTAATGGAAATGCTGCACATCCACAAGTCACATGGGACAAGATTCATATAATCTAGGGATCTTAACTTAGCCTGTGACATTTACAGGACATGCTGGAGAGAAAGATATGTCTCCCAGAGATTGCCACCACTCTGGACCAAACTCCCAATTCACATAAGGCAGAGCTCCTTAATGACTCTATTTAAGCATAACTTAGACAACTGGATGGGAGATCAAAAATCTACCCCAGGAGTGTCACCTATGTCCCTCTTGGTTAAGGGCAGTCAGTGCTGATTGTAGACTTGCACTGTAAATATAGTCCATACAACCTTGTCAATAAAGGAACAAGGGTACATCATGGCTAGGCTTATAAAGGTCCTAAGGCCATTAGCCTAGTAACCTCTTATGAACTATGAACCTAAGGTGACATCTGCCTGGGCTCCAGGCCAGTGTCTGATTATGCTCTGGTGAGATGACTACATATACAATACTCTGATATAGCCGATGACATCAGCATTGCCTGATGATCATATGGTAATAACAGTGTTGCACATGCTGGTGTAAAATGCTCTTTGTAATGTCAAGTACCAGCTCTCACACACACACACATAGTTGATTGCAGTGAGAATAGAACCACTACCTATATAAAATACACAGGTTATAAAACAGCACTTTACACAAGCACTGCAGCACAAGTCCTGTGTTTATCTGGTTGTAGGTCAACTTATAGGGGATAAAATCAGCAGTGCATCTTCGAGAGAAGGCGTTGGGAGGCCTGCTTAAAGTGGATGTGTAGGCAGATGCAAGTATCAACATTTTGCCAATGTATGTGATTGGGTTGGTAGCTGCAGGATATATACTTGCTATTCTGGCTACACACACACACACACACACACACACACACACACACACACACACACACACACACACACACACACACACACACCACACTATAATGAGAACAAACCCCCTACCTATCTAAGTACAAAGCCATGACATGAGTCTGACTTTTACATGGCCACAGGTGAACTTATAGTAGATGATATCACCAGGCCATGTGAAGGACAACAGGTTGGGAGGCCTGTATAGGTACATAGATCCATAGGTTCATATGAGGCCAGTAGCATAACAGCACTAGAGTGTGTATAGGCCTAGCTGTGTAAAAACACAAGTACCCTTATTGAGTAGAGTTGGATGTTTGAATTTAGCAGAGCAAGGTTGTCACCACCACCTACTGGTCCTGTCCATGAAGGAGCACACAACATTATAGATTACACTTTGTAGAGTGATTGATATATGTGTGTAAAAAAACACTGGTTGTACTGCTTGGAGGGGGGGGGGGGGCAACACATGCATGTATTGTGAATATATGATGTATACTTAGAATCTACCCTCAGTTTGCAATGTTTCAACAAGTACTTTTATGGCACACAAAGGAAATATACAATAATCGCCAAAAAAAAAGCATCATATATACAGTTTCATAGTTCAGTGAGCATCGGATTTGATCGATGGTTAATAAAGTGTACATGCATATGAGTTACACCTGTTTACATGTAGGCAAGCAGTGCCCAAATGCAATCTACATTGCTAACATTTGCCAAGTGGAATATAACATTGGCATGCAATTGCATGTATAGGCAGTTGTGTATGTGTTTTTTCACAAAGGTTAAAGCCATGCTGGTCAAGATAGCAGGATTAGATTTACAGGACTATAGTACACATAATACCTGCAGTCATACATTTTGTCATAAATGTAATAATAAATAGATTACTCTATCAGTAAAATAAATACTATGTGGAATATGTTGTATTTGAGCTCACAACCATGTGTATGGTAGTCCTACATTTACACCTATAGCAATGAGAATGTCGAGGAAACAGTTGTCTATGTTGCACTTCATTACTGTAAACTGTGAAGTCACAGCAGTAAATCAAAAATTGCACACTCTGTACTATAACCCAGTACCATCTGTATTTCAAGCCAGGTGTTCACGATGGCCAAGGGCATTAATTGAATGTATCTAGTTTCTATTTTTGGCTGCCTGCTTCCTAGGTGGTCCAAAAGTACAAATCGTCTTTTCATTTCATTACTGTACCAAGCTAAGAAATACAGGGACATGCCATACTATTATTGAAGAATACATATTAGTTTCAGGACTTATCTTACAAATGCAACAGCTGTTACAATTTTATTTCAGGCATAACATTTCTTTATCTCTTCTCCCATGATATTGAATTATTCAGGAAAAAAACAGAATGTAGTCTACATGGATGCATTATTGCTTGTTGTATAGCTCCACCATACTGAAAATGACCTGCTTATGCTGTAATTAGCACCTAGGAGAAACACCTGCTGCTTTACTGAATATATCATCTCTGCTCCGTTGGTGCTCATTAGTGCATGGTGGGCACCTATACACTGCTGAGCACACTGACGCTGAAATAAGGTAAACACAGGTGATCGTAAAATTAATTTTCTCCATGCCTGTGATATAATGCAAAGGTGCAGCTCAAAAAGTTAAGGAAAGTTGCAGATACTTTATTAGACCCCAGCACCTTTTATACTTTAGACCTGCACATAACACATGCAACCTCAGGAATAGTTATGTCACAAGCACAAAGAAACCTGCCATTCATTCCTTCATTTCCTGTGGTTGTACTAAGCACCGTATCACGTAAAAATTAAAAAATAAATTCTAACTTAAAGTGGACAGAGATGATACAATTTAACAAACAATAAAAAGGATGAAATAGAACTTTGAATTGTGCACTGCTTACATGCACTTTTGCACTTCACAGACCTACATGTACACTCAAGTATAACCTGACACATTCACTTTTGCTATACATTGAGAACAAACACTGTGGAAGTGCCTACACAGAGTGAACATCCCTACACAGTTACACTTTTTTGTGATTCAGCAATACTAATGTGTTTTGACCTCATTTGCATATTTTCCCTCCTGACAGCCCTGAATCTACTGTACATGGTTGGTAACCATGCAAGCAGGGAAACTTAAGGGTAGCCCAATGTTGCACACTCAAGTGAGGGTGTTAGTTTGTTATATATCTGCACAGAAGAATGCAGGTTTTGATACAATTTGACTGTATTCTGTCAGATGCATACTATATATACTTACATGACAGTATGAATAGTATGTTTTATGGGGTTAGCACTTTTAATTGTCTATATTAGTTACAAGTGCATTCTTCATTTGAAGTGGGTGAGAAAAGTTGCAATTATGTCATGGCACTTAAAAAGGAATTGTTGCTATAGTTAATCTTCTAATTTTCTAGCATTTGCCATGCCTGATAATGTCATAATGTGTGTGGGGTTAAATGTTATGGTCAGTTGTGTATAAATCTATGGACTTTAATTTGGCCTTGTTTCTGTGTAAACTCCTTTCTGTGGCTGTATTCGGAAAGCTTTCAGATAGTTGGGCAACATAAGCACTGAGTCTACACAGTTGCTTTACAGCTTGTTGAATTGCTCCAACATGCTGACTTGTTTCATTAGCATACGATGCAGCTACTTATGCTGTAATTTGCATGCTATGAAAGTTTCTGTGCTTGCGCATGATTGTGCACCGCTACACAGAGTTTACTGAACCTAAAACTATTCAAGGCCAGGACCATGTAGACTTCATTGAATCCCTCCCATAGTTTTCCAAGAAGAGCTCTGATATAAAGTAAAATTCTGCTTATTAAATTGACTTAGAACATATAGTATATTGTGAAATTAACTGACATAATAACATTCAGGTTATCTTAAAGTATAGAAAAATATAGGATTATAAGAAAAAGGAAACAATACAAATCATAGTGACAAATGTATTTTATTAAACAAGTTACAACAGTATTCTTTCTTAATATCAAAATTCATTAAATATTGTATTTTCCATTCATTTAAGGTAAAAATTTTGAACAGTTCAATTGATATACTTCTGAGAGTGCCCATAAAAAGAAAGAGTAAACATAATATATAAAATAAAATGTGACAAATGATTGTGTGTTTGTAAGCATTTCCAAGAGTGGGAATGGCAGTGGCTGAAGGTGCTGCTGATAAGGAGGAGGGTTATGATTTTTATTGCAGAAAAATGAAAGGCCAGTACAGATGATTGAAAATTAGCTGTTTGAAAATTTCCAGCTTTCTTTTGTGTTTAAAATCACATAGCAGTGGGGATCTGTGAATTACCTTTCTCCACTGTATTGCAACATGCGTGTGTGTGTGTGTGTGTGTGTGTGTGTGTGTGTGTGTGTGTGTGTGTGTGTGTGTGTGTGTGTGCGTGCGTGCGTGCATGCATGTGTGTGTGTGTGTGTGTGTGTGTGTGTGTGTGTGTGTGTAATTCCGCTTACCTGCCCATGAGTTGTCAGATCCCCAATGTCTCTTCTTATTTTTGCCCCTGTCCTCATAAATCACAAACATTTACAGTCACTCAGTAATGCCAGACAGAGTTTCATAGTTTTTATTGCTTGTATAGTGCATCATGGTGCAAGACCCATTGTTCTATTAACTTTTGAAGTGAGTCAGCCTAATAGTTTAAAAAGTCTTGCTGGTGTTGACTAGGATTTTTCCTGGCTTTTTACTAAATAACATCACCACATAGACACAGCCCATCTCTCACAACTGTCCCTAATTTTGAAAGATACTCCTGCTACTTATAGATGCTCTGCACCTTGTAACTCACAAATTGCTGCAATCATTCAATGATGTCAGATATTAGTTCCATACTTTATTAGTTAAAAAAGCAGCTGTACTATCTATCTGATTAGTTACCATAGTCAGAATTGCTCCTCTTTGTGTCAAGAGAGCAGGGTTCAAAGACTTAAAGTAGTATTTGAATAGTATCCCTAATGTTTTATGGTAGTGCAGAGTATGTGCATATTCTGAAAGTGCAGTGTTTGACTCTTTTAAGTTCCTTTAAGGCATGTTATATATAGTCATCACTGATATCTAGCATTCCACCTCCCCTGCCCCACATCTTTCATCCTGTAAAACTGCTGCTCTGTTATTTTTTCAGTGCCTTTAAGGGACACTAAAGAGTTACCATTGAGGTTCAATGTTTCCTCACCCCACATCATTTGTGCCATAAAGCTTTAGTTCTATTTTTTTAAATGCTTTTATATCACACTGTGTCATGTCCCACCCTCCCAGTATTGCAGGATTTCCTCGCTAGTTTAGGCGTATGGCAGCCCATGCCCACACACACAAATGCATGTACACATTCATGCATACACAATCAGCCCAGCCTTCATCCAGTTGCACTCTTGGACTTACTTACGCATTCACCCAACAACACACACACACACACACACACACACACACACACACACATGCAGTCACTATAAAACACTCATACCTCTATATGCATTCATGTATGTAGCCACACACATACATATATGAACACGCATGTTGTAATACTGCTTGCCTGCTGAATTCCCATGCACTTACTTCTAAAATGATTGGGTGAATACAAAGTTGTGGTTGTGCTCATTAACATGTCTGGCCAATATAATTTACACAATTAAGCTATTCTCTGAATTGCTAGGCTGCATAAATGCTTTACCACTTGCACTTCATAACTTATTAGCATGGGCCCCTTCCCCAGAATGCCTAATTAGAAATTGCAGTTGGCCATGGAAATGGTCCACTATGGTACAGCGCCTCTTCATGTTGCAGCCTTATGGCTGGGCAGTCTGTGAATTAGAAATAGTTAACGTGAGGCGTACACCAGTTTTACACCTTGTGGTAACCTTTCTAAGCCTGATCCAAGTTTTTTCCAGTTATCGAAGTACTCCAGTCAGCAAGTAAACTAATTATTTCACCACAGAAGTTCTACTTCTTGTTTCTTAAGCATTCATTAGGATCATGTTTTCTACTGTTTTTAATTTGTTTAGGCTCATCTTTCAGTGGTGCAACTGCAGTGTACGCCATTGCTTCATTTTCTGAGTAGTACCTCTTCCTGAATGCAGAGACACTTCTGCCTTTTCTTTTATGTTGTTCCCTGTGGGGAAAAAAAGTTTAATTATAAGAAATACATTTGAAAAATTGTAAAATGCAATACAAAAATGTAGCAAAATGGCTGCTGGAGTATTATCATATTAGTAGATATTATACACTTAATCACCTTTCATTTCTTTTACAGTCTTTTACACTTGAGTGATTTGTGCCCAGGTCCAGACAACCCAAATTCTCTTAGTGCTTTGGGTGTTAGAGGAACCAAGTGTATGAATATGTGATGCAGTAGTTGATCCTAATTAACCTATTCTAGGGCAAAAGAATTGGCTAAGTGTACAAGTTAACCACTAGCAAGCAGAAGCCTGCAAACAATGAAAAAGGCATATGACAATAGATAGTGAGTTTAGTTGTACCTTGCTAGTAATGGTAACATTTATTAATCTGTGATGGGAAGCATGTCCTCTCTCTCACACACACACACACACACACACACACACACACACACACACACACACACACACACACACACATACAATGAGTGGGTACAGGGACATTAAAAACACCCCCACTAGATGCAGGTAAGGCCAAAAATCATGAAGGCCTGCATGAGAATCCACTTTATACCCCTTACCCCTGTACTGAAGATACACTGCACTGGGCAATGAATGTGCTAAACAGTGATAGAGTGGTTACCAGGCACTGAAGGGAAAATACTTCATATAAATTAAATATTTAAGTAATAGCCCATGTTTGGGTGTGGCTAATGCTGGATTTACCCACAGCTGGTGTGGTTTGGTCACACCCTAAACATTAGATGACTGAATACCAAAATATACAAGATGTCACAAAGTATCTTATCCACCTAGAAATGGTTAATTTAGGTATGCCCTTCATAGCATATTCAGGCAGTTTCTATTATGATTGTATAGTTTCAGCATGTATTGATCCATTGCTGACATCTAGTGGCCTTTTATTGTATGACAGTCAGAATAACCTTTTACAGCATTATAGAAACTCTCAAGAAGTGATGTAACTCAGTCAGGAAGCAGCTTCTTTTTACTTCTAGCCCTTTTGGAGTGCAGACCTGACCTTCTTTCCTCAGGCCCTGGCAATCACATCGCCTGTGAGTAATTTGTATGCTGTATTTATTTTGTATTTAGATGTCCTGTATATACTTGTACATATACTGATATGTTGCTATTTATTTTATTTATTATTATTTTATTTATTTACATTTGTTTACCGGGAAATTCCGACTGGACGCAGGTCCTTTTTCAGCGGATGGCCGGAGAGAAAAGCTCCACATCATGTGCATGATAGAGATACAAAGTTGCAGCAATAGTAAACAACATTACTGGTTGTTGGCTTTAATACAAAAACAAGATATTGATTATCAACAGTATATACAGAAAATGCTGCAAGTTAAGATAGTTTCTAGTTATTTATAATATTAGTAACAACGTTGTCAGACAAGATGTTAAAGTATGTAAAGACAACTAGCTATTTCTGATTGTGGTTAGCAGTGGTTGTAGTATAGTTGGGTTAAGAGTCTAGGTGGGTGGGTAAGGGTGGGGGTGTTAGTCTGGATTAGAACAAGGACAAAGCGAGTTATAATTTAAGTGGAATTTGAGGGCAGTCTTGAAAAGGCTGCTGGAAGGTAGAGTAGTTATAGAGGGTGGAAGATTTTTCCAAAGTTTAGATATGGTACATGAAAATATAGCTTCTCCTGATGAATTTTTGGGTTTGGGTAACTGCCTGATTAGATTATTGAAGAACTGATTGTGTATCACTTGGGTTTCAAAATGATTGATGTTGTTCAGTTGTTTGTTTGATGCATTTGTATAGAAACAGAAAATACACACATAAACACAAAACACACACACACACACACACACACACACACGCGCGCGCGCACACACACATAAAGGTTTTGTTAATGCATTGCTACGCAGAGCTGAAATTGCTTGGTCATTTTTTCCCTTTTTTAAACTTTGAACTGCCATGACACTATAGCTGTCAAACAATGGCAGTTGAAAGCTTTAGGTAAGTTGGTAGATTGCTTAAAGGAGTACAGAACTAGTAAGAAGCTTTACAGTGGCATGGTTTTTACTTCATAAGGGGAATGTGTTGGGTATGTTTGTTTTTGTCATAGTTTTTGCAGGATTATTGTTTTTCTAGTATCTGCTGTATCTTTTGAACTGTTGGTAATGGATGATCCATTGTGATGTAGACGTCATTTACAAAACCATTAACTAACACTTACTGGAAATGATGAAGTCTACATCACATGGGATCAAAAGATAGATGCTAGAAAACCAGATATAGTGGTCCATGAAAAGAAGACAAAAGTAGCACTGATCATTGAAATTGCCACACCCAGTGACTACAGTGTCCTACATACAGAAAGACACAAAGTCAAACCCTGGGATTCATGAAGCTTGCGCCAGGCACACACGTAGCATCGGCGATCTAACACCAAATATGACCACCAAGCGATTCAGGTACAAGCTGTTTTTACGTGCACTACCTGTGTATGCCACACCTGCACAGCTCCCAGTGCATGTATGCTAATCACCCCATGTGCAACAGCATAGCATGCAAATGAAGGTATATAGCAATTCAGGAAGTGGTGCTGGCATAGTGTAAGCATGCAGAAATGTAAACCGAAGAAAACGGTTTACATTTTTCAAACATAAAATTGGAGCCATGACAGTGGACCAAACTCACGTATTATACTGTTAATATATGCCAATGGCTAAATATATAGCCACTGGCATAAAACAACATGCACAAAATATGAAAAACAACATTTAATATTATGCCCATACTAACGTGAAGTTAAAGCGCAGGGCATCGGTGCGCAAAGGGAATGGCAAGAAATATACTAAAATATTGATTAAAACTGAAATGAAACACATATCACAATTTCCTTATAATAGTCAATGGCAGGCATGCTACACCATACTCATGGCGCAAGGGTTGCTAAGGGGAAGTGACAGTGTTATACGCAGTAGCTAGGAATTAGTAGGCAATGCCATGCAAATGAGAGGAGTAATACTGAATCACAGATTTCTCACTGGTGTAAGGATGCACAAAACAGTGTAGCGTTATAAAACCGAGGTGAGCCCTTGAGATAAAAATGACATCAAGCGAGGGGTGTATCGCCATTGCTGTAAGCACATTGGAGCATTGCTAAACCGGTCTGCCCCTACTTAGGCAAAGCTGTAGGATAGGGGTGTGTCGAATTGTCTATAGCTATGCTTAGTGGAGAGTACACAAGGTAACCAAGTATGTATGTGAACGGAGATGAAAACATGAGTAAACACGGTAAATGGGTATGCGCATCGCGCATTACAGCTGAAACAGGAAAGATATAGGAAGGAAATAAGGAAATGCTGCAGCAGTAAAATTGGAGTACAAATGGCTAATTAACACCTGGAAGCCCACAATGGGCCATTGAGAACAGCAAACAAAGCTGCAAGCAGCTACCTGCAGAACAAGGAAAGGGATGGGCAGTACTGCAAAGAAAACAGCAAAGTGTCAAAGCAGAGCAAAGGCGATATGCAGTATATCAGCTACAAGGCACAATTTGCCATGACTGGGTAGGGAATGTACAAAACAAGAATGATGGCAGGTGTATGCATGCCTGAGAATGGGAGGGGATCCAGGTCTAAAAGTGATTTAAAGGGCAACAGAGTAATCAAGTCAAGCAAGTAGACCTCTACATTAAAGGCCCCAGACTTGCAGTACTCATTGCAAAGCACATAATTAAGACACACAGCAGCTGGAATAGTTCATACACACCCACATACATCAGCAGCATCCATAACACAATACTATAATGTTTGAAAGGACGTCACACATATGTGTATTCCCATACACTCTGCACCAGTGGTGTATACAGATGGGGAACTTTTATTATGTACATGTTAGGGGCTGCCATAGCTGTGATCCATCAGCATGTGTAGGAGACTGAAGGTGGTGTGGAGGATGATGCACACGACAACCGCAGGCACCTGAGGAGGAGGAGAGTGTTCAGATCCAGGGTAACCTACCAGGGGCTACATGATCTGGAAATAGTGGAGTGTTACATGGTGGACAGGGCCACCCTACAACTTGTTGTGGAGCTGTGCCTGCCACGCCTCACAGCCAGAAAAAACAGAGGGGAACCCTTCCAAGTGGATATGAAGGTATGGGTAAGCCTGAGAATACTAGCTACAGGTACCTTTCAAAGACCAACTGGTGATATCATGGGGATCTCACAGGCATCAACCTCCAGGGTACTACACCAGTTCCTGGATGCCATGTTACCACATGCCACTGAGTACATATCCTACCCCCAATGCAGGAGGAGTTGGCCAGCAATATCTGTCACTTCCACCATGTGGCAGAATACCCGGAGGTACTGGGTGCAATAGATTGCATGCACATACACATCAAGTCAACACCCGGTCAGCAGGGAAGGCACTTCATAAACCACAAGGGATACCCCTCCATCAACTGCCAGGTCATGTGCAATGCCCAGGGGATTATCATGGATGTGTGTGCTGGCAGCCCTGGAAGCTATCATGACTCCCACATCTGGCATACCTCACAGCTGTATCAGTTATTTGCCGGGGGGACATCCCAAATGGCTATCTGGTGGGGGATGCTGGCTATGCACTGGAACCGTGGATGATGACCCCCATCAGAAATGCACACACACCCATGCAGTAATGACATAATGAGGCACACACACAAACCAGAATCCTCATAGAGCATGTGATTGGGATGCTTAAATCATGATTCTGTTGCTTGGACATGTCTGGTGGAGCCTTGCAGTACTCTCCAGGCACATGTGCCCACATCTTCATAGTGTGCCATGCTACACAATATGGTCCTGCGGAAACAGCTGCAGCAGGGACAGAATGGTAAAGGCCCTCACAGTCCACCACCATTGCCAAGGTCCCCACAGGCACAGAGGTACTCAGACCATGAACACCCTGAACCAGCCCCAGTAGGCAGACGGAGGCATGCCCAGTATGCCCATGCCTTGGCAAAGAGAGAATGTATAGCACACACACTGACAGTGTAGGCACCTAGGGACTGACACCCTTCTCCACTTGCACACACAGTAAAAAGGGAGGGCACACACACAAGACTACCTGTACATTGTCATGTATAGGCAGTCTGCTGTGTGCATCCAACATAGGCAGCCCTCAACTATTGCACACACAACAGCCAGTGGCACAAGGTAAGTCAACACCTGAACAGTAAACTAAGCTATCAGCATATGCAGATACTGTATGTATAGATTCATAGGTAGGTACTGGGCCAACTGCCAGAGGCCATTCATAAGCCCAGCCAAAATATGTCAGTGTTTGCCACCCCATTGAGTCATTAACCATCCCTCTGTGGAGCAGAGACAATGGCGGTATCCCTGGGTGCATCTACCATTCCCCTCCCACCCTTCAAGGTTTCTCTTGCAGAGTGCTAGTGAGGGTCTCTGTAAAATGTAGATAGAGATGTTGTTCCAAAGTATGGGTAGTGTCTGTGACAGGAAGCTGTCTCTCCAGCATCATCCGGTTATTGTTGTGGCAAGGCCAGCTCACCACAGTGTGTGGCTCATTGTGACATGGATTCCCATAGGTGGAGTATATCCATCAAGCCAGAGTTCGACATGGCTGTGTGGGTCAGCGAAGATCATCTCTTGGTAAAGGATATGCCACTGAGTAAAGCAGGAGTGTATCCAGTCTGGCTTCATAGGCCATATGTTGGAGGCCAGTATTCCCCTTGGTGAGGTACATTCGCGGACCCCCCCAGCTGTTGGACGTGTAGTCTGAGGTACATCCCACATGGATTATTATTCCCTTTGATGGGACTGATGAGTGATGAGTAAAGGTGCACTATAACCCCAGAATGTCTAAATGGGAATCCTTTAGTAGTCAGATGGCCTACATAGAAGGATGTCCTAACTACTATAGAGTTATGATTGTCACAGGGGAGATCACTATCTACCTTAGTCCCCAGATACCCCATTACCTCATCTGTATTAAAGAGGCCACCACCCATGTGTTAATATGTATGTGCCAATTCCACTATGGAATGACCATGCAGTTAGTGGCACTTGGCTGGATGCCATGTCAGTGGCACTCTGTGATGTTCTCTGTGAGGCCCCCTGAGGGATGTCTGTGTCAGCTGGACTATCAGTCATGGTTCCCAGTTTGCAGTCATTGCCAAACATGTTATATCGTAGTACACCTGTATTTGCCTGTACATTTCAGATGTATATGCCAAACAGTAGGGCTCCCAGGACTGAGTCCTGTGGGACACCAGTTGTGACTGTTCAAGAGTTGGATCTGGAGACTGCTAGTTGTACCATGTGGGCTGTGTGTGTAAGCCTGTTGGCAAACCATCCTGTGATGTATGGGTGAATGTACAGGCTGGTGTGTTTATCAATAATACCTGAGTGGGGCATGGTGTCAAAAGCCTTGGTGAGGTTCAGGTAGTATGCGTGAACCACCTCCCCTGTCATCTAATGTCTTGGTGACTGTATGCAAGACATAAAACAGGTTCAGTAGGCATGAACTGCAGTAAACCAAGCTGACCTGGCTTGGGTCACATGTCCGACGGTTACCAATGTCATTGTTAATGAGTGCCATGAGGATGTGAACCATACCATTGCAGACCAGGCTAGTCAGGCCTATGGTGTGGTAGTTACCATGGTCAGTTGTGAATTCCCCATGGTGGAGTGGAATAACCGTTGCCACGCGCCATTGTATGGGCATGTAGCCTGTGGAGATGCTGAGGTAGGAATGCATAATTAGGTGGGGGGCAGGTTGTCATGTACAGTTTGCAAGATGCAGTCTGGGTCAACATCTGCCTCCATTGATGCTGTGTTCTGCTGTTAGAGAGGGCCATTTTCACCTGTGTGTGTCTCTGATGGTTGGGATACTGTACATTACGGGAAGTGTGGTGGGCTCTTTAAGGGGTAAAGTATGCACTGCATGTATCTGCAAGGATGTTGGTGATATCAGTAGGGCCAGCATATTTTGTGTTATTTTTCACTGGCACAGTGCAAATCTGTGTGTCACCACGTAGATCCCTGACATAGATAAAGAAGGCTTTGTGGTTATCTTTCGAATCCATGCGCATTCTCCTGCTGATGTTAGCCTTGGATGATGTCATGAGGGACCTACGTATCATACTAATAGTGGTCACGGATGTCAGCCCTTCGTGGCATTTGCTGTGTGTCCAGAACACTGTCCTATGTCTGTAGTATAGCCTGTTTATTGCAGAGGTCCAGCAGACCGGTGTCCTTGTGTATGAGGAGTGAGTCTTGGTTTACCAGTGATGGCACAATCCATACATCTGTGTAGGTGCCTATAGACTGCATTTCTAAATCTGCCTGTATCTGGAGCAGTGTTTCCCTTTAGTGTGGGCGCTGTGAACCCCCCCCACCCCTGTCACTAGTAGTGTAAATGTAGCTGCAGGAAAGGTATACTCTGTGGTATCCATGGGTGGGGGAGATGCTAGGGTGTGGAAATAATGAATAGTTCATGGTCAGATCTAACCAGTGACCAGTAAACCACCACTGTGGTGAACCTGTTGCCCATGTTGGTGATGACCACATCTAATAACTTCCACCCCACATTATGGAGGTTATCACCTGATACAGGGCATATGAGGTGATATATTCCAGAAAGCGCTGGTCCCGGAAGTGAGTACTGTAGTATGTGTCCCAGTTAATGGTATGGTAGTTGACATCGACCAATGCCAGGGTGTATATGAGGACTGTTGCATTCTCCACTGTCTCCAGGTAGGTGGAGTGGAGGTCCTGGGTCATGGAGGGCGATCTATAGCAGGCCACATTCAACAGTGTTGTTGTGGCTGATGTTAGCTGTGACATGGATGATCACAGAGGTATTGTGCTGCCCACTAACCTGGTATCCCTGAAGAATATGGATACAGTCCCTCCATGTCTGTCAGTCCATGTTCCATGGCTAAAATGTGTGGTATGGGTTGTAGTCTGGTAGTGCTGGTGTGCTATCAGGAGCCTTAAGACAGATTGCAGTTAATGCACAAATGTTGATGTTGTCCATCCTGAGGAGTGCTGTAAGTGAATGCATGTTGTGATCACAACCCCTGGTGTTGCGTAGCATAAACTGTATTGAATCTGCTATTGTGCTGTTTACGGAGCTGGTATTCACTTTCAGGACTCTCCTAAATAAGGCACCATGTGGGAGCCAATAGCCTTGGCCAGTATTCCAAAGTGTAAGGCAGACACGTAGGCCCGTATGGTATCATTGCATGGATGTTCCCCATCTATGCTTGATTGGCATCTCCCCTGTAGGTAACCTAGTGGTAAGCAATAGAAAGCCTTAACCTTATAGAAGTCTTCTAGCTTCCAAGATAGGCATTTGGAGTGACTAAGTATCAGTGTTCTGTATGTCCGTGCTGTACTCAACTGCTCCCTGACTACATGGTGAGTTCACACTGTATATTGTGATCTGAAGGTCTGTTTATTCGCATATTATGGGTGTGATCGCCTGCACGTTAGAGGTGCACAGATAGCTTACTATCTATCTGCCCAAGGGCAATTAGAA
>NC_056735.1:811463260-811513260 GCF_019279795.1 Protopterus annectens | reverse complement strand
GATGTGATGTGCTCCTCAGAGGAGGTTCACTGCCAAGGTTAGCTACACTGTTTCCATAATAGCCAGTGTTGTCATGTCCATAACACAAATAATTGCATGTGAGCATCACTTTCTATAACATCTTCATCGGCAATACGTAAACTAAAGACAGTACTTGTAAGTACTTGGTACTTGTAGTACTGACTGCTCATACATTCATGTCCACTAGTTAGCTACTGGTGTCTCCTAATGTGAGCTTTGTGTATGTGGCCATCCTGGGGGAATGTAATCTCTTTGCCATGTACACTGCCAGACCCACCTAACACCATGCCCCACACATTATCTAGGATGCAGCTACAGGGGTAAGCTGGATGGCAGTCCAGTCTACAGCCATGACTGGACTGGACAGTCATGAGGTGTAGGTTGACACATGCAGCTCATCAACACAACCAACACATACCCTTACCAGAACACAGTAAGGACACCCACACACACTACCGGTAATCACAAACATTCATAGACGCATCTAAGTATCTGTCCAAACAAGTGACCCCCCCCCAAACAGGAAGAGACAGACACCAATATACACAAACTGTATGACATATATGCATAATTGTGCCACACCTCTGAACACGTGACCGGAAACATGCCCAACAGTACTCATTTGTGAGTGGATACCCTAGCACTATGCTACACATCGACCTATATGAGGGCATACATGCTGTCAGTTGTCTGTCTGACATGATTAGCCACATACTCCTACACTCAGACCACTTATTGATATATACACATGGCTCTGGCATATTCCATGTTGTTGTGCAGGACCTGTGATGCAGTAGCCTGGACAGCATGGAAACACATGTAGGAACTGTCAGGTCTTGTAGGCCATGCAGGTATGTGCCAAGGCCTGGGTAGCATTCCGCCACTGGCCAGAATGATACTGCAGTACAGGGACAAATGGATTGTATTCAACAATTGTGTAGTGTAGTGGTGCATGTCGCAGGGTATCCAGTATCTGTCTTCCTGGGATAATATGGTTGACAGACCATGATGCTTTGCCAGACATGGCCTGCACCTGTCTTCCCTGGGAATCTGGATATAGCCTAGGGCTTATGATTCCCCTATAGTGCCTTCATCATGCACGGTTCAGGTGAGGTCCACTACTGTTACAGGGACAGCCAAGCAATACACTGCGGGTCTCGCTACACAATGATATATGTCAGAAACACTAAATGGACACACATATGTCAATCCCTAACATGGAGAACATATCTGTGCAGTGGCTGAGACATGTTTCAATGATCCGGAGAGCACACCTGCATAACCATGTAATAACACATACATCACCTTTTGCCCATTATCCTTTATTGGAACACATGGGCTGTAGGTGTGTCCATATTCCAGAAGGATATGTACACCCCCACGCTAATTGCACCTGCATAACATCAGATGCATTATGCTGAGCAACTATCTTTGTGCCACAGTGGAATTCAAAAAGCATCTTGAGGCACATCACCCACCAGGCCGCAGACTTCACAACTGCCATAATGTGCTGTAATGGGGAAGATTAGGTCTGAAACAGAACCATACTATTGGCTATTCTCAGCTATTCCACTAAGAACTATGAAGACTCCTCATGTACCAACACCTGTGCTCAATGCATGTTGGATTCCATCGACAACACTGACCTGAATCACAGTAGTTACACAAACAGGGCTAACAGTATGCTACACATAGTTAGTCTCCAATGCCAATGTTATGTTCCCTAAGAGCAGAGCAGTGAGTGCCATGGCACCCATGCAGATGAACAATGCATGTGCATATGCTGAATACTACACAAATGAAACCTAAGCAGTCACATATGTGCAGTGTTTGCCCCATTGAAACAGAACCAGGAGTCAGCCCAACACAAACAAGTATGCAAACTGGTGGTACCATGCTTTAAATTGTACCACAGAAGGTAGTAACTGTTGCAAGAGTGAACAAACATGAGTGTAGGTGATCCCTGTTTAGCCTCAGTAAGATGCAGATACACCATATGAAAACATGCAAAGCTAACATGAAACCAATAAGCCACATATTATGAGGCTAAGCACAGAGCATTCTATAGCTGTGTCATTAATTGTAATGGCAACACCAAGACCTGCTGTGCTGCACAGCACTTTGGCATGGGAAGTACTGCACCTACAGAAATAGCACCCGCCTATCCTGATAGGGCTTTAGAGAACCTAAACCCACTCCCACCCCCCCACCCCCAACAGATATGCTTAGTAATATATCCATGTACACTACAGGGCACCTGTACTAATGACTATGCAGGTACAGGCTGCACTCTCTAATGTCATACATACAGCTTTCATGGGACCTGTCAACATCCCAGGGTGTATCCTACACAATTGTAATAACACTCAGCTATACACATACTCATCATGTTCAATCATAGCTCCATGTCAGGCTGTGTACACACCGAATGGTGCACAGTAACAGTTATCACACCCAACAAAGGGGGAGACAACATTGATAATAGGACATAGTGCACAACTACCCTGCTGAGTCTGGTCTGTATGGCCATGAACCGTGGTCAGTGTAATTGATGTACTCAGTACAGATGTAGATGACAGTAGGGTTGATTCACATTGCATATCCTGACCTTGCCAGGTTGTACGACACCATCACCCACACTGTGTTCCAGCTACACTCAGTAAACTAGGTTCATAGGTGCATAGGTTTGTAGGTAGGTACTAGGCTATCGGCCCAAGGGCCTATGTAAGCCTAGCCAACAAGGTTCCCTGTCTTATGCCACCCAAGAAAGTTATTTTCCTGTGCCATTGTTGAGCAGAGACACAGAAGTGATCCCTGGGGTGTATTTCCTATTTCCCTTCCACTCATCAAGATTATTCCTGAAGAGTGCTAATGAAGACCCTTGCTTGACATAGATGGGTAACCTGTTCCAGAGTATGGGAAGTCTGTGGGACAGGAATCTATCCCTCCAGCATATCCTGTTTATTGTGGTGACAAGGTGTAGGTCCCTAGAGTGTGTTGCTCAGAAGGATTGGGCTTTCTTTAGGTGTAGCATGTCCAACAGATCAGGGTTTCACATAGCTTCATATGCTAGGCAGAGATCACCTCAGAGTAGGCAATATGCTACGGAGTAAAGTTGGAATATTTGAGGCAGTCAGTGTAGGGAATATGTTTGAGGCCAGTAATCCTCTTTTTGAGGTACTTCTGTGGCCTTTCCCGCTGCTGCAGATGTCTTGTGAGATACATTCCAAAAGGGGAGTTGTACTCTATAACAGTTCTAATGAGTGGTGAGTAGAGGGGAACAATGACCTCTTTTTTCCTGGCTGAGAACCCTTTTGTGATGAGGTGTGCCACGTAGAAGGACTTCCTGACTATGTGGTTGTGCGACTATCAAAGGCGAGACTACTGTCCACCTGGGTCCCAGGGTCTCTTATCACACATTCGGTGTTAAGTAGATCGTTGCCTATGTGGTAGTTTATGGGTACATAGTTTTTACCAAAGGGAATGACACTGCACATCTGGCATTGAGCTTGAGGCCATGGCTCTGACACCAGGCATCTGTCTCAATGAGGCCCTTCTGTAGGATGTCCACATCATTTGGAGACTTGACTATGGCCCCTAGTTTGCAGTCATCTGCAAACATTGTTAGCCAGAGGCCTTCTGTGTTAGCCTGTACTTCAGAGAAGTAGATACCAAACAGGAGATGTCCCAGGATGGAACCCTGTGGTACTCCACTTGTCACTGCTTTGAGGTCAGATTTGGAATCTGCAACTATTACAGTGTGGGTTCTGTCAGTGAGCCAGTTGGCAACCCATCTTGTGACGTAGGGATGTATATCTAGATTTGTGAGTATAGTTATAATTCCAGAATGGGGGATGGTGTTGAAAGCCTTGGCAAGGTCAAGATAGGCTGTGTGAACCACCTTAACCTAATCTAGGGCTTTGGTGACTGCCTGAAAGAAGTCGATCAGGTTCAGGAGGCATGATCTGCCTTTCACAAACCCGAACTGAGCGGGATCCAGAGTTTGGAGGTTACCAATGTCTTTGTTTATGAGTTCCATGATGATACGTTCCATGGCCTTGCAGACCAGGCTCATCAGGCTAATAGGCCTATAGTTCCTGGGTTCATTGGTGGCTCCCCCTTTGTGGAGTGGGATAACTGTTGCTGTGTGCCATTCAGTGGGCACAAAGCCTGATGTGAGGCTATTATTGAACATGGTGATTAAGTGGGGAGCCAGTTCGTTCTGAAGTTCGTGTACAATGCAGCCTGGGATGTTGTCTGGTCACATGGATGCTGTGTTTTTGGCTTTAGAGAGTGCAGCTTTAACCTGCGTAGTTGTGATTACAGGGACTCTGCATTCTCCCTGTATAGATATGGGCCCTTTAGGGGGTGAGTGGGGGTAAGGTTTGCACTGAATCTATCTGCCAGGATGTTGGCAATATCAGTTGGTTCTGTAATTTTCGTGCCTTTGTGCTGTAACTCAGAGCAGATCTGGGTGTCACCATCAAGATTCTTGACATAGCTATAGAATGCTTTCTGGTTGTCCTTAGAATTAGTGGCGATTCTGTTTTTGTAGCTAGCTTTGGAGGATCTTATAAGGGATCTCAGCTTCCTACTGAGGCTGACCAGGGAGCTCCTCCACTCATGGGATTCTACTCTCTTTTGCAACAGTTTCCTCCTTCTGTTACACAGTTTGTTTATGGCAGGAGACCACTAGACTGGCTTCCTTTTCTGGAGGATAGCGTCTTGGTTCTGTTTGGGCTAGCACGATCCATGCAATTATGTAAGTGCTTATACAGTGCATTTGTGTAGGATTCAGCAGCTGTAACTGTATTGTCCATCTGCATGGGTGTCAAGAAGTTCACCACTTCTGTCTTAAGAAGCATGAAGTTGGCTTTGGAAGAATTCTTTACCATGGTCTCCTTAATGGGGGGTGGAGGCGGGATGTGGATATCAAGGGTGATTAGCTTATGGTCGGATAGGACCAATGAGGAGTTGACTGCAGGTTTAGAACTCTGGTCACTCATGTTGGTTATGTATAGGTGTAGGATATTGTTGCCCCTGGTGGGGGTCTGGATAAGTTGATCCAGGGCATTGGAGTGTATGAATTCCAGAAAGCGTTGAGCTAAGGAGTTGGTACACGAGTAGTTTTCCCAGATAATGGTGGGGTAGTTGAAGTTGCCCATTATTAGATTGTTTGGATGAACCCTGATAACCTCCAGTAAAGCAAGAAAAGAGGATTGGGAATCCTGGGGCATAGTGGGGGATCTGTCGCAAGCTACAATTTGGATTGAAGTTTTGCCCAGAGTTAGTTGCACTTGGATAACCTCGGATGCATTATGCTGAGCAACTAGCCTGGAGGTGTGGATATCCTTAATGAATATGGACATACCTCCACCTTTGGTGTTTTGGTCCAGGTTACATGGCCGGAATGTGTGGTATGAGTTATAGCCTGGTAGTGCAGAGTTGCTCTCTGGAGCCTTTAAGAAGGTCTCAGTCACTGCATTCTCCATTTTAAGGAGTGCCTCGAGTGAGTGCATTTTGAGATTGAAACTTCTAGCATTGAGTAGCATTACCCTCAGTTATTGCTTGCCTGTTCCTGTTATGGTGGTGAATTTGTTATTTGAACCTTGCCTAAAGAAGGCACTATAGGGGCAGCAAGAGCCTTAGCTAGTATCCAGAATCCCAGGGATGACATGTGCAGGCCATCTGTGGCAGAGCATCGTGGTCTGTCGACCATGTCATCCCAAGCAGACAGATACTGGATCCCCATAGAATTACACCAGAAGGTTAGCCAATTTTTGAAGTCAATCATTTTGTCCTTGTACTGCGGCATCATTCGGGGCGATGGCAGAATGCTACTCAGAGCTAGGGCCATACCTGCCTGGGCTACAAGATTGGAGAGCTCTTCCAAGTCTCTTTTCATGTAGTCCAGGGAGGTATGTCTCAGGTCATTCACACCAACATGGACAATGACAGAATCATATTTGTACTTGTTGTGGAGTGACCTGTGTGCGTGGGTTATGTGGCAGATCCTGGCACCGAACAGGCAGCTGACAGTAACCTTCTCCTTGTTTAGCCTGGTGAGTGGAACATCAGTGTGCCTGACTATAGAGTCACCTATGACCAGTGTGTTGTGTACGTTGTTTTGTTTTATTGGCTGTGGTTGAGTGGCACACTGAGTCTGTGGACTATGTGTCATTTGGGTTGTGTTGGGGGATGGAGGTTGCTTGCGTTTCTGCTTTGGAAGTCTCTGTTGCTCAGACAGGTTATTACTGAGAGTCTCCATGAATGTTTTTGTGTTACTATGTGTTGATTTTGGTGGTGCAGATTTAGTGAGACTATGTAATGAGTATGGTGTGGTGCAAATGTTTACCTTCCCATCATGACTGTCATGTTCAGTCTTGGTTGGAGAGAGCTTTACCTCCAGTCTGGCTAGATAAGTGCATCTCTCACAAGTTGTAGTGTTGGGTGTTAGGAGGAGAGGGTTGTCTGTGTACATGAGGCAAGATTTACATTGCCTCAAGATGGCCAGATTCATCAGATAGACAGGAGAGAACACTGGGAGCTGACCCTTGGGCATGCCTGCATACATAACTATTTTACTCTAGATAAGTGAGGAAAGTGAGCACAAGAGCTGTTTTTCTCTAAGCAAGTGAGAAACGTAAGTATAAACACTGTATTCCTCTAGGTAATGAGAAAGATTGAGTGCTGTGATAATTAGTAGCTTATTTAGTGCTTACAAGTTCTGAACAAGGGCTGAGCATGAATAAGCAAGATTAAGTGCTAAAACTAAGATTCTGTATCTGCACTAGATGAGTTACAGGACTGACACAAGTGCAAATGCAGGCTTTCAAATCAGAACATTGAGAGAGATGGAAGAGATTGCCCAAATGGCCAATAACTACAATTCCTAGGCCAGAACAGCTCCTTATGTGGTAGACAGGTTACCAAGTGCTTACCACTCCCACTGATAAGCTAGAAGACTTCCCTCCATCACAGAAAGGCTTGGGAGGCTCAGAAGCTTACATACAGTCCTGGATACAGCAAATCTATATTTGGAACACTAGTTACAGGAAAGGCAGGGAACAGGCTTGCATTTATATTGGTTTGTTACTGAAAAGTAGCATAAACAGTAGCAAAAACAATTCACATGCAGTGCAAGCTAGCACACCTGAGTATGTAGCAATATAAGACCAAACTCAGCTTATAAAATGCAATTCAATTAAAAAGGACTAAAAGCAAGTGCAGAAAGAGTTTATGAGGTAGAATGTGGTCAAGAGATGGGACTGGGGAAGTGTCTCAGATGAGATCTACAGTGGCCTGGGCAACTGCAAAGGCTACCAAATTTAAACTACATACCAAAAATAGGGAGGGAGGGTGGGTGGAACAAAACAGTTTCAACAGAGAGCTAAGCAACAACTAACAGTACAAACTCTAAAACCAATGCAATATATCCAGCTCTGTATATTTGCAGATCAGTCTGTCAGAACAGGGGGACAACAGCTTCAACAGAGATCTAAGCAACAATTAACAAACTCTATATACTAAATAAATATACTTAGCTCTGTATATTTGCAGATTGTCTGGAAGAAGGTCTGTCAGAACACAGGTTCCAGCTATTAATACACCTATGTCACAGGAGTGTTTGGCAACTTGACTGCTGTCAGGACCCACACTACAGAGGGTGTCCGATAAATACACGCACATCAAACCAGTGCCAGCTACATTAATACAGGGGTCATTCCTGTTATGCCCCCTCTTTGGTATCTGTACTACATACACTAACACAGAAGGCATCAGCCTATTGATGTCTGCAAATGACTATGAACTAGGAGCAATAGTCACCTCATTGTGTGCTGCGTTCAACATACAGAAGGGCCTTAGTGTGTCAGATGTGTGGTGTGGGATGTATGGCCGCAGTCTGACAGCTAAGTATTGCATTGTCATCCCCTATGTTGCAAATCCTGTACCCATTAACTACCACCTAGGCAGTGGTCAACATAATGGCAACTGTGTGTATGAGATGCAGATGGACAGTACTTCCCTTTGATAGTTACATCACCACAAAAGACAGGTAGCTGTAAGTGGCACCCCTAATCATGACATGGTGCCATCCAGGAATAAAGAGAATGGCTTAGCCATACTCAACTCCATGTGGCCCATAGTAGATCACATATATCCTTTAAGGGTTAATGCCCATGTTTACATGGCCTACAATGGCCTTCACAATTCCTAGCTGCACTATGTAGCATGCAGCCTACCCTGAGTCAAGCCATGTCCAGCCCACAGGTATTGGACATGCTACACTTAACAAATCCTGATCCCAAATATACACATATGACATGGACATCCACCTGTCTAGTACAAAGATCTCAACATGCCTGACAGATCCCTCTCCCATACACTTAACATAGTCTTGCCATACTATGCATCCCTGTTCAGCGGAGCTGCACATCATCCCTCTCTGTGACATGGTGTGATGACCATATGCCAAACATATCAGTAACCATGTGTATCTGTTCTGTGGCACTGCTTCAACTGGCCGCTGAATATTACCTGTTCATTGCCTACAGCTAGGTAACCTGTCTGCCTGGGCTCATAAATGGCCCAGGGCATATAGCCTACCACATCACTATGACCATGCATGCCATAGTTGATACCAAACCCTGCAAATACCATCAGGTTAGCTATTGTCCCATGTTTTACACATGTGCAACACAGACAATACATGGCAGGGTGCTACACAGCTTTGCAGTGCCATGTAGATGTATATGGCAAAACACATACATGCTTGCAAGTCTGCAGGGTCACAGGTCATGTCCCTAACAGCTATGTATGACTATATATGTGGCATATACACAGCATTAAGGTCAATTGCAATAATGTGAACACATCAAGGCATGTGCTGATAGGTAAGGACGCCACAACAGGCAAACAAACATGCCCACATCAAAACAACATCCACATGGTGTATGAGCAATGTCATCACATGACCCACACATATATGGCAATAACATCACATCACCAGTAGGTGTCAAATGTGTGTGACTTATACATGTCAGTGGTGTTAGTGGCATGTAGCTCTACAAAGACATATTTGTAAACTTAATAAATGTAATACACATGTATACTCAGCTGTACTGCTGTACTTCTCTGTGAGTTACTGTGACCTGTCTCCATCTTTATGTCTTCCAGGTATGCCCCGTATTCGCCTGCCACCATACAGCCACTTGGAGGATGAGGTCCTCGTCCCATACCTCTTCAACAACTACACGGTGGTCTTCAGAAAAGTACCACAGGAAGCACAGCAGTGGTATGCCCTGTGGGGAGGAACTCAGCAGGAGGGTAAATGATGTTGGTGGTCACAATTGCACCTATCAGCAGGTGCTTTGACACTGTACTGACCAGATAAGATGGGCGAAACAGCATGCCAATGCAATCGCCAGGGAACAAGGTGCAACAGGTGGGGGGCCACTCACCCAGCCCCCACTCACATCTACTGAGGAGCAACTGGCCAACCTTGGGACACCTGCAGGCCTCCATCCATAAGCATCAGCTATTATTGTGGAGGTGGGTGTCTCTCAACCACTGAGCCTGGAGTTGCCTGGTAAGTCACTACTGCACATACAACACAACCATATATCACATAGTTACATGTGTTACTGTACAATATGTAATGTAACATCACATGCAAGGCATGTATGCACATATGTCACATACTATAGTCTGCTACTCTATGTATGCACAGATGTGCATACTCCATAGGATAGTGCATTGCATTGGCTTATGTGCTAACATAGACATTGCATCCTGTAGCTACCACACAGGTGTGGCTAATCTTACTGCTGTGACACCCCTGTTTAGGTACCTCTGGTGATTTGCAATGACAGCAACCTGTATCAGGTGAGATTGTTATTATTTACCAGGCTTGATACTGCATGGAACATATTAATTGCATGCTATCTGCCATAGCACATGTTCACATAATGTATAGTGGTCCTGGTAATGGACACTTGTCAGACCTGCAATGCATCACACTGTTTACCTATGTGAAACAATTGTAGACTATTGGAAACACCAGCACTAGACCTTCCAAACTGTCAATGCTAGATATGTGGACAAAAGTGAATACAATGGTGGAGGTGTGTTCCACTGTAGGGACAGGTACTACATATCAGCATTACACATGTTGGGAATATGGACAGCACTGTACAGAGAGCATATGTGTGCACTCACACTTAATATGTTGGAGCTGGAGTATGGCCGGCCCACAGGTTACACCCCTGTGGAGTATACACTTGCTATGAATGTCACACACTGTCATGTGCTACCGGACATGTCCATGACATGTAGTGGGCTGACTGCAACACTGGTCAACTATCCCGTGAAAATAGTGTCACATTCCATACATACCACCCTTTGTCTGGATAACCCTGTCCTCAGTGGAGCATATGACATCTATGGGTGTATGTCATATGGGATAACACTGACATGTGAAAGATGATGGCCATCACAACCATTGGACTGCACATGTGTACACATGGCCATGGAGGATGGCCAGTGACATGAAGCAAAGTACACAGTAGAAGTGATGTACATGTGTCTACACCCTGTTGTACATTGGCTCGACACAATACAACTATGTGTAATGGTGCTATTGCAGATGTGAAACACTAAACAGCTGACAGGCCTGTGCAAAGCTTGTGTAGGCATAACATGAAACCACCACATATGTCCTGAACATCTGGAGTGGGTCACGACATGGAAGCATACACCTATACAGCATCCAAATGCATACATGTGTTGCACAACATACACATATATCCACATCCTGCCACAGTTACAGTAGATTCACCCTGCTGGTGTCAGACATCACTGTCATGCCTGCTCCTCATGTTTGTGAGGTACACAGATGGCATGTGGGACATAGAGAATGTGTACATTAGCCATGTGTGGGCATAGTTGGCAGGTATCAGTAATATGGTTGCAGATGTGCCGAGGTGTCATCCTTATACCCTACTGTGACCTGTGTCACACATTCAACATTAGAGTTTATTGTGTATACACCTCTGTGACACGGGGTCACATTCCACATTAGATATGCAATGTATGTGAACATAGTCATGGCTATGAACTGTGCCAGTAGCTCACACTGTATAGCAATTGTGAAGCCACATGATGCCCTGCAATGGCTATGCACATCAGCTCAATGTGCAGTATATCCCTGCATATGTGTAGGGTGGACAGACAACATTGCATCAGCTGAAGGCCCATGTTAGTATAACACATACCTGCATTGGGACACCATTACTGTACTGTAGATTGGAAAGGACACCATTGTGTTACACATGTATGCATGTCATTCAATACGTTAGCAGAAGACATGTCATACTACATGTGATTGGCAAAGACATACGATACACAGCAGGCTAGTGTACTGTACACCTGTGCTGGTCTGTGGCACCATTGCAAAGTAGGGACAGCCATGTCAAACATGTTTGTACAGCCACATGCATAATGTCTACACTCAGCTCAGGGGTAGGCGGAATAATGTTGAACAGACATGCACTGCTTTAGGGTAGATATGCAAGCTAGGGCTCAGGCAAACATAGTATGCAGTCGACATACCCTACTGCTCCTGTCCTCACACATAGGGGTGATGGCCAACACAAAACGTCAGTGGCAGATGTATAAAGGTTGGTGATGGTCCATTAACATGTGGTGTATGTTGCACACACCATGGCAGCGCAGTGCAATGGTGCAAAGTGCATGCATTGTGTTGCAGGTATGGGACATAGGCTACTAACACAAAGGGTGCAATACTGGTATTTATGCTAACCACCACTATAATTATGTAAGGTGCATGCCATCCGCTGTACCACATGCATGCTGTTGTGTGCAACTCAGGGGTGTATGATTACCACTATAATTGCCTAAGCTGAAACTATAATTGTCTATGCTGAATGCCATCCACCATATCACATGCATGTAGCGTGTATGTGTGTGTGTGTGTGTGTGTGTGTGTGTGTGTGTGTGTGTGTGTGTGTGTGTGTGTGTGTGTATCTGGTATAACTTGCAATGTACAGTTCTTGTCTTCCCCTCACAGGTGTTGATGTAGGTGTGTTGCCCTCCTGCGGTCCACCTGATGTTAGTGTCACCACAGACTCTAGCAGTGATGATAGTATGATTGAGGCACAGGCAGGGTTGTCAGGGGCTGAATCTGTGCCATTGGTTGCCATTCCACCAGTCTCCCCCTCATCCTCGCACACAGTTCCCCTGCCTGCACATACCTCATCACCACCTACCATAGAGGAAGGACAGTTGGTGGGTTTTAGCATGGAACAGGGAAGTGTGGTGACTATGGAAGGTGTGCCTACACACCATGCTCCCAGTGAACAGACAGGTGATGTCCCACACAGTCATGTGCCCAGTGCTGCTCGTAGGACCACTGGCCAACATGCCCCTGCAGGACCAAGCACATCAGCTGGTGTCACCAGATGCATGTTTCGGGCTGTAATAGAGGCACAGGCATGTGCTGAATGGCACAACAGAGACAGTCTGAAGCTTCAGAAGGCTGCTGTCCGTGCATTAACCAACATCCAGGCACTTGCAAATGCTCACCAACATCATGCAGATTTTATGGATAGACTATTGGGTGACATGGTGGGAGTCCTTGACCATGGCATGTCAATCCCCGAGCGTGGAATGTCTGTGCTGGAAAATCTAATGGGAGCGAGGCATCGAGTACATAGACGTAGGCCAGCTACATCACCTGTTGAAGGTCTATGGGAACATGCTACTGCACATGTCCCCTCCCATAGTGGCTGTAGCAACAGCAGTACTGCTTATGCTGTGCACTCCAAACCAGGATGCAGCAGGCCACGTGCACATGGTCCTGGATGGTCCCAAGAGGGACACGATTCCAGTGGACATGTGTCATCAGACGGCACCCAATCTGGACCTCTGCCTGGTAGTGCCCGTACAACACCTGTCAGGCGCAGGTCACGTGGCTGTGGCTGGACACCGTGAACTGTGACACCTGACTTGTACAGTCTGCAGCTGTCAATATTACCCTTGTGTAGGCCAGCCTCATGCCGGACCTGTGTGCATGCATACACACACACACTGGAAACAAATGTAGGGCATCTCAACACACACACGTATAAGATCCACAAATGCCCAATGATATTACAGGCCCTAACACACATGCATGATGTTATCCAATGAAACAGCCTAGGCCTCTGGCAAACATTATCACCCTGTGCATATGATGATGCCTGTGCTGCATCCCTGTCATCCAAACCATCGGTGCAGGGAATGTTCATATGGTCTGATGCACAGGGTGAACATACTAGGTAGACAATTGTAGGATAATATTGTTGAGTAGTGTTGGCAGGCAGCAGACATAACATGTACTGCAGTTTTGGAATGCATTTTGTATGTCTGACAGCATGTATCATGTAAAACAACACTAACAGCATGTTGATCCTGACATTCTGCCTTCCTCTTTCAGGTGTACATGCATGTGCCAGGGGATGTTGGTATATGCGGGAGTCCCATATGTACATGTTGACTACCCACAGGTCAGTATGACAATACCTGCATGCACTTTGTAGCTTCAACACAGTTATATTCTCCCATGTTTTAATTAGGTTTACTGTTCTAATGATCCAAGTGAATGAGAGCTGTGTAGTAAGCTACTGTGTTCAGAGCCGTCGCATCCATAGTGGGTGACATCACACGTATAGTTACCTGGAGCTCGGAGTGGGTAAGAGTGCGGTATGCTGGATGACAACGGTAAAGGCCGGTGGAAATAGTGGCATCACATTGGGAAGCAGTAATACCCACTGCCATGACAGCATGCAAACACAGACACACCCACACACTCAGGGAGTCCAGACACAGTAACACACACTCTGACACACACACACAGTTGCCAGTGTTTGGATGTCAACCCCTGCCTATGTGCATATCATCATTATAGTACTACGCAGTTACAAGATGTGCCACAGAGATTACACATGTACAAGTAGTTAGAATGTACTAAGATCGAGGACATCGACAGGGATATTAAAGTGCAGTGAGTGAATGTTTGGAGGGGGGTCCATTAGTAGGCTATGTAACAACAGGTCACACCCCAGGGCATACATGTTAACAGGCAGTTTGTATGCCCGTCTACGATTGATGTTATCAACAGGCATGCTACACTGCTTTGAGTGGATGTGGGAAGGGGCATTAACATTCCACTATGGTAACATACAGCCTCACTCCAGGTACCGGACAGCCATATACACACACACACACACACACACACACACACACACACACACACACACACACACATAGACACACACTGGCATTCACAAAGATATACACCTATGTTACACACATACAGACACTTTACATGTGTGTGTGTGGTTCAACCACATGCCCATGGCGTTTTGTGTACACTTCACTCTGTGCCACTGTCTCCAACAGTGTTCAGGAGAGTGATAACATGTAGGATGCATTCCCAACCATATGTGACATATATGGACACACACCCACACATGCCAGTACTGTGAATCAAACACATGGCTATCTCATGATAGGTACTACAGCAGTACAGCACTATCACATCTATTACAATGTTTACTGACTCTTTCCTATGACAACTGTGCTGACATATGCACAATATATGCACAGGGGAGGTATTACTGTTACAGGTGTCATGGGGTTTGCCTTCGGTGTCAGCCTTACAGCATTCAACATTGTCTGTCTTCCACTTCAATTAACAAACCTGACCTTAGCAGGTAAACAGTTTATTGTAGGCCTGGTTGTTACACACCTGTGAGTTGTCCTCAGTAATCAGTCATCTGCAAAGAAGCCCCACCACTTAGTAGTCATGTCCAAACATCCATCCATACCTCATGCATGGCTTACTTTACTTAGAGCATATCACCATATACAGTTGGCAATGTTGAGGCTGTATTGCAACAGCATGATGTACTAAGGCAACAGTCCCCTTCAGACATCAGACACTGCACACACATGGAATCTACACAAACAGCAATACATGTACACATATGTGGTCCACATCAGTACGTGCACTAGCAAGTCAAGAGGAAACATTCCACACCTTCCCCACGCCATATGTGAAACATAGCCGAGCATCTGTGGCTTGTAAACATCTCACCACAGCACGTACTGTCTATTGTGATACCAAGGCTAACGTCCAGACAGCAAACAGCATGCATGGCTTGCAATTGTTGACATGGGTTATATGTAGGAACTGTGGCCACACATGGTTGTACATGTCATGAACATATCACCTGTGACTACTCAGGAACATACAGTGCAGAGCTGGATTTCCCCAAGTCTGTCAATACAGGCCTTGTGTAGGTCTTATGGTTCAGTTATTTGGGTATGTTTGTAGGCATTGCATTAGGTGGACATGTCTAAAGTCATACATGCCACATGGGGTGCTGTATGATATGATAGGTGTCATGGGTGACCAGTAGAGAGGGGATATTACCTCTCTCAACATAGATATCATACCTTATGTACTGTTAGCATGCTATTTGCCATGTGCATGTGTCTATTGGCTGTAGCCACTTGTAAGGAGAAAGGTAAATGAAAGCTATGGTAATGTGATATATGTTGTATGAGTGTGGGATGTACATATCCAGGGCAGGTATGGTTAGATCATATCCAACCATGAGGGTGTTGGTTATTGTTGTACAGCAACAGCTGAACATGAAAATGCTGACATCCGAGGGGCCCTGGTATGTGTACAGCTGAGCAGGTTACAAACAGTGGTATTATTGCATTGCATAACACATTATGCAGCTATGTCTGTACATGGGTACATTGCACAGTTGATGTAGGCCTAGGTATAGTCCACCAGTTGAGGGGTATCTGGTGGTCCAACATACTATGTCATACCGCATATGGATGTGTGTGGTAGTCTGGGAACAAGGTGGTATATGTATATGTGGATACAACCTAGGATGCTGCATTTGCCACTGTCACCTGTACCTGGCTCATCTGTGCTGTGTTGTGTCGGAGTAGTGGTACGTACATGTGAGTAGCCTTTATGAATATATGTACATCACCACCACCTGGTATGGTCCATACCACTATTATGGCCCATGTGTTTGGATCTGAGTTATATAGTGATAGTGCAATTATGCACTACAGAGCCTTCAGCCAGGTGTTCCTCACTGCAAAGATGTCGGTATTCCCCATTGTAGGTTCTACATTGAGCTAATGGATTACTAAAGCCACACATCTAGCACGAGCTAGCATAGGCATCCAATGCAATTGTCATATAGTTGTCGGGTGTTACTTCTGTGTGTAGGACATTTGCCTTGGAATGCGGCTACATGGGTAAATGCATCCTAGGTATTACCCACACACGTGTAACATGGATGCATTTGCTCTGTCTTGAAGGCTCGTCGTACGGTCATGACAGGCCAGAATGACAGACACTGGATGACCTCTTAATAACAGCAGTACATTGGCTCATTGTTCTGGTCTAGCAGTTGCCACCCATACCATGACATCACTGCCCATGGCATTCATGTGCTTGGTAGAATATGCCCCGTGTAGGGTGATGGACAGCGGCAGAACTTGTGTATATGTCCAATGGGAGATATACTTAGTGTAGCAGTCCTGGTAATAATGACAACTACTACCACAGCCAGGAGAGGTCATCTTGTCACCTGCACCTCAGTTCCATTACAAAAGGTGGCTCACACATTATGCTTGCACATGCTGCTGCTCCACATGTAACATGTCCACAACCTGCTATCAATGTATGCCTTTCAGGGCAGCAAGGTGTGTGACACATGCTGTAGGTAGCATCCACCTGTGTGACCTAGGTAACCTATTGACTGTCACGTCCACACATGCATGACTGTATATACATAACATATATATGTCAGTACGTCATGTACATGTATGCATGTGTATCACACAGCACAGACACAGATATATCAGGTTGTAAACCATTATGATGTGCATATATATTGACAGGTAAGATGTACCTTGCCATTAACCTGTGTGTTTACAATAGGAGTCCATTACAACATGTGCAGTACATGTAAGTGTTTGAGCATGCACACTGTGGCTTTCAGTGTTTAGAATCGGACTGCATCCCAAACAGCCCTGTGCTACTAAGTGTATGTGCGTAACCACTGCCACCTTGTGTAATTTGAGTAAGTGCATCCAACAAGCCCTTTGTTACTAAGTGTCTGAGCATGCCCAGTCTAACCTTGTGGAGTTGTAGTCATATTGCATCCCAGACAGCCCTGTGCTACTAAGTGTATGAGCATGGCCACTGTAACCCTGTATAGTAATACTAGTTGTCCATTCTGCAGATGGCCATACTCCGGTTCAGGTTCCTGTTGTGCTACAACTATACCCCTCAGGCCTACCTGCGGATGATGTGTCTTGTTTGTGCATACAGGTTGTAATGGATACCTACTTTAAACACACAGGTCTACAGTTATGTACTTTGTGACTGTCAGTCTCCCTGGTGAGGGCAGTCTGACTGCTTTGGAATGTATAATCTCTGTGGCGCATCTCGTAACTGCGTAGTACTGTAATTGTGAACATTAGATAGGCAGGTGTTCTGATCCCACCAGTGGCAACTGTGCATGTGTGTGTGTGTGTGTGTGTGTGTGTGTGTGTGTGTGTGTGTGTGTGTCCCAGCCTGAGTGGGTGTGTCAGCAAATGGATGAGTGTGGTTGTGTATGTATATGTGTCAGCATCCTCTCATGGCATTGGGTTTTGCTGCATTCCAAAGCGATACCTCCTTTTGCACAGGCCTTTATCCTTGTCAACTGCTAAACCTCTCTCTTCCCCCCTCCGCACTGCGAGTAATTGGTCCTGTGATGTCACCCAGCTCAGACGTGGTATCAGTACGTGTAAGTGTATGTGTTCTGTGGCACATACCCCAACTGCATACCACTGTACGAGTTACCTTTACATAGGCATGATGTGTATGTACAATACTGGCATGTGTGCGCATTTGTGTGTGTGATTACCCTGTAGCCAGGCATACACATGTGTAATGTCTTTTAGCACACCATGGTAGCCAGCCATGGTGACCAGTGTCTACAAAGTATTACATTATTAGGAATGGCAAAGAATACACGGTCATGCACGACTACAGTTGGGTATGTTAAGTTCCTGTGGCACTGTCGAGTAGTGACACTGAAGTGGTCGCCGTTGTGTAGGTCCATGCCCATCATTCCCCCACCCTAACTCCACAGTCCCCAGGGTAGATTACAATAGCCATCATTCCCCACACCAAACTCCACATACACAACCATCCCTTCTCTGGCGAACTTCTTATGATTTAAATGTTATGACACAGGCAATGCCTCTATTTTGTGTACAGGTCAGTTCCTTTGGAACCCTTCTGTGTCACAAAGGGCGTTTAGATATGTGTATATATATCTATATATAAATATATATATATATGGCTATGACTGTGTCTGTGTATATGCATATATATATATATATATATATATATATATATATATATATATATGTGTGTGTGTGTGTGTGTGTGTGTGTGTGTGTGTGTGTGTGTGTGTGTGTGTGTGTGTGTGTGTGTGTGTGCGTGTGCACACATCCTGGTAGGTGTATATATATATATGTATATAGATATATATATATATATATATATATACATATATATATATATATATATATATATATATATGAACTTATGACAGTTGTACCAATGTAGACTTGTCTCTGTTGTTTCACAGAATACAGTACATTCAAGGGTACTGTACATCTGTACACAAAGGGACCGACCCATTTGTTTTCAGTATTGTGGAATACCTGTGGTAGGATGTGCATTATAGACGCCATGCAACATGTGTTCATCCCAGATAGGTTCATAGGTTGGTTGGTACTAGGCTATTGGCCCTAGGGCCTATACAAGCCTAGCCATAACAATCCCCTGGCTATTTCTTCCCACAATATTTACTTCCCTGGTTTAAGGCTGCAAAAAACACTCTGATCATACCGGGTACAATGCCTTTCACATGTTTAGACCACTAAATGAGAGTCGAAGTAACAGACATGGAGTATCAATAGGCAACACGCATCTATAAGCCTGACTACTGTACAGCACTATCTGACCTAGTTCAGCCTTATTCTAACCTTACCTTGCTGAGGTCAGCAGATAAAACACTGCTCATGGTTAACATAACACACAGCTCTTATGGGGACTCATTATATTCTCATAATATAGCCAAAACCTGGAACTCACTCCCTCAGCACATTATATCCACGTATGACACAAAAAATCCAAACAGCTACTAACAGAATATTTCTCAAATCACTGGCTATGCTCCTGCACCCCCTCTGGCTAATTACTGTCCCACTCTGCTCCTCCAATTGTACTCTAAGATTATTCTCTACTCTCAACCTAATTCTTAGCAACCTGCTCTTTTGCCAAAAAATAACTAAACATTTTTTTGTAAAATACTATGAATGTGAATATGACTTGAGATACTGATTTTAGTGTGTTTACAATGTCTGTTTATTTACTGTCTCTGATTATTATTCAATATGTGTTATGTTTTACATTTTTTTAACTCTTTTACTTTGTACTGTTTTTCTATTTTGCTATACTTTTGTATTGTTAGTTTAGTCTATTGTACTATGGTCCTTATTTTAAGGTACTTTATGTAATGCTGTTTAACTATTGTAACTTCACTTGGGAGCTTTTCTCCCCAGGTCTCTGCTCAAAAAGGGCTTCTAGCCCAGTCATACACTACCCAGTTATCAAATGTAAATAAATAAATAATAATAAATAAATAATATTTATCTAAGTTAAATATACCTCCAGATTGGTTAAACAGAATGATTCCCTTGAACTACTCCAGGTACAATTTTCCATAGGCAAGTCCCCTCTCCCAAGTTATTGTCTGCTATAGGACCCCTCCATGAACCAGGATACCCACACTGCCTGCCTGGATCTACTTGAGTCACTCAAGATACAACCAAACACCCTGGTTATGAGACACTTTAATTACCCATCCATAGATTGGGCAAACTATACCTGTACTAACGCACTTGTCCAAAGGTTCTTGAACTTCGTTAACTCAAATACCCTGGACTAGTTGGTTGAAACCCCCACAAGGGGCTCAAACATTCTGGATCTGGATCTGGTGCTCACAAACACAGGCAACTGTTGCACCACCCCAAGTGTGTGGCCTTCCTGGTGAGGTCTGATCACAAATCAGTCTCATTGGAAGTAACAATTACATTTGACCCACCCTCAGCAGAAACTAGACTAAAAAAGTCGTTAAAGGGAGATCATGCCTACTGAACTTGGTGGACAGTCACCAAAGACTTGGAAGAAGATAAATCTGTTCATACAGCTTGCATAGACTTAGCTAAGGCCTTTGACACTATTCCCCACTCAGGCATAATAGATAAACTCACTCAGCTGGGGAGTAACCCATATATTGTCAGGTGAGTTCCAAACTGGCTCACCGATAGAACACACACAGTCAAAATAGGGGACTCAACCTCCACCAGCAGACACGTAATGAGGGTGTTCCACAAGGTTCAGTGCTGAGGCCCCTATTATTTGGAATCTACTTCTTGGATGTACAGGCAAAAACAAATGTTCTATGGCTGACAATGTCTGCAGATGATTGGAAACTAGGAGCTGTCATAGAGTCCTCAAGCGATATTGATACCCTACAGGAAGGTCTTACACAGACCAGTGATTGGATGCCAAAGTAATGGGCTCAAACTAAATGTAAAAAAATGCATAATCATTCCCATCATCAAGGGTAATACACTTCTAGGAGTGCTGTAACCCTGTATTCTCTGTAGTGCGTGCTGTAACTGCGTATTGCTGTAGTGTATAAAACTAGTTAGGTGGGGGTTCAATTCCGAGAGAGTCCAACTGTGTGTTTCTCTGCCTGCCTGCGACTAGAATATTACTTTTTAGAGTATAAGAACAAAAACTCACAAACTTGTAATCCAAAAAGAAAACCAGCGAAACAGCTAGGCACAGGACATCCAAAAAAAGCCAGTAATCCTGAAACTGTAGTGTCTTCTTAACGCAAAATTTATTAAAAATAGTAAAAACAGTGTTTTCGCTACCAACAAGTGTTGTAGCTTCTTCAGAGAGCAAATAAAAAATACAAGATACAAATTTTTGGCGCCACTATGCAGTAGTTAAATACAATAATTAGGTGATTAATACCACGTCACTTCCCTTCCTTCTAGACCAAAAAAAATTGGCGTTGTGTAATAAAAGGTGGGGGAGTGAACTGTCAGTCTAAAAGAACTTGTGACATTATTCAAAAATATAGTAGGTCGAGTGACACAAGTGACAGGCAAATGTGCCCTTTTAGATGTAAAACTACAATGTCTAAAAATACACTGTAAAGATACAAGCCAAATAGTCAGACTTGAAGAAGTATGTTACCAAAAAAATGCATATGATACTGACCCTAAATGTAGGGAATGAAAAAGAGAACAGACAATATTAATCAAATGTACAGAGGTATAACGTGAAGTAGATAATGATGTATAAAAGTGTGTATATTATGTAGGTAGTTTCACAGAAAATTATGAAATCTGTTCTAGTGTGAAAGAAAATGTATAATAATGAACAAGGGTACATAAATGCAATGACAAATGAGTTAAAGTAAATAATGGTGTTATTGATGTACAATTAATGAAGACAGTGGGGGTATGTGTTTATCTTAAATAACTTTTGAGTTTGAGAAGACATGAAATGTTGCAGTTTTCATTTAGACCAGGCAGGTGGAATGCGTTAAGTTTTATCTGCCATTCCAGTTCCCTGGTTTCCAAGATAATAGATGTGGGGCCACCCCTGATATTGTGTGGAATGTGATCAATGGCAATAAAGTGAAACATATCTCCAATGTGATGACCAATGTGTTTCGCCAAGGCATTATCATTTTTACATTTCTTAATAGCGTACATATGTTGGTAAATTCTTTCTTTGAATTTACGGTCTGTTTTACCAACATAGTACGCAGGACAACTATCACAAGTGGCTAAATAAACAATGGACTTCGTCTCACAATTTATTTTATGATGGGTGCTGTATTTTTTGCCATTTAGCTGGAAGGAGTTGCCTGTCCTTAGGCAACTGCACCAGTTACAGTGTCCACACATGAATGTCCCTTTCTGCTTTGAAAACATATCAACATTTTTATTCCTCTCCAACAAAGCCTTCAAATTCTGTCCTCTCCTGTAAACTATAAGGGGCTTGTCACCTAGTTTCTCTGATAAGAAACTGTTACTCGTAATAAAATACCAGTTCTTAAAAATAATAGAACAGACTTGTTTAGAGTCTGTGCTGTATGTTGTAATGAAACTAGATGAGTACTTTTGAGTCTCAACATGGTTTTGCACCAAAGAAATAGTTAAACCTGATTGTAATGTCTCGATGGAAGAGGAAGGGGCATCAATAAGCCCCCTGTTGTTGTTGTCCAAAAGGGGTTTGTAAAAACCACCTATTCTCTTATTCCTAACTTCTAATGTTAGTTCATTAATTAATGCCCGTGGATAGTCACGACTACTAAACATGTCAAACAATAGTTGACATTCAATGTTGAAGTAGGCTTCGTGCTGCACATCTTAGCTGCTCTAATGAGCTGTCCTTTGACTATTGATCTTTTTTGCTTAAATGGGTGCTGGCTAGAGAAATGGAGAAATGAATTGCAATAGGTAGGTTTCCTGTAAATAGAAGAAGACAGGGAACCGTCCAACATGTTTTTCTCGGGTCTAACATCCAAGTAGTCAATGGAAGATGTTGAAAAATGGTATGTAAACGTAAAAAATGGAGTAGTGCTGTTCATGTATTCAATCAAGAGCACGGCATCCTGCTCTGTACCCCTGAATATGATGAAAATATCATCAAGGTATCTGGTGTAGTAAGCTAAATGCTGTGTATAGTTAGAGTTGTCAAGAATGAATTTTCTCTCCCAGTAGGCTACAAAAATGTTAGCCACAGAAGTGCCACAGGGTGAACCCATTGCAATGCCTTGTGTTTGCAAAAAATATTGCTTTTCAAAGGTGAAAAAGTTAGATGTTAGAATGATCTCTAAGAGGTCCGTCACTGTGTCAATCTCATTTTTAGGAGCTCCTAAGTTGGTCAAAATATTGGCTATCCATTCTGTAGCCTCCAAGTGTGGTATAGAGGTGTAAAGGTCCACCACATCTATGGTGAGAAAATTACAAGAAGGATCCAAATTAAGCTTATTGATGTCAGAAAGAAAGGACCATGAATCCTTGCAGATACCAGGAATTAATTTGAGGTTCCTGGACAGAATGTTGTCCACTAGCTGTGCACAGAGGTGGGTCATAGAAGACCTGCCGTCTATGAGAGCTCTCATTGGCGGGTTGTGGAGATCCTTGTGGATTTTGGGGATTCCAAAAATAATAGAGGTCTTTGGTGATGTGATGTCAATAAAGTGGTAAGTGTCACTGTTTATTTTACCTGAGAGAAATAAGTCTAAAATAACCCCTGTTTCTGGAGTAGGCTGTGTTCATTTCATTGAGAGAAGAAGGTTTGTAAGCTGGACTATCCAAAATATTCAACATCCTTTCAGTGTAGTCTATATTATCAAAAATGACCAGCCCGCCCCCTTTATCCGGTTTCAGGTCTCTAACTGGTAGATTACAAAGTTCGTTCAAAAGCAATTGTTGCCCCTTAGAAATGTTATATTTCTGTTGCCTAGAAAAAAATTTTTGATTCACGTCCAGGTGTCTCAAGTCAAATTCACATGCTCTTTCAAAAGGAGACAATTCAGGGTGTAATGGGGGTTGAATACACTCAGTAATTTAAGATTGCAAAACTCTTGTTGCATTGGAGCAGAAAACAGTAGACCCAAGTTAAGTTTACGTGTGAAACATTTTAGATCTATTATAGTGTCAGTTAAACTAAAATGGCAACTGGGTACAAAAGTATTACCAAAAGCCAGTAAGTCAATTAGTTCTTGTTCTATTGTGAAACTGGAAAAATTGTAAATTTTGAAGTCTCCCTTTGTATTGACTAGAATGTTGAAGACTGTGTTGTGCCCCAGGTTAGTGTCACTGTCCAGATTTAAGATCGGTGGTTGTTCCAAAATTTAGTCCTGTGACCTGGTTGACGATTGTTGTTGCGTTGCCCTAAAAAAACGTTGTTGTTGTTGTTATTACCACAGTCATGTTGACCTTCCCCCTGGTGTTGGGGGGCATTATTAAAGTTATTGTGGTAATTATTCCTACTGGCCTTTATCCTGTTGCTCCGGCGGGGGCCTTGGCCTATATCCGAGTCAGATTGTTCCTGGATGATATCCATATGATGGTCTTGATGATGACCAGAGTCATTATCCCTGTTAGGAGATGAGTGGTCAGTAGTTAAAGGCTCAGAATGTGCTAAGGGAGTGACTAGTTTAACATAGGCTTTATTCTGTTGATAAACTAGTCTGTCCCTACTGAGTTTTTTAGCTTTGTTTGCTTTTAACTTGGACAACAATGCGTCTATGCTGTTAAAAATACGAGCGTAGTCGTATTTGTATCTTACAAAGTCCAAGTCCACCTTTATCAGATTATCCAGGTCATTAATTTCTGCTGTAAGAGTAGAAATGTGTAGTGAGTAGTGCTTGATCATTAACTCTAAAAGTTGAAAACCCTGCTGATCAAACAAGGTTCTTAAATCAGATAAAAAAGCAACATTAGCTAATAGACCTGTAGGTGCAAATGTATTCCGCAGTCCTTTAGGAATAATTTTGTCCTGCAAACACTGTTTAAAATAGCATACTTCAAGTTGTAATTTTCATAATTTTAATAGTTTGAAATCAAATACCTTGAGTTTGCTCACCAGGGAGTCCATGGTTGCAACAGAGTCAGCTGTTTGTAGTGCCGGTGGTTCCTGTGAACCGTGCTGAGAAAATGTAAAAGAATCCAGATCAATGATCCACTCACGAAGTGATGGAACCCCAATAAGCACATGATTCGAGTTGTTGCTGACAGCGTTGCCAGCTCCCAAAGAGCCTTGTACAAACTGTGAAGGTAAACTAGGGCTTCCAGCGGTAAGATTGGAAATGGTACGCTGACCCGCTGGGATGGAAGCAGAGCCCAAAATATCAGAAGAGTTGTGTTGCATTGTGGCGCTGCCGTTATTTCCATCTGCAATTCTAAGATCTAGGTTGTCCAGACATGAATTTAACATATCAAGCCGTTGTGTGATATCGGCAAGAAAAGAAGCCATGTCAGTGTTAACCCCAGAACCTTCTGGGTTAGTTGGCCCAAAGATGTTCGGGCTAACTGGACTTTTCGGTGATCATGTAGCCATAAGAATAAAAACTCACAAACTTGTAATCCAAAAAGAAAACCAGCGAAACAGCTAGGCACAGGACATCCAAAAAAAGCCAGTAATCCTGAAACTGTAGTGTCTTCTTAACGCAAAATTTATTCAAAATAGTAAAAACAGCGTTTTCGCTACCAACAAGTGTTGTAACTTCTTCAGAGAGCAAATAAAAAATACAAGATACAAATTTTTGGCGCCACTATGCAGTAGTTAAATACAATAATTAGGTGATTAATACCACGTCACTTCCCTTCCTTCTAGACCAAAAAAAATTGGAGTTGTGTAATAAAAGGTGGGGGAGTGAACTGTCAGTCTAAAAGAACTTGTGACATTATTCAAAAATATAGTAGGTCGAGTGACACAAGTGACAGGCAAATGTGCCCTTTTAGATGTAAAATTACAATGTCTAAAAATACACTGTAAAGATACAAGCCAAATAGTCAGACTTGAAGAAGTATGTTACCAAAAAAATGCATATGATACTGACCCTAAATGTAGGGAATGAAAAAGAGAACAGACAATATTAATCAAATGTACGGAGGTATAACGTGAAGTAGATAATGATGTATAAAAGTGTGTATATTATGTAGGTAGTTTCACAGAAAATTATGAAATCTGTTCTAGTGTGAAAGAAAATGTATAATAATGAACAAGGGTACATAAATGCAATGACAAATGAGTTAAAGTAAATAATGGTGTTATTGATGTACAATTAATGAAGACAGTGGGGGTATGTGTTTATCTTAAATAACTTCTGAGTTTGAGAAGACATGAAATGTTGCAGTTTTCATTTAGACCAGGCGGGTGGAATGCGTTAAGTTTTATCTGCCATTCCAGTTCCCTGGTTTCCAAGATAATAGATGTGGGGCCACCCCTGATATTGTGCGGAATGTGATCAATGGCAATAAAGTGAAACTTATGTCCAATGTGATGACCAATGTGTTTCGCCAAGGCATTGTCATTTTTACATTTCTTAATAGCGTACATATGTTGGTAAATAATATTTATCTAAGCTAAATATACCTCCAGATTGGTTAAACAGAATGATTCCCTTGAACTACTCCAGGTACAATTTTCCATAGGCAAGTCCCCTCTCCCAAGTTATTTTCTGCTATAGGACCCCTCCATGAACCAGGATACCCACACTGCCTGCCTGGATCTACTTGAGTCACTCAAGATACAACCAAACACCCTGGTTATGGGACACTTTAATTATCCATCCATAGATTGGGCAAACTAAACCTGTACTAACGCACTTGTCCAAAGGTTCTTGAACTTCGTTAACTCAAATACCCTGGACTAGTTGGTTGAAACCCCCACTAGGGGCTCAAACATTCTGGATCTGGATCTGGTGCTCACAAACACAGGCAACTGTTGCACCACCCCTAGTGTGTGGCCTTCCCAGTGAGATCTGATCACAAATCAGTCTCATTGAGGTAACAATTACATTTGACCCACCCTCAGCAGAAACTAGACTAAAAAAGTCTCCAAACCCAATTTCAACCTATTATGAGACAGCATTAATAACTTCACAGCTCCTGCCCCCACTGACAACAAGGACACCAATTCTGGGATATACACTAGTGCTTTGTATAAACATCTATGCAATTGCATTGACACAGCTGTACCAGACAGGATCAAAGTAAGAGCTTCAAAAAAGAGCAACTCTGCCTGGTGGGCAACCTCCATTAAAAAGGTTATACAACAGGAGAAAGAAATTGCTGTCTAAGAGCTGGAAGGACCAGTCTCATTATTGGACACACTCCTTCTTGTGCTTAAATAAGCAAATAACACCCCTTGTAAAGCAAACTACAAATCCAAATTCGCCTCCATAGCAAAAAGTAACCATAAGGCAATCTTTAGCTACATCCCTAACCTTAAAGGAAAACCCAGATTTGCTCAGAATTTATTGTTAATGGCACTCTTTTGAACTACAGCCTAAACACTGGTTATGTCCCTGTGGAATGGAAAACAGCACTGTCATCCTTTACATAAAAGGATTGCATCCACTTACTCTGGGAGCTATAGACCCATAAGCTTGACCAGCCTTATCTGCAAGGCCATGAAGAGAATCATCATGGACTTTATCAACAAAGATAAAGGAGACCTCCAAATGCTTGACCTGACCCAGTTTGGCTTCGTTAAAGAAAGATCATGCCTACTGAACTTGGTGGACAGTCACCAAAGACTTGGAAGAAGATTAATCTGTTCATACAGCTTGCATAGACTTAGCTAAGGCCTTTGACACTATTCCCCACTCAGGCATAATAGATAAACTCACTCAGCTGGGGAGTAACCCATATATTGTCAGGTGAGTTCCAAACTGGCTCACCGATAGAACACACACAGTCAAAATAGGGGACTCAACCTCCACCAGCAGACACGTAATGAGGGTGTTCCACAAGGTTCAGTGCTGAGGCCCCTATTATTTGGAATCTACTTCTTGGATGTACAGGCAAAAACAAATGTTCTATGGCTGACAATGTCTGCAGATGATTGGAAACTAGGAGCTGTCATAGAGTCCTCAAGCGATATTGATACCCTACAGGAAGGTCTTACACAGACCAGTGATTGGATGCCAAAGTCATGGGCTCAAACTAAATGTAAAAAAATGCATAATCATTCCCATCAGCAAGGGCGACACCCCTGCAGATTACCACATTAATAACAAACCTTAGCTCATTACATCCAAGTGACCGCTCCAGGTGCATCTGCAGTTAACACCTACTGACGTTTCCAGGCATCAAATATTGCTTGCTCATAATTGCATCAAAAAACATGCTATGAACAAGGTTTTAAAAGATTTCATCAAACTCAACTGCATTAATATTTGATCTCTGTCTAATCCAGGTAAGTAGATATTAACTGTTGTTTTTTATGATATTAATTTATATAGATATAATTTTCACATTTTTGTAAATATCTCAATAACCAAGTAACACAGGCAGAACTCCTTAGCCACGTATGAAAGGTCTCACCTAGATGAATAAACTGCTGCTGACAGTATGTGGGTAACTTGAGTGGTTGCTGAGATATTGTAAGTTGTTTACAAAATATTATATATGGCTTTGTGGTGCATCCAGTGACCTCAGTGTACATGGTCCAGGGTTTAGGGCCTGCAACCCTTTTGATACTGTCAATTAGGACTGCATATAGCACTTTTAAGCAGTTGTTAGCGGGTGCAAATGTGTTGTTATGACAGTAAGCAGCGGGTACATGCAGGTAACAGACATGTACGAGCCACAGTACACATGGAAGGCCCTTCTTTGGCAATCCTGCTAATGTCACCCACCTAGTAATACACTTCTAGGAGTGCTGTAACCGTGTATTCTCTGTAGTACGTGCTGTAACTGCATATTGCTGTAGTGTATAAAACTAGTTAGGTGGGGGTTCAATTCCGAGAGAGTCCAACTGTGTGTTTCTCTGCCTGCCTGTGGCTAGAATATTACTTTTTAGAGTATAAGAACAAAAACTCACAAACTTGTAATCCAAAAAGAAAACCAGCGAAACAGCTAGGCACAGGACATCCAAAAAAAGCCAGTAATCCTGAAACTGTAGTGTCTTCTTAACGCAAAATTTATTAAAAATAGTAAAAACAGCGTTTTCGCTACCAACAAGTGTTGTAGCTTCTTCAGAGAGCAAATAAAAAATACAAGATACAAATTTTTGGCGCCACTATGCAGTAGTTAAATACAATAATTAGGTGATTAATACCACGTCACTTCCCTTCCTTCTAGACCAAAAAAAATTGGAGTTGTGTAATAAAAGGTGGGGGAGTGAACTGTCAGTCTAAAAGAACTTGTGACATTATTCAAAAATATAGTAGGTCGAGTGACACAAGTGACAGGCAAATGTGCCCTTTTAGATGTAAAACTACAATGTCTAAAAATACACTGTAAAGATACAAGCCAAATAGTCAGACTTGAAGAAGTATGTTACCAAAAAAATGCATATGATACTGACCCTAAATGTAGGGAATGAAAAAGAGAACAGACAATATTAATCAAATGTACGGAGGTATAACGTGAAGTAGATAATGATGTATAAAAGTGTGTATATTATGTAGGTAGTTTCACAGAAAATTATGAAATCTGTTCTAGTGTGAAAGAAAATGTATAATAATGAACAAGGGTACATAAATGCAATGACAAATGAGTTAAAGTAAATAATGGTGTTATTGATGTACAATTAATGAAGACAGTGGGGGTATGTGTTTATCTTAAATAACTTCTGAGTTTGAGAAGACATGAAATGTTGCAGTTTTCATTTAGACCAGGCGGGTGGAATGCGTTAAGTTTTATCTGCCATTCCAGTTCCCTGGTTTCCAAGATAATAGATGTGGGGCCACCCCTGATATTGTGTGGAATGTGATCAATGGCAATAAAGTGAAACTTATGTCCAATGTGATGACCAATGTGTTTCGCCAAGGCATTATCATTTTTACATTTCTTAATAGCGTACATATGTTGGTAAATAATATTTATCTAAGCTAAATATACCTCCAGATTGGTTAAACAGAATGATTCCCTTGAACTACTCCAGGTACAATTTTCCATAGGCAAGTCCCCTCTCCCAAGTTATTTTCTGCTATAGGACCCCTCCATGAACCAGGATACCCACACTGCCTGCCTGGATCTACTTGAGTCACTCAAGATACAACCAAACACCCTGGTTATGGGACACTTTAATTACCCATCCATAGATTGGGCAAACTAAACCTGTACTAACGCACTTGTCCAAAGGTTCTTGAACTTCGTTAACTCAAATACCCTGGACTAGTTGGTTGAAACCCCCACTAGGGGCTCAAACATTCTGGATCTGGATCTGGTGCTCACAAACACAGGCAACTGTTGCACCACCCCAAGTGTGTGGCCTTCCCGGTGAGATCTGACCACAAATCAGTCTCATTGAAGTAACAATTACATTTGACCCACCCTCAGCAGAAACTAGACTAAAAAAGTCTCCAAACCCAATTTCAACCTATTATGAGACAGCATTAATAACTTCACAGCTCCTGCCCCCACTGACAACAAGGACACCAATTCTGGGATATACACTAGTGCTTTGTATAAACATCTATGCAATTGCATTGACACAGCTGTACCAGACAGGATCAAAGTAAGAGCTTCAAAAAAGTGCAACTCTGCCTGGTGGGCAACCTCCATTAAAAAGGTTATACAACAGGAGAAAGAAATTGCTGTCTAAGAGCTGGAAGGACCAGTCTCATTATTGGACACACTCCCTCTTGTGCTTAAATAAGCAAATAACACCCCTTGTAAAGCAAACTACAAATCCAAATTAGCCTCCCTAGCAAAAAGTAACCATAAGGCAATCTTTAGCTACATCCCTAACCTTAAAGGAAAACCCAGATTTGCTCAGAATTTATTGTTAATGGCACTCTTTTGAACTACAGCCTAAACACTGGTTATGTCCCTGTGGAATGGAAAACAGCACTGTCATCCTTTACATAAAAGGATTGCATCCACTTACTCTGGGAGCTATAGACCCATAAGCTTGACCAGCCTTATCTGCAAGGCCATGAAGAGAATCATCATGGACTTAATCAACAAAGATAAAGGAGACCTCCAAATGCTTGACCTGACCCAGTTTGGCTTCGTTATAGAAAGATCATGCCTACTGAACTTGGTGGACAGTCAGCAAAGACTTGGAAGAAGATAAATCTGTTCATACAGCTTGCATAGACTTAGCTAAGGCCTTTGACACTATTCCCCACTCAGGCATAATAGATAAACTCACTCAGCTGGGGAGTAACCCATATATTGTCAGGTGAGTTCCAAACTGGCTCACCGATAGAACACACACAGTCAAAATAGGGGACTCAACCTCCACCAGCAGACACGTAATGAGGGTGTTCCACAAGGTTCAGTGCTGAGGCCCCTATTATTTGGAATCTACTTCTTGGATGTACAGGCAAAAACAAATGTTCTATGGCTGACAATGTCTGCAGATGATTGGAAACTAGGAGCTGTCATAGAGTCCTCAAGCGATATTGATACCCTACAGGAAGGTCTTACACAGACCAGTGATTGGATGCCAAAGTCATGGGCTCAAACTAAATGTAAAAAAATGCATAATCATTCCCATCAGCAAGGGCGACACCCCTGCAGATTACCACATTAATAACAAACCTTAGCTCATTACATCCAAGTGACCGCTCCAGGTGCATCTGCAGTTAACACCTACTGACGTTTCCAGGCATCAAATATTGCTTGCTCATAATTGCATCAAAAAACATGCTATGAACAAGGTTTTAAAAGATTTCATCAAACTCAACTGCATTAATATTTGATCTCTGTCTAATCCAGGTAAGTAGATATTAACTGTTGTTTTTTATGATATTAATTTATATAGGTATAATTTTCACATTTTTGTAAATATCTGAATAACCAAGTAACACAGGCAGAACTCCTTAGCCACGTATGAAAGGTCTCACCTAGATGAATAAACTGCTGCTGACAGTATGTGGGTAACTTGAGTGGTTGCTGAGATATTGTAAGTCGTTTACAAAATATTATATATGGCTTTGTGGTGCATCCAGTGACCTCAGTGTACATGGTCCAGGGTTTAGGGCCTGCAACCCTTTTGATACTGTCAATTAGGACTGCATATAGCACTTTTAAGCAGTTGTTAGCGGGTGCAAATGTGTTGTTATGACAGTAAGCAGCGGGTACATGCAGGTAACAGACATGTACGAGCCACAGTACACATGGAATGCCCTTCTTTGGCAATCCTGCTAATGTCACCCACCTAGTAATACACTTCTAGGAGTGCTGTAACCCTGTATTCTCTGTAGTGCGTGCTGTAACTGCGTATTGCTGTAGTGTATAAAACTAGTTAGGTGGGGGTTCAATTCCAAGAGAGTCCAACTGTGTGTTTCTCTGCCTGCCTGCTACTAGAATATTACTTTTTAGAGTATAAGAACAAAAACTCACAAACTTGTAATCCAAAAAGAAAACCAGCGAAACAGCTAGGCACAGGACATCCAAAAAAAGCCAGTAATCCTGAAACTGTAGTGTCTTCTTAACGCAAAATTTATTAAAAATAGTAAAAACAGCGTTTTCGCTACCAACAAGTGTTGTAGCTTCTTCAGAGAGCAAATAAAAAATACAAGATACAAATTTTTTGCACCACTATGCAGTAGTTAAATACAATAATTAGGTGATTAATACCACGTCACTTCCCTTCCTTCTAGACCAAAAAAAAATTGGCGTTGTGTAATAAAAGGTGGGGGAGTGAACTGTCAGTCTAAAAGAACTTGTGACATTATTCAAAAATATAGTAGGTCGAGTGACACAAGTGACAGGCAAATGTGCCCTTTTAGATGTAAAACTACAATGTCTAAAAATACACTGTAAAGATACAAGCCAAATAGTCAGACTTGAAGAAGTATGTTACCAAAAAAATGCATATGATACTGACCCTAAATGTAGGGAATGAAAAAGAGAACAGACAATATTAATCAAATGTACGAAGGTATAACGTGAAGTAGATAATGATGTATAAAAGTGTGTATATTATGTAGGTAGTTTCACAGAAAATTATGAAATCTGTTCTAGTGTGAAAGAAAATGTATAATAATGAACAAGGGTACATAAATGCAATGACAAATGAGTTAAAGTAAATAATGGTGTTATTGATGTACAATTAATGAAGACAGTGGGGGAATGTGTTTATCTTAAATAACTTTTGAGTTTGAGAAGACATGAAATGTTGCAGTTTTCATTTAGACCAGGCGAGTGGAATGCGTTAAGTTTTATCTGCCATTCCAGTTTCCTGGTTTCCAATTTAATAGATGTGGGGCCACCCCTGATATTGTGTGGAATCTGATCAATGGCAATAAAGTGAAACTTATGTCCAATGTGATGACCAATGTGTTTCGCCAAGGCATTATCATTTTTACATTTCTTAATAGCGTACATATGTTGGTAAATTCTTTCTTTGAATTTACGGTCTGTTTTACCAACATAGTACGCAGGACAACTATCACAAGTGGCTAAATAAACAATGGACTTCGTCTCACAATTTATTTTATGATGGATGCTGTATTTTTTGCCATTTAGCTGGAAGGAGTTGCCTGTCCTTAGGCAACTGCACCAGTTACAGTGTCCACACATGAATGTCCCTTTCTGCTTTGAAAACATATCAACATTTTTATTCCTCTCCAACAAAGCCTTCAAATTCTGTCCTCTCCTGTAAACTATAAGGGGCTTGTCACCTAGTTTCTCTGATAAGAAACTGTTACTTGTAATAAAATACCAGTTCTTAAAAATAATAGAACATCTTGTTTAGAGTCTGTGCTGTATGTTGTAATGAAACTAGATGAGTACTTTTGAGTCTCAACATGGTTTTGCACCAAAGAAGTAGTTAAACCTGATTGTAATGTCTCGATGGAAGAGGAAGGGGCATCAATAAGCCCCCTGTTGTTGTTGTCCAAAAGGGGTTTGTAAAAACCACCTATTCTCTTATTCCTAACTTCTAATGTTAGTTCATTAATTAATGCCCGTGGATAGTCACGACTACTAAACATGTCAAACAATAGTTGACATTCAATGTTGAAGTAGGCTTCAGTGCTGCACATCTTAGCTGCTCTAATGAGCTGTCCTTTGACTATTGATCTTTCTTGCTTAAATGGGTGCTGGCTAGAGAAATGGAGAAATGAATTGCAATAGGTAGGTTTCCTGTAAATAGAAGAAGACAGGGAACCGTCCAACATGTTTTTCTCGAGCCTAACATCCAAGTAGTCAATGGAAGATGTTGAAAAATGGTATGTAAATGTAAAAAATGGAGTAGTGCTGTTCATGTATTCAATCAAGAGCACGGCATCCTGCTCTGTACCCCTGAATATGATGAAAATATCATCAAGGTATCTGGTGTAGTAAGCTAACTGGTGTGTATAGTTAGAGTTGTCAAGAATGAATTTTCTCTCCCAGTAGGCTACAAAAATGTTAGCCACAGAACTGCCACAGGGTGAACCCATTGCAATGCCTTGTGTTTGCAAAAAATATTGCTTTTCAAAGGTGAAAAAGTTAGATGTTAGAATGATCTCTAAGAGGTCAGTCACTGTGTCAATCTCATTTTTAGGAGCTCCTAAGTTGGTCAAAATATTGGCTATCCATTCTGTAGCCTCCAAGTGTGGTATAGAGGTGTAAAGGTCCACCACATCTATGGTGAGAAAATTACAAGAAGGATCCAAATTAAGCTTACTGATGTCAGAAAGAAAGGACCATGAGTCCTTGCAGATACCAGGAATTAATTTGAGGTACCTGGACAGAATGTTGTCCACTAGGCGTGCACAGGGGTGGGTCATAGAAGACCTGCCGTCTATGAGAGCTCTCATTGGCGGGTTGTGGAGATCCTTGTGGATTTTGGGGATTCCGAAAATAATAGAGGTCTTTGGTGATGTGATGTCAATAAAGTGGTAAGTGTCACTGTTTATTTTACCTGAGAGAAATAAGTCTCTAAAATAACCCCTGTTTCTGGAGTAGGCTGTGTTCATTTCATTGAGAGAAGAAGGTTTGTAAGCTGGACTATCCAAAATATTCAACATCCTTTCAGTGTAGTCTATATTATCAAAAATGACCAGCCCGCCCCCTTTATCCGGTTTCAGGACTCTAACTGGTAGATTACAAAGTTCGTTCAAAAGCAATTGTTGCCCCTTAGAAATGTTATATTTCTGTTGCCTAGAAAAAAATTTTTGGTTCACGTCCAGGTGTCTCAAGTCAAATTCACATGCTCTTTCAAAAAGAGACAATTCAGGGTGTAATGGGGGTTGAATACACTCAGTAATTTAAGATTGCAAAACTCTTGTTGCATTGGAGCAGAAAACAGTAGACCCAAGTTAAGTTTACGTGTGAAACATTTTAGATCTATTATAGTGTCAGTTAAACTAAAATGGCAACTGGGTACAAAAGTATTACCAAAAGCCAGTAAGTCAATTAGTTCTTGTTCTATTGTGAAACTGGAAAAATTGTAAATTTTGAAGTCTCCCTTTGTATTGACTAGAATGTTGAGGACTGTGTTGTGCCCCAGGTTAGTGTCACTGTCCAGATTTAAGATCGGTGGTTGCTCCAACGTCCATTCCTGTAACCTGGTTGACGATTGTTGTTGCGTTGCCCTAAAAAAACGTTGTTGTTGTTGTTATTACCACAATCATGTTAACATTCCCCCTGGTGTTGGGGGGCATTATTAAAGTTATTGTGGTAATTATTCCTACTGGCCTTTATCCTGTTGCTCCGGCGGGGGCCTTGGCCTATATCCGAGTCAGATTGTTCCTGGATGATATCCATATGATGGTCTTGATGATGACCAGAGTCATTATCCCTGTTAGGAGATGAGTGGTCAGTAGTTAAAGGCTCAGAATGCGCTAAGGGAGTGACTAGTTTAACATAGGCTTTATTCTGTTGATAAACTAGTCTGTCCCTACTAAGTTTTTTAGCTTTGTTTGCTTTTAACGTGGACAACAATGCATCTATGCTGTTAAAAATACGAGCGTAGTCGTATTTGTATCTTACAAAGTCCAAGTCCGCCTTTATCAGGTTATCCAGGTCATTAATTTCTGCTGTAAGAGTAGAAATGTGTAGTGAGTAGTGCTTGATCATTAACTCTAAAAGTTGAAAACCCTGCTGATCAAACAAGGTTCTTAAATCAGATAAAAAAGCAACATTAGCTAATAGACCTGTAGGTGCAAATGTATTCCGCAGTCCTTTAGGAATAATTTTGTCCTGCAAACACTGTTTAAAATAGCATACTTCAAGTTGTAATTTTCATAATTTTAATAGTTTGAAATCAAATACCTTGAGTTTGCTCACCAGGGAATCCATGGTTGCAACAGAGTCAGCTGTTTGTAGTGCCGGTGGTTCCTGTGAACCGTGCTGAGAAAATGTAAAAGAATCCAGATCAATGATCCACTCACGAAGTGATGGAACCCCAATAAGCACAGGATTCGAGTTGTTGCTGACAGCGTTGCCAGCTCCCAAAGAGCCTTGTACAAACTGTGAAGGTAAACTAGGGCTTCCAGCGGTAAGATTGGAAATGGTACGCTGACCCGCTGGGAAGGAAGTAGAGCCCAAAATATCAGAAGAGTTGCGTTGCATTGTGGCGCTGCCATTATTTCCGTCTGCAATTCTAAGATCTAGGTTGTCCAGACATGAATTTAACATATCAAGCCGTTGTGTGATAGCGGCAAGAAAAGAAGCCATGTCAGTGTTAACCCCAGATCCTTCTGGGTTAGTTGGCCCAAAGATGTTCGGGCTAACTGGACTTTTCGGTGATCCTGTAGCCATAAGAACAAAAACTCACAAACTTGTAATCCAAAAAGAAAACCAGCGAAACAGCTAGGCACAGGACATCCAAAAAAAGCCAGTAATCCTGAAACTGTAGTGTCTTCTTAACGCAAAATTTATTAAAAATAGTAAAAACAGCGTTTTCGCTACCAACAAGTGTTGTAGCTTCTTCAGAGAGCAAATAAAAAATACAAGATACAAATTTTTGGCGCCACTATACAGTAGTTAAATACAATAATTAGGTGATTAATACCACATCACTTCCCTTCCTTCTAGATCAAAAAAAATTGGCATTGTGTAATAAAAGGTGGGGGAGTGAACTGTCAGTCTAAAAGAACTTGTGACATTATTCAAAAATATAGTAGGTCGAGTGACACAAGTCACAGGCAAATGTGCCCTTTTAGATGTAAAACTACAATGTCTAAAAATAGACTGTAAAGATACAAGCCAAATAGTCAGACTTGAAGAAGTATGTTACCAAAAAAATGCATATGATACTGACCCTAAATGTAGGGAATGAAAAAGAGAACAGACAATATTAATCAAATGTACGGAGGTATAACGTGAAGTAGATAATGATGTATAAAAGTGTGTATATTATGTAGGTAGTTTCACAGAAAATTATGAAATCTGTTCTAGTGTGAAAGAAAATGTATAATAATGAACAAGGGTACATAAATGCAATGACAAATATTAAAGTAAATAATGGTGTCATTGATGTACAATTAATGAAGACAGTGGGGGGTATGTATTTATCTTAAATAACTTTTTGAGTTTGAGAAGACATGAAATGTTGCAGTTTTCATTTAGACCAGGCGGGTGGAATGCGTTAAGTTTTATCTGCCATTCCAGTTCCCTGGTTTCCAAGATAATAGATGTGGGGCCACCCCTGATATTGTGTGGAATGTGATCAATGGCAATAAAGTGAAACTTATGTCCAATGTGAGGACCAATGTGTTTCGCCAAGGCATTATCATCTTTACATTTCTTAATAGCGTACATATGTTGGTAAATAATATTTATCTAAGTTAAATATACCTCCAGATTGGTTAAACAGAATGATTCCCTTGAACTACTCCAGGTACAATTTTCCATAGGCAAGTCCCCTTTCCCAAGTTATTGTCTGCTATAGGACCCCTCCATGAACCAGGATACCCACACTGCCTGCCTGGATCTACTTGAGTCACTCAAGATACAACCAAACACCCTGGTTATGGGACACTTTAATTACCCATCCATAGATTGGGCAAACTATACCTGTACTAACGCACTTGTCCAAAGGTTCTTGAACTTCGTTAACTCAAATACCCTGGACTAGTTGGTTGAAACCCCCACAAGGGGCTCAAACATTCTGGATCTGGATCTGGTGCTCACAAACACAGGCAACTGTTGCACCACCCCAAGTGTGTGGCCTTCCTGGTGAGGTCTGATCAAAAATCAGTCTCATTGGAAGTAACAATTACATTTGACCCACCCTCAGCAGAAACTAGACTAAAAAAGTCTCCAAACCCAATTTACAACCTATTATGAGACAGCATTAATAACTTCACAGCTCCTGCCCCCACTGACAACAAAGACACCAATTCTGGGATATACACTAGTGCTTTGTATAAACATCTATGCAATTGCATTGACACAGCTGTACCAGACAGGATCAAAGTAAGAGCTTCAAAAAAGAGCAACTCTGACTGGTGGGCAACCTCCATAAAAAAGGTTATACAACAGTAGAAAGAAATTGCTGTCTAAGAGCTGGAAGGACCAGTCTCATTATTGGACACACTCCCTCTTGTGCTTAAATAAGCAAATAACACCCCTTGTAAAGCAAACTACAATTCCAAATTAGCCTCCCTAGCAAAAAGTAACCATAAGGCAATCTTTAACTACATACCTAACCTTAAAGGAAAACCCAGATTTGCTCAGAATTTATTGTTAATGGCACTCTTTTGAACTACAGCCTAAACACTGGTTATGTCCCTGTGGAATGGAAAACAGCACTGTCATCCTTTACATAAAAGGATTGCATCCACTGACTCTGGGAGTTATAGACCCATAAGCTTGACCAGCCTTATCTGCAAGGCCATGAAGAGAATCATCATGGACTTTATCAACAAAGATAAAGGAGACCTCCAAATGCTTGACCTGACCCAGTTTGGCTTCGTTAAAGGGAGATCATGCCTACTGAACTTGGTGGACAGTCACCAAAGACTTGGAAGAAAATAAATCTGTTCATACAGCTTGCATAGACTTAGCTAAGGCCTTTGACACTATTCCCCACTCTGGCATAATAGATAAACTCACTCAGCTGGGGAGTAACCCATATATTGTCAGGTGAGTTCCAAACTGGCTCACTGATAGAACACACACAGTCAAAATAGGGGACTCAACCTCCACCAGCAGACACGTAATGAGGGTGTTCCACAAGGTTCAGTGCTGAGGCCCCTATTATTTGGAATATACTTCTTGGATGTACAGGCAAAAACAAATGTTCTATGGCTGACAATGTCTGCAGATGATTGGAAACTAGGAGCTGTCATAGAGTCCTCAAGCGATATTGATACCCTACAGGAAGGTCTTACACAGACCAGTGATTGGATGCCAAAGTCATGGGCTCAAACTAAATGTAAAAAAATGCATAATCATTCCCATCAGCAAGGGTGACACTCCTGCAGAATACCACATTAATAACAAACCTTAACTCATTACATCCAAGTGACCGCTCCAGGTGCATCTGCAGTTAACACCTACTGACGTTTCCAGGCATCAAATATTGCTTGCTCATAATTGCATCAAAAAACATGCTATGAACAAGGTTTTAAAAGATTTCATCAAACTCAACTGCATTAATATTTGATCTCTGTCTAATCCAGGTAAGTAGATATTAACTGTTGTTTTTTATGATATTAATTTATATAGATATAATTTTCACATTTTTGTAAATATCTCAATAACCAAGTAACACAGGCAGAACTCCTTAGCCACGTATGAAAGGTCTCACCTAGATGAATAAACAGCTGCTGACAGTATGTGGGTAACTTGAGTGGTTGCTGAGATATTGTAAGTCGTTTACAAAATATTATATATGGCTTTGTGGTGCATCCAGTGACCTCAGTGTACATGGTCCAGGGTTTAGGGCCTGCAACCCTTGTTGATACTGTCAATTTGGACTGCATATAGCACTTTTAAGCAGTTGTTAGCGGGTGCAAATGTGTTGTTATTACAGTAAGCAGCGGGTACATGCAGGTAACAGACATGTACGAGCCACAGTACACATGGAATGCCCTACTTTGGCAATCCTGCTAATGTCACCCACCTAGTAATACACTTCTAGGAGTGCTGTAACCCTGTATTCTCTGTAGTGCGTGCTGTAACTGCATATTGCTGTAGTGTATAAAAGTAGTTAGGTGGGGGTTCAATTCCGAGAGAGTCCAACTGTGTGTTTCTCTGCCTGCCTGTGACTAGAATATTACTTTTTAGAGTATGCACACTCTGTACAAGTCACATGACCACCTTTGGCAATCCTGCTGGTGTCACCCACCTAGAAATACACCTCTTGGAGTGTTGCACCCCAGTGTTCTCCATAGCACGTGCTGTCACTGCATATTGCTGCAGTGTGAAAAACTAGTTAGGTAGGGATTCTATTATGAGCCAGTCCAACTGTGCATGTCTCTGTCTGCCTGAGACTACCACAATGCTTTTTAAAGTATGCACACTCTATACAATTCACAGGACCACCTTTGGCAATCCTGCTGATGTCACCCACCTAGGAATACACCTCTAGGACTACTGAAACCGAGTATTCTCTGTAGCGCATGCTGTAACTGCGTATTGCTGTAGTGTAATAAACTAGTTAGGTAGGAGTTCAATTCCAGGGCATGGCAGGTGTGTGTTTCACTATCAAAGCCTGTGTAGAGGTGGTTGTGTGTGTCTAACCAATGAACATGTTGGGAAGTGGATTTTGTATTTTTCCTATATGGCATCCATCGTATGTCATGATGCCCACCTCATGTGGAGTACAGCTGTCAGTCAGCCATGGGACTGTGTTGTCAAGCTATACTCCTACATCTGGCAAAAGGCCCGGTGAACAAAGTATGCAACACTACTAGTACTCGGAATATGTTCTGAACCCATGTGTCATACACAAACACACTTGCCTAGAATATCCTGCTATGTTGCTAGTACACTGCACATTGTTGACAGATAGTAGGCATGGTGTGATTGCAGTGGGCTGCAGAGGACATGGCACCCTGTATAGCAGTACAATAGGCACATAATTGCGGACAGTGTTCCATCACTATGTTTCACACTGGATGCCTGCAACATATGTGGTGACATCAAATGTGATCCACAGAGGCCATACAATGCCGTACACATGTGCCCTGTATGGACCGATGCCACTGACACCAGGGAATACTTGTATCATGCTATCAATGCAGGTGCATGGTCAACCTGCTGATTATAAGCAGGCTCTACCACACAAGGCCAGTATTGGCATATCAGAGAATAACAGTCTGTATACACAACATGTGTCAGCCAAACCAGGTAAACTTGTACATGTCACTGAACATTATTGTGGGACATGCACATCCCAGGTAATGTCCATGTTAAGGACTATCAGACACAGACACGGCATGCATTGCAAAGCTATGGCCATACAGAATGGTATCCAGGATGTCAGGGTGGTTCATACAATACCCATCTGTGTGGGACATTGCAGACACTACACCCCTGTACCACACTGCACACCATTGTCAGGTGGCATGATGCCAAGGATTACCCCTCATACAGCTTTGTACAGCCATCTTGCACAGATGACCACTACACACTCATGAAGCAATGCACACATCCATATCAGTACTGGCACCTTGTGTCTGTGTATGGCGTATGATGCTCCCAACCATAGTCACTCCCAGTATGACCCCCACTGGCATACCGACAGATGTCAAATACATTCACATGCCCTAGCCCATAGCACCTCAGAATATCCCCTGTGGTGCATGTAGTACCTGTGCATTACTGCAGTGTGGCAAACTATGTAGTTTGGGTGTGTATTTGTGGGCCTGGCAAAGAGTGTCAATGTGAGTCCATTAGAGAATGTGGTTGACAATGACATCCGTTCATGTGGACAGTCAAGTGTGCTATACCTAATATATGTCTACTATATCTCTGTTGCAGATGTTGCTCACCAACACACATATGTGTTCCTACAGCACACCAACATGTCAGCTTTGTGGCACATGGAGTAACTGCATGCACTTGTAATAGTAATGACTAGCTGGTCAGAGGTCTAACCCCTGTACTGGAAGGTGTGTGACAGACAATGCTTAGGTTTTAGTCTCCAAGCCCTTCTCTGATGTACTTTGCCTCTGTCTGTCCCTCCCACACACTCTATGGTAGATGTAGAGGTGTACACCTGCTCAGCAGCAGCTTGTACAATGTAAGTGGTGGTCATGATCAGGTGATGGCCTCTGCACCTATTGCAGTCCTCCTCTAGCTATTTACATGTGGAACAGCTGTGATGATGTTCCCATAGCCTTTTGCATGAAAAACGCAGTACAATATCCAGAGACATCATGTTGGTGTTTGCCCATGAGAGTCGCTGTGTGTGGTACCTGGATCTGGTGTTTGGAAATGGCATCACAGATGATATCTGGATGATCCTCAAACAACATACACAGCGGTGAAATAGCCTACAGACAGGAGGGTTATTTGCCAGACATGACTACAGCATGTAAGTGTAGCTATGCTTCATTGCGACTACTGCCTGTTTAATAAGTTGTCTGTAGTAATGGCTTTTCTGCATATTTTACAACTGACAAGACAGTGCTCTGTTCATGATAGACCCCCATCTGTAGGGCCATCTGTGGACTGGTCAGTGTGTGGAACCATTTGTTTCCTGTATTACTCACTGAACACACATCTGACAACAGCAGGGGCATAGTGTAAAGACTGCAGCCAGTACATGGTGATAGTGATGTGTTACTGCCATCGCATCCCTGACTGGACATATGTCACATGGAACAGTGGTATGACAGACACTGTCTGGGGTTCCAGTGACATGCCAGTAATGGGCCACTGTTCATAGCTGCAGTCACACGTCTTCTACACTTAGTACAGATGTCATGCAGTATATATACATGTACTGTGCTCCCTCTGCAAATGTATGCCATCTGTTGTGTTGGTTTGATGGTCATATCTATGCATGCTGTTGTAAGCAATCCTGACTGCTGTTGACTATTAGTAAGTCATATCTGTGTTTAAACTGCAACACTATAGGCTGTATGAGTTTGGAGGTCCTGGTAGATCCTCCTGTCCCACTTCAGCTAGACATGGCTCCAGGCAACAGCACATCTGGAGCCCAGCCTTGGACCTCCACCTCTGTTGGCTCTGCACCAACTTCTGATGGTACTGCCACTGAGAATGGGGCTTGTCCTCTCTGGGAGCAGTTCCTGACAGGAACATGTCCACTGTCGTACGGTCCCGGATGTGGTGTGTAGGGGGCTCAATAAGGGGTTTCGAGGCCAGATATGCCAGCTCAAGTGCAGAGTATTGCATTTACAGGGTTAGACTGCCCCTCCTAGAAATCCCCCAGCACTGCCACCTTTGCAGCTGTTTTGATACAGTGGTGGCTGCCCATGGCTGGGGACCTCTGTCCCACTGCTTACATCTGGGGGCTCATGGGCGTATGAATGCCAAACACCCTTCCCCGTTTGAGGTGTATCCCCCCACATATGTCATATACTGACCCTGTATGCTGTGTTGTTTGTCATCCTACCCTACCTATCCTCCACGGGCATGCCTACTCTCCTTCCCCCACATCCCATTCCCACCCTATGGAAACATAAGGCCAATCAGTTCCTAGAACAAAAGTTGCCACATACATAGCTGTCCATTTCACACACGTGTCCACTGGACACATGGAACCCTTTTAATATGTATCACAACATACGCCTGTTGTCCTCACCCCAGACTCTCAGGCACACTATCCTAGTATGCACATGACTCCTAAATGTTCCAGGTACACGTGATGTGGACAACTCCATTATACACACAACACTACCGGTCCCTCTATGGTTACCCCATTTACCTTTATCATGATGATGATGTCATACACAGCACCTTGCAAGAGTACTGTTGTCACATAATGATTGGACAGGAACTGCTGTGTTAATGTAAATAACATGCACAGAGTGATGTATACGGCCAATGTACAAATGTTTGCGTGTATGACTGACACATGTCTGTCTGGGGGTGTCTTGATATTACATAGGACAACACCACTACATAATACAAGCATCGCTGGTGTTTCCCTTTTGATTCGTTTGTAATGCTTTGTTGTCACATGGTATGTTCCTAATATATCTCTATATTTGTATGTACCTATATGCTGGACATAGACACTCACATATACATCTACATGATGGAATACATTTTCTATACTGTTGAATGGCTGTGTTGGATGATATGTCTGTGATAAGGTCTGATGTCTTTATATCTGGCATGGTTTATTGGTAAATCACATTAGCTTTGTGTGCAGCATCCTGATTTCGAGCCTTGCAGAGGCCGTTCATTTTGTTGCAGGGCAGAGCAAGGCCATTGGATACGGAGGGATTAAGGCACATTAAAGCAGTTGTGACCAGGTGTGCGTGGGTTTGTGTGGTGTTATGCAATGCTAACCTCTGGTAACAGCTTCTTACACTCAATTAGCCTCCACATTGCTTTACCAGTGTAATACTCGCATACTGGCGGCCAAACAAGCTTACACTCGCTTGCTCCCACACTTGCAATTGCACTGACATAGGTGCTTGCATCGGGCACTTACACCCTGGGTGGGAGCGAGGGCCACAATATTACCTTGTGATACCTATTACATTGTATTACATACCTACAGTATCGGGAATGGCTGCCCATTAGGTGACAGCATGCCGTTCGACTGTAAGGAATCAGCGGCCTGTCCAGTGTTTTATTCATATTATTTGTGTGTTCCTCTTACAATCTGCATCCATCTGGCTGATACATGGGAACCAAGACTCTTCAACACAGACATGTAATTGGGTTTTGGGACCCACAACCGTCAGCTGAGTCATGCTACTGCATACCTATTATTCTATCATCTTTCTAAGGTAGTCAGTGGAATATGTGCTTTCTGTCCCTATCAGACTTCTCATACGATTGGGGAAAAATGAAGACTGAATCAGGGACATGGCATAACAACATCAGGGACACATTTAAATTTTTGGTGCTATCAACCTCACATATTGACAGACTCAGAGCATATGTACTCATACACATTGTCTGAGGTACATGCAGTTTATGACTCTTGCTGTTGTTATTCATTACGTGTAGTCCACCACCTTTCCTCCTAATATCACTAGTTCTAGGAGGGTTTAGGTGGGACAGAGTTAGAATCTGAGTCAAAATCGGGGACAGTTCAATGGTATGTTCACTATGTGTTCCCCCAATGGTTTACGGCCTATCCAGTGGATGTGCTCTTAGGAATTGGGAGGTATGGGTGTCAGCTATGCCCATATTGGAATATTACTTACATCCCCGGGGTGGTCCTAATATGGCTCTGCCAGCCAACACCTGCATGCCTAGGCCCATAATCGCATACCCATAGTTCCCCCACCTGCCACTCCTCTACAGCAGTCATCCTTACTGTGGGTGCAGGTGGGGTATAAACACACCACTACACACTGCCCACTCTCCGTGTGTCAGGACACATGTTGCACATTGTGTCGACCCATGGGTTATCAGGCTTGCACAACCTACTGGGCTGTGTACATCTACAGTCTGGTTTGATAAATTATTACCAGGACTGGCTCCAGTCATGAATTTTTGGTGTCCCACAAGGGATATCAATGTCTATGTTTCAAGTTTAGACCTTGCAGGTCTCTCCTACTGGTAGTATCCTGCTGGTGGTCTGGGAAGCAGTGGTGTGTTTACCTTTATTGTGTGTCTGTATGTCTCACCGGCCTAGCTGGAGTGGGGTGGCGGGTGATGCTATGTGTTACACGTTTTTTTATCGGACCTCCCACCACCATATGCACGGCCTGTAAACATATGTTACCCGTAACTGCTATATCATATCCTAGTTATATACATGTGTATATTTGCCGTCACACACACACATATGTATATATCTATAGCTTGTAGTAATTGGTTGTTTTGGACCATTTCTAGCTCTTTTGAAGTTCCCTGTTTAAAATCCACCTCTGAGCATTTTTTCTGGCTATACTACTCAGAAACAGCTCCTCGTGGTCCTGCAGAGTGGTCCTAGCAGCAGAGAACTGAGAAAAGCGACTACTTTCCTGATTTAAGTATTTTTTGCTGTTTTTTACCTGAAATACCTTCTCTTGCTTACTTTGAACAATCTTAAACTGTTTTTTTAGCTGTTTGTTGCATTATATGTTATCTGCACTTAAAGTTTCATTTAGTCGAAAATTGGTTGAAAGTTGTTGTTTGTTAAATTTAACTGTTGAGGCTGCCCACTAAAGTATGCTAGCCTGTGTAACTGATTTATTACTGTTTCCTGCATTTCTGTGTGCTTTCTATCTAAAATATATATATATATATATTTATTACTGTTTCCTGCATTTCTGTGTGCTTTCTATCTCAAAAAAAAATATATATATCCTTGTTTTCCCGCCTCTCCTCGAATAGTTTAGACCAGTATACAGGCTTTGCTGTATTCTGGGCTGTGATGTAGTTCCTGTGTTGTCCATTGCCTTACTTGGATAGAAGGAAGTTTCTTTGCTCACCAGTGGGAGTGGGGAGCCTTGAGCAGCCTATCTGTCCCTGAAGGAGTGACCTCAGCACAAGAGCTTGTAGTAATTGGTTGTTTTGGACCATTTCTAGCTCTTTTGAAGTCCCCTGTTTAAAATCCACCTCTGAGCGTTTTTTTTCTGGCTATACTACTCAGAAACAGCTCCTCGTGGTCCTGCAGAGTGGTCCTAGCAGCAGAGAACTGAGAAAAGCGACTACTTTCCTGATTTAAGTACTTTTTGCTGTTTTTTACCTGAAATACCTTCTTTTGCTTACTTTGAACAAGCTTAAACTGTTTTTTATCTGTTTGTTGCATTATATATTATCTGCACTTAAAGTTTCATTTAGTCGAAAATTGGTCGAAAGTTGTTGTTTGTTAAATTTAACTGTTGAGGCTGCCCACTAAAGTGTGCTAGCCTGTGTAACTGATTTATTACTGTTTCCTGCATTTCTGTGTGCTTTCTATCTCAAAAAAAAAAAAAAAAAATCCTTGTTTTCCCACCTCTCCTTGACTAGTTTAGACTAGTATACAGGCTTTGCTGTATTCTGGGCTGTGGTGTAGTTCCTTTGTTGTCCATTGCCTTACTTGGATAGAAGGAAGTTTCTTTGCTCACCAGTGGGAGTGGGGAGCCTTGAGCAGCTTATCTGTCCCTGAAGGAGTGACCTCAGCACAAGAGCTTGTAGTAATTGGTTGTTTTGGACCATTTCTAGCTCTTTTGAAGTTCCCTGTTTAAAATCCGCATTTGCGTGGCTTTGCACGATTGTGCGCATAGCGGAGCGCCGGTTAAACAAGGTTAAACTTTTTCTGGCTCCACCAAGTCTGCTCTTCAAATTTTACCTTAAGAAAGCTCTACTCTTATAATAATCAGTCTACTCGCTTTATTATAAGCCTAGCACTTGTTCTCAAAACCTCTCTTCTAAGTAAGTACTCTCTAACTAAAGTAAGCACTACATCCACCTACCACCCCTGTGAGTACCCACTTCCCTTAAAGGCACAGCACTCCCTTATAATATTCTAGCATGTCGAGTGGTAGATTACTAGCATCCTCTGGTTCAGCTGGTTAATCTGGGAATCTTGAGACAATGCTACAATTGTCTCATGTACACAGACAACCCTCTCCTCCTCCCAACAAACACAAATACATGCGAGAGATGCAACTATATAGCCAAACTGGAGGCTGAACTCTCTCAACTCAGGACTGGCAAGACCAGACAGGAGGAGAAGGTAACCACACACACAGCAAACCCAGTCCCACATAGACCTACCACAACTGCAAACCAAACACATAATAACACAAATACATACTCGGAGGCTCTAACAAAAAACTTACCAAAACAACAGAGGCTCCCAAAGCAGACACCCAAAAATCCACCACCTCAAAACATAACACATGCAACACATACTTCAATAAATCAGTGTATCAAACAATCACAGCCCTTAAGGCCAAACACCATGCCTGATACACTAGTAATAGGTGACTCCATAGTCAGACACACTGACGTTCTGCTTACCAGACTGAACAAGGAGAGGGTAACGGTGAGCTGCCTATCGGGAGCTAGGATCCGCCACATAACACATGCACTCAGGTCACTCCAAAGCAAGTACAAATATGACTCCGTCATTGTCCATGCCGGCATGAATGACCTGAGATGTACCTCCCTGGACTACATGAAAAGAGACATAGAGGAGCTCTCCGATTATGTAGCCCAGGTTGGTATGACCCTGACCATGAGCAGCATCTTGCCCTCACCAAGAATGATGCCACAATACAAAGACAAGATGATCAGCTTTAATAATTGGCTCAAATACTGGTGTCATTCTAGGGGGATCCAATGTCTCTCTGCTTGGGATGACATGCTGGACAAACCACGCTGCTTCGCAAGGGACAGCTTGCATCTGTCACCACTGGGCTTCCGGATATTGGCTAAGGCTCTTGCCACCCCCAGAGTGCCTTTTTTAGGCAAGGCTCAAAAGACAAACCCACCTCCTTAGAAAACAAAAATGGAAAAAAATTAAGGGTAATGCTGCTCAACACCAGAAGTCTAAATCTCAAGAAGCAGGCTCTCAAAGCACTCCTCAGTATGGAGAACATCAATGTCTGTGCAGTAACTGAAACCTGGTTCAAAGCTCCTGAGAGCACCCCAGCTCTACCAGACTATACCTCGTATCATGCTTTTCGGCCCCAAAACTCGGGCCAAACCAAAAAGGGAGGGGGAGTGTCCATATTCATCAAGGACACCCACACCTCCAGGTTAGTGGCAACACATAAAGCGTCAGAGACCATCCAGGTGCAACTAACCGTAGGCAAAACTGCTATAAAACTGGTAGCATGTTACAGACCACCCTCCCAATCTCAGGAACCCCATTCAGCCTTCCTGAAGACATTGGAGGATATGAATGTCTCATCAAACACCATCATATTGGGAGACCTCAACTACCCTAACATAGACTGGGTGCATTATTCTAGCCCAAACACCCTAGCCCAAAGGTTCCTGGAATTCATAAATTCAAATGCATTAGAACAGCTAGTCACCTCTCCCACAAGGGGAGATAATATACTAGGCCTGATCATCACAAACATGAGGAAAAAGTGCTCCACACCGGAAGTATACCCCTCACTAGTGAGATCTGACCACAAACTAACCACTCTAGATATACATATCCCACCTCCACCCCCAACACAAAAGACTACAGTGAAAAACTTCTCAAAAGTCGACTTTACACTTCTCAAAACCATGATGGTATCCTTTAAGCCCACTGGGCCAGTGGAAACCACATCCCACAATGCAGAATCCTTCACAAATGCTTTTCTACGGACATCTCCAAGAATGCATGAATCATGCAATCCCAAATAAAACCAAGACCCTCTCCACCAAGGGCAGGCATCCTGTCTGGTGGACCCCAGCCATAAACAAATTGTACAACAAAAGAAAGAAGCTACTGCATGACAGAGCAAAATCCCATAAAGAGAAGGCATCTCTGATCAGCACTAGTAGAAAGCTATGTTCTCTCATAACATCCAAGGCCAACTTTGAGAGAAAAATCACTATGGATACTAAGGATAACCACAAGGCCTTCTTCTGCTATGTTAGAAACCTGGGCGGAAACCCTCAGATATGTTCAGAGTTAGTTCACAATGACAAAAAATACACTGAACCCACAGATATTGCCAACATTCTGGCAGACAGGTTCAGTGCAAATTTCTCCCCTCCCTCACCCACAAAAGAAGAAATACTTATCCCAGCTGAATGTAACCTCCCTGTCATCTCAGATGTCCAGGTGAGAACCGCCCTCAGCAAAGCTAAAAACACAGCATCAATGGGACCTGACAATATCCCGGGTTGCGTGCTACGTGAACTCCAAGAGGAGCTAAACCCGCACATAAAAATGCTATTTAACCTTAGCCTTACTACAGGATATGTACCTGAACACTGGCGTACAGCAACAGTAGTGCCACTCCACAAAGGAGGCACCTCTACAGACCTTGGTAACTACTGCCCCATAAGCTTAACCAGCCTGGTCTGCAAAGCTATGGAAAGAATCATTATGGAACTCATAAACAGAGACATTGGGGACTTAC
>NC_056735.1:811215760-811458260 GCF_019279795.1 Protopterus annectens | reverse complement strand
CTCCCACTGTTAGCATCCTACCTGTGGTTAGAGACGCAGGGGGTTTGCCCACCTCTGGTCATGCTGTTTTCCTTCGCATTCATTATGAATGCTTTCTTGTGCCCATGATCGTTCTGTAGATATATATATATATATATATATAAAATATCTGTACGTACGCATGCATATACATCTACATAATTAATTACTTAGGTCATACTGTTGAATAACTGTGCTGTCTGCTATGTTTGTGATAACATCAGAGTTAGGTATAACTGCTGTGGCTTAGTGGTAAATCACATTGGTTGTGGTGTGTAGGATCCTGGTGTCGAACCTGGCTGTGGCGGTTTACTGTCTTGCTGGGCAGAACAAGGGCTGGTGGACAAAGGGTGAGTACAACACTTTTCAGCATCGTTTTTTTATTTCACCATGTTTAACCGCCGTTTCCTGTCAAACACCTTCTGCATTCTTACTGTGATACGTCACCCCAGTTCACATTTCAATGGTATTATATTGTTATACAGCATAAAATTATCAGGATATGCTCGTATACGGATTACGTGTCATAAATGATGCGTGCTGCAGTCGAACCGCCAACATCTGCTCAATAGGCAAATGCTCAAACCTCTACACTATTGCTGTGCTGCTTCATTTGCATGTATACCCATGGTTCATAGTTACCAGAACAAACACAGCAAAACATCACTAATACAGCAGTTATCCATTCTCCGGTCGGAAATAAACAACACCACTACAGATGTGCCACTCCCTACTGCTCTAGACATGTCCCATATGTTGGCTCATTTCAAGTATAAAAGGAAAACAAGAGCCAGCAAAAGAAGACCCAGAGAAATACTATTTATTTTATAATACATAAGGACAGCAAAGAAATTGCACAGACCGGTTTTGGCTGGTAATCTATACACAGCCTTCTTCAGTGTAAAATAAGCATGCTCAAAGCTGTCATTTAAATAGGCTGCAAACAAATCTGATTGGTTCTAACTAAAACTTATCATTCACCCCGGGTGGAAAAAGACCACCCAACTTGTTTTCCTTTTGTATCGTTGTTCCTTTGAGCCGTGCAATTGCTTCCGTGCAAACATTTTTTTGTATTGTTTCACTTCAAGTATATTCAAATGTCCCAAGCTTATTGTCCTGGGACATACATTTGTAGAATGTTCAGGGTGTTCAATTAGTCTTCTGGTTTTCTGGGACTGCCCTGTACCTGTTTGAAAGTCATACTTAGCACGGGGACAAAGTTAGTTCCACTGTTATCATACTACCTGTGGTTGGAGACACAGGAGGTTTGCTCATCTCTGGCCAGCTTGATATGACAGCACTAAATAATACGAGGGGTTCCGCTGTTGTTTCCATTCACATTCATTATGACTGCTTTATTGTGACCATATTCATTCTTCATGGATATATATATATATATATATATATATATATATATATATATATATATATATATATATATATATATATATATGTCTGTACATACACATGCATATACACCTACATACTTATATACATTTCCCATTCTGTTGAATGACTGCCACTTACAGCCGCCCATACCTGCTTATGTCAGCTTGTAAGTTACTTAATCACCCTATATCCGACGACCATTATTCTGGGCATCATATAAAATTAGCAGCCCTTGCATGGTTTGGACCCAAGAACAGAAACACCTTAGTCACCAGTTTGACCACTACACCATCCGTGGTACATTCTGCATGGATGGTAGTTAGGATATATGACTTTACTACAGGCATTCCACACTACTGGCAACAAATATGACAGTCGGTTGGTGTACATATGTATAGTACATGTTAATGTTCATATACCTTTGCAAGTATACATATTTATAAATAGGACACATACTTGACAACTACTTATATGCATGTATGCGTGATGTGTAGCTGTACCTATACGTATATAGGTATGTACATTTATAGATGTATGAAGTCAAATCTGGGGTTGTACATGGCCATGTATATGAACACCTTCATCCGGGAGGGACGTGTACCATGTGTATACAGGGGTTGTGTGCATCATTACAATGTGGAACATGGACAGGGTATACAATTAGTGGATGTGTACTATTTGGATGATGGCTATAAGGAAGCTTCTAGGGAAAATGTGGAAGGTATATATTCCCGATAATGCACATGGGGAGATGTGCATCATGGTCAGGTGTTTAATCCTGGGTCATAGGTTATGCAGGACTGGCTGGAGGCTGAGCTGGGTTGTGGACAACTACTGCTAATGCAACTTGTGTCTGGATGCCTACGTGGCTGGACATCATGTTGTGCTACCAAGTCTAATCTTTAGAACAGACACTTATCCCATGATGGATGTCCAAAAATTGTGGATGGCAATGACCCCCATTATTTTGGCTTTATGAAAATGAGGGAGGATTATACATGCATGGGATACCTAGTTTGCAAGCTTGAGATTGCCTAGGGTGAGACTATCTACTAGATGTGGGTAAGGGGCACTACATGCAGATATGGCTGGCCCACGCTTGCAGCCAGAGTATGGGTGGTTTTGGTGGACGTTCAGGAAGTGGGTGGTGGTGTGCTGTGGAGGGGATGATGGGTATTCAATTATGTATCCAGGTATGTAGGGGTTGGATGGCACAGTTCAGGCCAGACCATTTATGTGGGTGTGAACCAGTACCGTTTCTGTACATGTGTATCGCACATTTTAATGTTCATATGTTTGTGGGATTGTGTTCTGCAGTATGGCCTGTCAGAGTGTATTGGGAATGTGAATGTATGTTCTTTGGTTTCCTTTTTGATTCACCCACTGCTCCCTCGTACACCTCCAGTTCACCTATTGTACATCCGACCCAGTCTCCCCTTGGAAAATTATTACATTACCAATCACCCCCCCAAATTCCACAAATACACCATCCATCCCTTCAATGGTTGCTGGCCCATGGCACAGACAGCAGTACACATTGTATACTCTACATATCTCTGGTACCAATATGGTTGTGAGGACAACCCTAGCATATTTGGTCTTCCACATGCTGTACTTCATGCACATAGGTACACGAAAATACTTAACTTTCATGACATGGTAGGTTGACCAAGGTAATACCCATTCATCTTTGGGCCATCCAGACAAGGATGACTCGGACCGTGAATGGGCAAATATTGAGCGAATGCTCTGACCATTGGTAGGGTTGCCACCTTTTCAAATGGCATACATGAGACATTTTCAGGACAAACATCAGATTTTACAGGCCGACACATACCCACGGTCAGTACAAAGGATAGAACTTATCTTTTTTGCCTAAATAAAAGCTTATTCTAGTAGCATTTTAGTTGCTTATTCTGTTTCTTATAATATTTAGGTATTTTAGATACTAAATAACTGTGTTATGCAACTATTACATAAAATATAGGAAATAATTTTGTCCTAACATCTCAGGACATTTGCCATTTTTAAAGTTTTTTGTCAGGACACAACTGCCCAAAGAGGGACTGTCCTTCACAAAGTGGGACAGGTGGTAACCCTAGCCATTGGGCTAGGCTTAGCACAGGGTAGCAGCATGCAAACATGCTGCATTTCACTTCCACTTGGTATAAAAAATCAACCCTACAATGAAATATGGGCACAGGGTTTTAAATGTCATTGCTCGAGGGACGGGGCTCTAAATTCAGCTACGTGCTTTTGTGTTTACTTTTTATTTTGGTGTTCGCAGAACTCTCTTTTATGCTTTGCATACATTTCAGTATCCACAGACACTGACAGGAGTGATTACTATTAGAAGCAGGCTGTACTAGTCTGCATTTTAGGTTGCGCGACTGTAGCCGACATGTTCACACCACTGTGCAGCGCTTAAACATGCCCCCTGCACTCACACACGTTTCCTATGCATGTGGACGGTGTGGCAGCGCACCTTCATTAATATGCATATGGTGCTGCTGCGCCATCTCTATGCTGCACGCTTGGTGCAAGGCTAATGCCGGCCTTGAGCCAAGCTTCATGAATCCCGGGGAAAAAATGTCAGGATTTGCAGGCAGAAACAAGAGCACCCCAGCTGAGTACTGAAGCAGACAATCTCTTGTTGTGAGGTGACCATGCAAACTGCTGCACCACTGTGCCATCCATTGCCTTTTTGCCTTGAAACAATTTATTTTATTTTATTTATATATGTTTATGGGATAGCACACTGATCAGTTTTGACCAATTTCAGGCTCATCCCAGGGGAAATGAGGTTTGGAACAGATAATTTTGTCCTGGGGCATCTTCAAGTGGGTCTAGATAAATAGATTATCAGGAATTAAGAGAATAAGGGGAGGATAGGGTAAAATGGGAGAGAGGGATGTTTAGGAGGATATGAGGTAAGGGTAGGGAGAGGCTTAGAGGGTTTTGTCAAGTATAACTGATGCAGGAGTCACATTTTGGCATGAACTTGCTATAGGGCAGGTTTATGTCAATGACAACCTGTAAGTACTGTTGGTTATGTTCAGGTAGGCCTGGTGGCGTGGCAGAGGTAGGTAATGTTATTTATTCAAGGTTTGGGGCTGTGCTTATTTCTGTTTGTTGTTTCCCATGATGTCATTTTATTGTAAATTACTAGTTAGTAGCACGGTTGATGGGGCTGTCATGTTAAGGATATGGCTTGTCTTTAGAAGATGGATTTGGAGGGCTTCATGTGTCCTGCTGCATTTATGCTGAAAGTACAAAGGTACAATGAGTTTCCATGGGGGGTGGGTGTAGGTGTGCCCTTAGGTGTTTTGTGGGTTTAGTGTTTTGAAGTATGGTTTGGTGTGTGGTGTTGTCTTGGTGCCCTGTTGGGAGGTAGAGAAACAGATTTTTTTTCTCTTCATCTCTTTGCTCTGAGGTAAGGCTTGGCTTGGGATTGGCCTGCAAAGCTGGTGATGTGCAATTGTGAGCAGGCTTGGACTGTGGCTTGTTGAGGACAGGAGGGTCAATGTGTTCTACATCCTACCTTCAGCCATTCTACTTTTTTCCTGTTGCTTGTCATGGCTTGTTGGATCCTGTGTGGCTCCATCCTTGGCTGGTTCACAGGCTTCTGCTGGACTCATACATGACAATTTGTGTTTTTTTTGCTGGCTTCCATTTGCAATTGCCCACTGCGCATGTGCGTGGTCGTTGAACCATTGGTGGAAGGAAGGGTTAAAGAAGAGTAGTATTCGATTTCTCTATTTCACTTAGTAATGGTGAATGCTCATGGGTAGTCAAGACTGCAGTTGGTGAAAGGGGACAGGCGGGCTTCTACTTCAGCCTAACTTTGAATTAGATTAGTTAGAGAATGCAAGTTATGAGACAATGAATGAATGGATGCACAAACAAATGTGCATGAATGAAAAGCCTAAAACCTTATTTACTTCCCAAATAAAATAAAATAAAAATAAATACATAAATGAGTATATAAAGGGAAAAATGTATATTGACAGTTCATATTAGATGTCCCTGTGCTATTATCATCTCAGAACAGACTCGTTCAAGGTACTGATTAAGTCATATTTATACCAACATTCCTACTTTTTGTCTTTTACATACCCTATAGGAGGTCAGTAGTATTTTTTAGTACCTGGGAGTATTAATTGCATTGCTGGGGTCGTTCATCTGTACTCCGCTGTTGAGGATTCTTTTCATCATTTGGTGGACTTTGTTAAGTGGATTATATGACCGAGGCTTATAGAATAAATAAATAAATAAATAAATGTAAAAGAGAACGTTATGTTTAGTTGCCCCCCAATCTATTCTTCTTTTCCATTGTTATATGTGACAGCACACATACCTCTCAGCTGTCCAGATTTTTGCAGCATATCCAGATTTTGCCTCATAATTTTGGTCTGTCCCTCATACAATTTGAGGTTTTCTGGAAAATCATTTGAGGTTAAATCATTTAGGGTTAAAGTCACTAAATAAGGACGGGAGTTTGAATTTCATACTTCAGCTCCTGCAGGAAATTAATATGGTTGCAAAGCTGTTATCCTATCAACTTTCTACATTTATAGGCTATACAGATTTCGTGAAAGTCCAAAGTGTCCTTAAATTTGGACCTTTTGTAACCCGTCCGCTAATGATTGGCAGTAGATTTTCATGAATGCCGAGGTGCCAGCTCGACGTTCAACCTTCAACAAAGGCACGCCCATTACACATGTCTTTCGAACGCCCGCCCAACCGCGGCGAGGACATGCAGACTCCACACAGAAGGCACAGTCCCCACTCCAGCTGAGAATCGAATGGGAGAACCTCTTGCTGTGAGGCAACAACGCTACCGCTGCACCACCGCGGAAGTTGTTGTCCTTTAAAAATGCTACCAGCCTTCAGAACTCTTTCGTAACTTTTTCTGCCAATACAAATAAACAGTATACAAATGGTTCTGGTGTTGTTTTTTCATATAGCTATAGAAGTTTTTTTGCCAGTATTCAATATCTCTTTAGCTGCATTAGGCAAATGTCAAATATCAATACAATTGTGTTTGCCATAATGTATGCCTTAAGATGCAATCTTCTGATACCTTGTATATGGCATGGTTTTGGATTTATTAATGCAAATATGAACAAGCAATATTTGACACCTAGGGGGTGTCAGTAGGAGTTAACTGCAGAAATGCCTGGAAGCACACTCGGCTCTAAAGAGTTAAGTCAAAAGGCCTGTAATTCCACAAATGGTTTTTGCACTTACCCTTGTATGAAGGTGCCACAGCTGTCATCTTGTAGATGTCTGATACTTCTGATCTCACCATGTAATCTGATAAGCATTTCAACCAATGGCCAGATTTCTGAGAAACTGAGATTCCACCCATTTGCTGTTTGTTCATTATCCTACCTAAGAGCAGCCAGTTACTTATGACATTCTGCTGTTCTCCCCATTTTGTCTTGCCTCTCTCATAGGATGGTACCCTCTCCATGTGTTCCTTTGTGAAGACTGAAGCCAAGCATTCATTCAATATATGTTCATAGGTTCATAGGTAGGTACTGGGCTATCTGCCTGAAGGCATGTATTAGCCCAGCCACATTGTGCGGTATTCACCGCCCCTTTGGTTAGTTCCCTAGGCCCTTGATCTAGTAGCTAGTACCCTTGGTTCCTATCTAGTAGAGCTGTTGGTATGATATCTGGTGTGAACTTTATGTTACCCATCCACTCGTCAAGGTTCCTCTTGAAGAGTGATAGTGAGGGGCTCTGTCTTACGTAGATCGGGACCATGTTCCATAGCAAGGGAAGTCTTTGCAAAGGGACTCTATCCCTCCAGCATGTTCTATTCATTGTTGTGCTGAGGTTTATATCCCTAGAGCGTGTAGCTCGAGTAGATTTGGTTTTGCTAAGATGGAGCATGTTCAACAGTTTTGGGTTGGGCATGGCTCTGTATGTTAGACAGAGATCACCTCTGAGAAGGCAGTATGCAACAGAGAAAAGCCTTACTTTTTTCAATCATGCTGCATAGGGCAACTGTTTGAGGCTAGTAATCCTCTTAGTGAGGTACCTCTGTGGTCTGCTGGAGATACCTAGCCAAGTACATTCCAATTGCTGCATTGTACTCAATAATGGGTCTGATGAGGGAAGAGTAGAGGGCACCACTACATCCTTAGATCTTGATGCGAACCCTTTCGTGATCTGATGGGTCACATAGAAGGATTTTCTAACCACTTTGGCAACATGGTTATCAAAGGAAAGCTGACTATCTACTTGGGTCCCTAGATGCCTTATCATTTCTTCAGATTTCAGGGGGTTACCTCCTTATGTGGTAGTTCGCGGGTACTCTGTTTTTTCCAAAGGGGATTACTACACATGTTTTAGCATTTAGCTTGAGACCATGGCTTTGACACTATGCATCAGTCTCACTAAGGCCCTTTTGGAGGATATCCATGTCAGCCAGAGACTCTATTATAGCACCCAGTTTGCAGTCATCCGCAAACCTGGTCAGCCACAGCCCTTCAGTCCTTGCCTGCACTTCTGAGAAGTATATGCCAAACAGAAGGGGCCCCAGGACAGAGCCCTGAGGCACACTGCTCGTTACTGGTCTGGATTCGGACATAGATCCTGCTACTCTTACTTTGTGGGATCTGTCTGAGAGCCAGTTTGCGATCCATCTTGTGACGTAAGGGTTTATGCCCAGGTTGGTGAGTTTATCAATAATACCCGAATGGGGAATGGTGTCAAATGCTTTAGCAAGGTCAAGGTAAACTGTGTTTACCTCCTTTCCCTTATCTATAGCCTGAGTAACTGTCTCAAAGAAGTCCACCAGGTTCAGGAGGCATGATTTGCCTTTGACAAAGTCGAACTGTGTGGGATCAAGTGTTTGGAGTTTCCCAATCTCTCCATTTATGAGTTCCATAATGATTCACTCTATTGCCTTACAGATCAGACTGGTCAGGCTTATTGGTCGGTAGTTCCCAGGGTCAGTTGTGGGCCCACCCTTGTGCAGCAGAACCACCATTGCTGTGCGCCATTCAATGGGCACATATCCCATCGAGAGGCTGAGACTGAACAGGGTATTCAGATGTGGGGTTAATTAATTTTGGAGCTCGCGTATGACACAGCCTGGGACACCATCTGGTCCCATGGAGGCAGTGCTTTTAGCTTTAGATAGAGCCTTATTAACCAACGTATCAGTAATAATTGGAGTTACGCAATCCCCTGGAATAGTAATAGGCCCTGTAAGTGGTGAGGGGGGGGGATTTGCACTGACCCTGTCAGCCAAGATGTTATCAATGTCAGTGGGGTCAGTGTAATTTGTTTAATTTTGTACTAGCTCAAAACAGACCTGAGCATTGCCATTTAGGTTTTTGATGTAACCATAGAAGGCCTTATGGTTATCCTTGTCATCCTTGGCAACTTTCTTTTCGAAATTGGCTTTAGTTGACTTGATGAGGGCCCTCAATTTCTTACTAATGCTTTTTCCAAGTCTTCATTGAATCCATTCTCATCTTTGATTTATCTTGGCCATTTATGTCCTTCCAGCCATATTTTCTGTTAAGTTCTAAAACTCTCTTGCTTGTCTTCCTGGTCCATTGTGCTAAACAAAAATTCAGTTGTAGACTGTTTTTGTCATTTTCATCTTTGATGCATTTTTCACTTCCATTACTCTTCCTTCTATGACTTGTGTGCCTTACTGTTTTTTTTTTTGTTTTTTTTTATTGACTTAATTTTTATCCTAATATGCTTCAGTGGTCACAGTGGCTATTTTCAGTTTTTCATCATCTACTCCTCTTGTCTTTAGCCATGGGTACTCCATCATTAACACGGTTCCATAGTCTGAATACTAGTTACTCCCAGACTCATAACCCATCCTTTTCCAACAGCTTCAGCATAACATAATCCATTATTTTCCAATCTCAAAACATTGTTTCAAAGCCTTTATTTTTTTCACCATCCTGCTTTATTCTAAACAACAAAGTCGCATGATCACACTTGGATAATGATGCCTTAACCTGTACATTCATGACACTCTGCAATAGAAATGTCTGAGCCCAGAATTTTGTTTTTTTTTTCTGGTAATTCATCAGTTACCTAAACCTGTAGGTCCAAGACCCCAATAAACTTCTACTTTCTTCTCTACCTTGGGGCTTAGCATTTCATAGATTAATGACTCAGATCTCTTATGAGTACTAGACTTTCCACCAAACATATCTTTATTCTCTTCTGCAGTTTACCTTCATTCTCTCTTGATTTTATCTGACATCAGTCTGTCAGGTCTTTATTCCGTGATACTAACTAGTTCTTCTTGGCCTTCATACCTAATGGTTTGCATTGCTGCTCTACTTTCATCTCTCGATTTTCTGTTATTCCTAAACAACTGATACCCTACATATTCTGCCCATTCTTTTCACTGTCTTATGTTTCTATGATAACAGCAGTGCCCACCCTTTCCTCCTCAATCACTGCTTTCAGCTCCATAGTCTTGCTACTTCCTATCCCTTCCATTACAAGGTAAGACTACCAGGTCACAATTTGAACAGTCCTTGTTAGTTCCTATAGCATGTTCTGCATCTCTTTTGCCTGCTGCTTAAACCACTACTCATGTCACCCTCCATCCCCTTTCCATCTTTGTTAAAAAAGTTATGTTTTATACAATGCATCTTTTCAACCCTTCCCTAAACACAGATCTCCATCGGTGCTAAGATGGAGAGATGGAGCCTGCTCCTCACATAAAGATTCTTCTCTCTGCCAAGTTCCACTCCACCCAGCCCCTCCAACCTTAAGCCTTTCTCCCATGATCATTACTTCAGCTAATCTTTATACTCACATATCTTCTCATTTCTCTATTTTTTGTCTGCATTAACAATTAACACATCTGAAAATGATAGCACCATCTTCCACTCCTGATATCTTTAATTTACTTCCTTACCTTCCCTTGATTGATGGTACTGATCTGTTTTTTCTGACACATCATGTTACCTACATGCACTGCAAAATGAATCTACCCCCCCCCCCGGTAATTGTTTTCTCTCAGCACATATTTTATGCAGTCTAAGCACTGAGTCCTTACTTGCTCAAGTCTTATGTCTTCTTTCCAACTTGTAATCCCCTTTGCTATTGTTTTTTTCATAAACAACATTTTCTGCCCTTTCCTTTCAATGAATATCATATACTTTGCTACATGACCATTGACACTGCTTTTTCTTTCCATCACATTTTCATCTTCAGTTCCTCCATTTACAGTCTTCCTTGGGATATGTGCTGGTTTCTTCCCTATTTGTGCTATATTCAGGATCTTGTCCATCACTCCAGTGTTTTTCTTACAAGACCGCTCCACTACTCAGTTTCTTCCTGTCCCTTTGAGTACAAATCACTGTATCTCACGTTACAACAATAGCATTTGATGGTCATCTTTTATTCTATTCTCAGCACCACTTGTCAGTACTCTTTGCATCTCTCCTTCTACATTGACTTCCTTCTCCTTGCCCACCCCTTCATGGCTATATCTCCTGTTTTCTTTCTTCACCTTATTCTGTGTTACTGCACCTGTGTGCACATTTCCAACAACCTCTATCGCAGTTTTCTTGCCCAAGGCATTTTCCACCCCATTATATCTGCAGGCCTCCTGCTACTGCTCCATCTCCAATTCATGGTTTATGATCAAGCCTGACTAACTAGCACATTAAGGTTTGCAGCAATCACATTCTACTATGAAGCTGCCCATTTCTTCTGCAGATCCTATGTCCTTTGAGATCGCAAGGTTCCCTGAATCAAAGTGCTTCATCCTGAGAACCTCACAAACCCACACCCTGCTCATGTTTTGATAACTAACCTGTGATACCCATGCTGCTTCTTTCATGTGCCATTCTTGGACCCCCAGTTTTTCCTTCTTTTTACTTTGTATATAGTGATTAAATCTTAGTAGTCATCTTTATGTGTCTTTAGGCTTTTCTTTAACATCATTGATTAAATTACTGCCTGAACTTTTTTTTTGTATGAGACTGTTATTCTCTTAGTATAGCTGTTTAAATAATAATACTACAAAACTATCATAAGTGTCACCATTATTACTGCTAGTATTAACGATACTGCTGTTACTGTTTTTGTAGTTGTTTGTTGTCTTTGTTATTCTTCATCATCATCATCCCCCTTTATGCCATTTTCTACAAGGAGATGGGCTATCACGTTAACTGTTTCACCTTCTTCAATGCCTGAGTGTTGCTGTTCTTCTGTCATGCAATCCATCCATCTCTTCACTGGATACTTTAATTTCCTCTTCCTTTCTTCCTGTCTCTCCCAAATCTTCTTCTCTAGATTGTCTTCTGCTTTCCTGAACATTTGGCCAAACCTCCTTAATTTGCTCTTCTTGACCTTCTCTGTAATTGGAGCTATTATGGCTTCTGCTCTGATGTCCCCCTTTCTTTATCTGTCTCACAGTGTGCATCTTACTACCTGTCTGAGGCACTTCTTCTCCATCCCCTCTAGCTTCCTTAATTGCTCTGCCTTCACTACCCTGGTTTCTATGTAATTTAGTAGTTCTGGTCATACCATTGGTCTCTACACCTTACTTTTTAGCTTCTCTGCCATTCTTTGCTCATACACTATCCCTGACATTCTTTGTCGGTAAGCAATTATGGTTGCTGCTGTTCTCATGGCTGTGTTTGGAATTACAGTTATTTTTGGTAGTAACATACTATAACTGTTTAACAAGGTATGGAAAAACATCTAGGAGAAGGACTTAACTGCTGTACAGTTATAGTATGTTACTACCAAAAATAACTGTAATTCCAAACACAGCCATGAGAACAGCAGCAACCATAATTGCATTCAGAATGGCTATTTCACTGTCACAGTAAGAGTTGCTCAATTAAACAGCATCCTTCAATGAAATAAGTCATAAAGAAAACTTTTAAAGTAGCCAATAGGTTTTCCATATTTTTGCCCAGTTTAAAGTTAGCTATTAAAAAAATGGGACAGGCATTCACCTTTGGGTGACATGTAAAGCATGTTAATGTTATTAAATCATTTAAAATGCATCTGTCAGGACCTTGAAAGCATTCTAGCACTGAAATATTGAGAAAAATAAGTATACATATGCCTGGTTAATATCATGCACTTCATTTTATAATTTGAGTAATGAAAAATAAAAATGTTCAACTTTGGATCGCTTGGTTAAAGACCCTAAAAGACATTTTATGAATCCAGGTAAGAGTGCAACTCTTATTTATTTATAAGCATTGTGGTCAATAATAATAAAATGTTTGCACAGTTAAATAATTACTTTTAGTTCATTTTATTTAAAATGATAGTTTAATTTATTTAAAATGTGCTTATCAAAGTAGAGTATTGATTGCAAACGACCAATTGCAGTCTTAGACTGGGAATACTGAAAAAGTTAGAAATATATTCATTGAGTTACAGCCAGTGTTTAATGAAAACACACATCTGTCAAATACCATTATTAGGTAACAAAACTTTAAAGGGTATATATCATTGTTATATACATTATTTACAGTAGAGCAAGACAAATTGCATTTAGAAAGTTAAGAGTCTGAATGATAATTATAGTTGCAGGTTGTGTAAGGTGGAACGATAGACATTTCAACTGAGTGAAGGATGCTAAACAGAGTTTGTGCATATCTGGAAGAAGTTATGCTAAGCAAAAGGTAATGTGAGTGAGAAGTGTAGACTGCTGAAACAGAATGTACCATATGAGGGACAGTGATAGTGTTACTGGAAGGAGCAAAAGAAAATGATGTAGCTGATACTAGGTGATATGGTTGGATGAGATGAAATTACTGGTGAGAGGTAGACATTTATTTGAGTCATGCATTTATATGAGGCATATTTTTTTGTGGGGGATACTTTCCCAGAGATTGGGACATGGTATAGACAATCACTGATCTGTACAATGGACAATATATTTGGAAGGCTACAGTGTAAGGAGCTGAGTGGTTGTGGTTTCTTAAGCTGTAAAAGGAATGTTGTCTAGTTTAACTGGAGGTCTGATTGACCAGGAGTTGAATAGTCGGAATCCTAAGAGAAGTCACTCCCTTTGTTGAATGTGGTGCCATTTTGCATTTTTACTTGGTAATACATCTGCATATTATACTGGATATTGTTTGAATGTCCGTCCAGTTTGTTTGTGAGATTGATGATATGAGATGGGGGTCATTCTCAAGATGGGAAAGGAGTAAACATTCATCAGTCAGTGGCTGTTCTGAAGATTTTAGTAAGAAAAGTTGAGATTTGATTGGCAAAAAAGAGAAGAGAGTTAGCTTTTTTTGTGTGTGTAACTAGTTGTGGTGCCAAAAGTTAAGGAGGGATCACAAAAGTTAAGGGGGGGATCAAGCCCAATCCCAAGGTATTTAAAAGAGGTGCTATTTTCTGCTGGGATGTTTCTGAGATCATGGATATGTGTAGATTTTGTGCTCTATTTTTTAAATTGTATTTTTGTTTTGATAGAACTGAGAAGGAGATCCAATGGACAATGATTAGGAAATTTGCTCACAGGTCATTCTGGGGGTTGAGTTCTGCATTGCTTGTTCAAAATGGTACTATATTATTTGCAAAGAGTAACAGGGACAGATGAGTTAAGTCAAATGGAATTAAGAGAAGCAAGCATAGAACTTTGTGATACTCCTTTTTTATAAATAAACTACTAGAATGAGACTGGATTTTGCCGTGTATTCTGGTTATGATAGAGAATGTACTTCTAAAAACAGGAAAAACTGAACAGTAATTTCAAAATTTTAGCCACTGGGTGACTCTACATTTTGTTTTACGTATTCCCTGATAGAGATCCAGAGCTCTTTCTGTATTGTGGCTACATCAATGAAAAGAAAGTGTATGATAATGTGTCTTCTGATGGTACAGAAAACAAGACATAGGTCTTCCTTCAAGAGTCTATATGACATCTATTACAGTGAGACTTACTCTAGTCTTTCCTGATAGGTAAGTTTTTTTTTTATATGTCTGGGGAGATACATACCAAAGGGTTCATTATATTTTAATCTGTCTAACCAGGGCCAATCTCAAAGGAGCATTAACTTCCTTGGTTTTGTAAGAGATGCCCTTGGTGACTCGTTGTGAGATATAGATGCATAAATAGATAGATAGATAAACAGATAGATAAATAAATAGATAGATAGATTGTTTGATAGATATGCAGATACATAGATAAGGAGTTGCTAAGCACAGTCCCTACATGTTGATCAAAGGCGAGAGAGAGACCTCTTTAGGTGCTGATATCTCTGATGACAAACTTGTTGTAGAGTGGGGTTTTATTGATGCAGCAGGTGGTAGCAATTTGTTCTTTTCTTAAGTAGATGATTTTGCATTTTCTAACATTTATTTTTTGCCCTTTCTCAATGCACAAAGTGCTAACACATGACAGGACCACTTTAAGGTAATTTGTATCATTTGCTGATTTCACATCTACTTCCAACCAGCAATTGCTGGTGAAGTTAATGAGACAGAGATCCTGGTTGTCAGTGTGGAGATTAAAGAAATACATACCAGAAAGGAATAGGCCCAGTACGGACTTCTTGGGAGCACCAGGGGTGACCTTGTCCGTAACTGTGGAATAATCACTAATAATTACAACACATTACCTGCCCTTGAGCCAGTTTACAATTCATTTTACCATACAAAGAGCCATGTTTAAAGCAATTAGTTTGTTTGCAATCCATCATGTGATATGGCATCAAATGCTTTTGCTAAATCTAGATAAGTATCATGAACACTGTCACCATTGCCCATGGCATGAGTGATGATTTCAAATAAGTTAAAAAAACTGAAGAGGCATCATCTGCCATTAACAAATCTGAATTGTTGCAGGTCAAACCTGATTAAATTCTTAATGTCCTGGTTTATGAGGTCAGTGCTGATACCTTCCATGGCTTTGCAGAGAAGACTAATAAGGCTAACTAGTTTATTGTTGCTTGGGTCAGTGGGGCAGCCAGTCTTATGAAGGCACATCACCAACTTAGTGTATCACTGATCAGAACCACAGCTTGTGGCAAACATTATGTATACCTGCTTCAGGAAGCAATCAGTAAAGCCCTGATGAACAGTGTTAATAAGATAACCCGTAATATTGTCAAGTCTAAATAAAGAAGATTTTTGTGTCCCACAGCACTTTAATGATATGATTCTTGACATATTGGTGTGTATGTGGGGGGGGGGGGTAGATTCCATTATTCATGTGGTGGGACAATAGATTTATGGGAGAATTTTGCAGCAGACAGCACACTGTTTACCCAATATGTTAGCAATGCTGTTAGGATTTGAATATGAAATGCCATTATAGATATGTTCTGATCCCTGATATCATGCCTTCCTTAATTTTCAAAGGGCTTATAGCCTACATTCTAAGGAAGCTTTGCTGGTCTTAATAGTTCTGTTCTGCTTCTTGATGAGGCTTATTATTGAATTTGCCACTCTGTTTGGTCCTAGTGGGTACAAACCTATCATTGCATTTACCTAAATAAGAATGAGAATCTTTGACATATGTGGCTGCATATTCTGGTTCCATTTTGTGGTTAGCATAGGATAATTTTATGATTTTATTGTACAATTGTAAAAGTCTCTTACAAAGGTGCTATCAGTAACTATGGGAGAGGTTGCGATCAGCCATAACAAATGAGTTAGCATGAGCAACCATTAGCAGGGAGCAGGCAGAAGTCACATTTGAGAGAGCAAGTTCCAGGATATTGCTCACCTTTGGGGTTGTGAACAATTTGATCCAGGGAATTCTCTTTTAACCAGGTTAAGAAAGGTTGTGAATATCTGACATATGAAGAAAAAAATACTCCAGTCTATGGAGGGATATTTGAAGTCATCAAGGCTGGCCACGGTGGTGCAGCGGTTAGCATTGCCACCTCACAGCAAGAGGTTCTCCGGTTCGATTCTCAGCTGGGGTGCCATCTGCGCGGAGTCTGCATGTCCTCCCTGTGGTCGCGTGGGTTTCCTCCAGGTGCTCCGGTTTCCTCCCACATCCCAAAGACATGCAGTAGGTGGACTGGATACTCTAAATTGGCCCTAGGTGTGAGTGTGTACCTTCGATGGAAGGTTGGGCACAGGGCTGGCAACTCGACACCGTAAAACTCCACTGCCAATCATGAGCAGACAGATGATCCACTGTGGTGACCTCTAACCTGGAAAAGCTGAAAGAAGAAGAAGGGTGCCATTCAAGGGGGCTTCTAAGTTGAAGATGTGGCTTCTTTAGTGTAAGCTCAAATTCAGTGATCTCATTGGGTATTGTTTTAGAAGGAATGAAGTACCTGATGAAAACCAAGAAGCTGACACCATTAACAAAGATGTCCTCTTTACATTTAAACCATGTCTCAGTCAATAGATAAACATGAGTTCATTCTAGATGCAGAAGTGCCTCCAGACAAAGAAGCCTGTTATTAAGATCCATAGCAGTGAGAAGAGCCACCTTGATTTTATCTAGTTTATGATTTGGTCTGTTATTAGGCTGAAATGTTATTTCAATAAATTCTGCCTAAAAAGGCACAGTGGAGGGTAACAAATGCTTTGACCAATATGCAGAGGCACCTTAGTGGGAGGTGTAGACCACCCTTGGCAGGTCAGTTAGGGTTACCACCATTCAGGTCATCCAACAGAGAAATGTAGTGGACTCCTCTGTACTGGCACCAGCTACTTAGCCATTTGTATAAAACAACTATCATTTCATTGAATCCAGGCATTCTTTTCACTGAAAACCAGAGTGATCCTTGATGAAAGCAAGCATAGCAAGTTCTAGCAAGTAGTTCTGCATATCTTTGATTGGTTGTCATGATAGATCCTAGTTAGATTTTAAAGGCTCTTGAAATATCAGCAATCCTGGCTGCAATGACACAGCTAATTGTAATTCTGTCCTGTGCAACCTATTGAGCATGGAATCAATATGCCTAAAATGCAGTCCTGAATTACTTAGATGTTTACAAAAGTAGATTTATTCTTGTTAGGCACAGAGATGTTTTTTTTTTTTTTGGTTGTCTGTGACATGTTGATTAAGAGGTGCATGTAATAGACATATTTGGGTGAGTTCATTGATTTCTGTTTTTATGAGGTCTATCAGGCATAAGTATTGATTTCTTAATGGCATCAGCACATGATGTTAGTGCTAATAGTATGTGAATGTTACATCTGTATGAATGAGGCAAAACGGTGTGATGCTCATTGCATTCAAGAAATTTAATGAGGTCTGTCTCAGTATCAGTTGTGTATTTGCACTTTTTGCAGATGAAATCAGTTTGGTTGAGAAATTACCCTTTCTTACGATACCAGGTGCTAAAAGACTGGTGATGTAAGGGGAAGTTAGACTTCTGTCTCATCATGCTAATCAATCCTGTTTTGTTATTTATAACAGCATGCATGAAGAATATGTAGGAAGCAAAGATGAAGGGAGAATAAGCAGTCAAACTGAGTCAGTAGGTGACTGAAATGTGCAAACCTGTGCAGCAGGTAGCAAGTATGTGTAGGGCTACACAATTTTATGTAGGTCACAGCAAACCAATAATGTTTAAGGCTGACTGGTGCCAGTTGTTCAAGAAAGGAAGAAACAATTTTTTACATTGATCACTAAGGGAAAAAAAACTTTAGTTGCACACACAAACAACTGTTCTATAAATATGGTGAACACTGATATAAAGCAGACAGTAAAAAGCAAAGACCAATGAAAAAAACAGTTTAATTCAATGATGTAATACAAGGCTACTCAGAAATAATGGCAATCAGTGTACTCTCACTACATGACCACCACTGCTTCTAAATGGTCCCCACACCAGATGTGAACCATTCTACATGCAACAAAACAAAAAGTGAAAAAAGTTAAAACAACAGCTGTTTGTTAAGAATAGCTACACAAATTCAAGTACAATATACGTAATGCAGAAAAATGTAAAAATGACTGAGTTCATTATGGAGTACCAAATGTTCAAAGCAGTTTTTATAATATTTCCAGCAAGAACAAACCAGAATAGCTTTCTAAAGATTTTGTTAAAAGGCAGCAAGGATGCTAAGCTAATCTCAGTATAAGGCACACAATAAAAAATAGCCCTAGCACTAAGCTGTAATTTGGCAACGTAGTGCTAGGCTACTCAGAAATAGCAATCCTTAGTTCACCATCACCACAGATTCAGGATGTCCCCTACATCAGATTTCACCCAAGCCCAATGAAAACAATATCAACAGTGAATTCAAGCAGAAGAAAGTAATAAAAAAAAGAAACAGAACTTTGGAAGGATTAGTTAAAAATGTATATACAATGCAAATAATGCACAAAAATACAGAATTAACTTCCAAGTGTTAATTATGCATTATCAAACGATCCCTGTGGGAGCAAACTAGTGCAGGTTTCAAATATGTGGTTTATGTGGCATTGTGCAATGACTGTCATTCCTTTTATTAGGGGAACCCAAACAGTAGGTTAGGACACAGAGCAGTGTATAGAATCATGTTATGAGACTGAGAACATAATGAAATACATTGTGCAGGAAATCAGTTCTGTGTATTGCAATTAAAGACATTTTCATTTTTCTTTTCTTTTTTTTCTGTAATAGGAAAAGTGGTGATACTCAAAATGGTGATCTGATACCTGACCGATATAAATTACATTCACAAACTGAATTTCAGCATATACAGCTCTACACGAGTCTTAATAATTGTGTTAGTATTAAATCTGAACTGACGGTCAGACGACTTCATGAAAATAACACACAGTAGTGGCCTTTGTACCCTTTTATAGTGTATAGCATCATTGCCTTGTAAGTTGTGTGTGTGTGTGTGTGTGTGTGTGTGTGTGTGTGTGTGTGTGTGTGTGTGTGTGTGTGTGTGTGTGTGTGTGTGTGTGTGTGTGTGTGTGTGTGTGTGTGTGTGTGTGTGTGTGTGTGTGTGTGTGTGTGTATATACATAGACAGACCTTTTGTACTGTACTGATAAAATGTTAGTTGGAACAAGTTGAGAGGTATTAAAGGTGGCTAATGCTGTTCGTACTACACTGTGCAACAACTTATTGAGAGACTTGAAAAGAGAGTGTTAATGAATATTTATCAGACTAAATGAAAATGTATCACCAAGGCACTTGATACCATACCCCATAGCATATTACATGCTATCATAATTATCAAGCTAAATACACTCCAGATCGATTCGCATTAGTTAGGTGGATAGCAAACTGGCTGAAGGGCAGAACATATACAGTGAGGGTGACAAGTGTTTCCTCAGAGAGCATGAAGGTAACAGGTATAGTCCTGCAGTAATCTGTGCTAGGACATTTGCTATTCAATCTATACTTGTGATCTTCAAATCACAAATAAGGATATCTGGTTGACCGAGTTGGAAGATGACTATAAACTGATGTTATACTCAAATCCCCTTCTAATATGCAGAAGCTTCATTGTGAACTTACATGTTAATAATTGGTGCACAAAAATGGGTTACAACTAAATAATAAAAAATGCAATACGGTAGTATAGGAACCAGCCAACTCAGAAATAAAGATGTTTTCAGAGACCTCGGAACATGGGTAGATCATTTCCTCTCCTTTTGTTATCATGTCACAACAGGGGTTAGGAAATCCTACTACATGGCACAACTGATCACAAAGGATACCGCCTTTAGACCCAAAGAAATCCTTAATCCTCTGTATTCTGCACTGATCTGGACCATTATCAAATATAATTCCCCTTTTGTATATATGCTAAAAAATTATAAAGCAGATGGAGTGACCCTAAAGATTCATAAAAAAAATCATGAACAGAAAAGACCTTAGCTACCAAGAGAGATGGAAGGCTTTGCCTTTGTATTCTGTATACTATGAACTCCTTAAGGGTGACCTTTCAGTTGCTTTCGGACCATTAGGGATCTGGAAGTCGAAGACATCTTATAGCTCTGCAAATCAAATAATTCAGCAAACACTAGGACCAAAGATCTGAACCTGTGTCAGCAAATAAGCAAATCATGGAAAAGAGACAGATTTGACACACAATGGCTTCCCCTTCTCTTAAACAAAGTTCCATATTATGTAATATAATATACTGTCCTCCTTTAGATAGTTAGATGACTATACAAAAATTCACTCACCGCATGACTGGCCTATCCCTCCTTCAAAAATGTGATAAGGTGTAAGGGTAGGTACTTACCAGAAGTAACACAGTGGCAAAGAAGCTCCAAAGGTACACCAATGGCACAAACTCCAGTTATCCTTTACGAAAAAAACTTTAAAAGCAGAGACCTGCAAGACCTGCATCTTTTAGCGTCCCAAACGACGCTTCTTCAGACTTCAATATTTGATGAATAAATTAAGCACTTATATACAATTTGTAAACCTCAATTAATCGAAGTAAATGACCATGTTAAGCAGTTGCACTGTGTTTTGTATGATTTAATGGAAGACCCTCAACAATATGATATTACTGTGCTTTATTAGTATGAGTAGGAAAAAATGAAGACTAGTAGGGACTTCTAAAAGTCAAATGTACATAAGGAATAAGCAACCAACATGAGTAGCCACTATAGCACCCCTACAGTGTCATCATCCTTGGTAAGACCTGACCATAAAGCAATCACTTTCGAAGTCACCATCTCCCCTGACCCCCCCCTGTCAGGGTCAAACAAAAAAAATTTTCCAAAGCTGACTACAACCTCATGAGAGCAGGTATAAGCAGCTTCACAGCCACCATCCCTTCAGTTGTAACAAGCACTAATGTCAAAGCCTACACCAAAAAACTATATGAGCACCTATATAGCTGCATGGACTCAGCAATACCTGACAGGACCAAATCATCTTCCTCAAGGAAGAGAAAACCTGTCTGGTGGACAGTAGCAATAAACAGACCCTATAATAAAATGAAAAAATTACTGTCCAGGACCAAGAAGGAGCAGGTGTCAAGCTGGAAGCAATCTATCCTTTGTCTGAACAAGCAAATAAGGTCACTGTTGAAATCTTCTAATGCTAACTTCGAGTCCAAATTGGCCACATCCACTAAAGACAATCACAAGGCCTTCTTCGCATACATCCACAATCTCAAAGGTAACTCTCAAATCTGCTCTGAATTGATGGTCAAGAATGCCACATACACAAATGCCATAGATATACCTAACCTGCTGGCAGACAAATTCACTGGAAACTTTAACCCCCTGTTCCCCCATCAGTAAACCAGGACATCCACAGCACCTGCCCCTTCTCCTCATCACCAGGGAGCAGGTTATTAATGTCCCCTCAAAGGCAAAAAATACAGCCTCCATTGTTCCTGACAACATCCCAGGTTGTTTCCTACATGAACTCATGCAAAAGCGCTCAGCACCACTAGGCACCCTATTCAACCAAAGCCCATGTACCGGCTTCATCCCAGCAGAATGGAGGACAGCCACTGTCATTCCTCTACACAAAGGTAGAGCATCCACTGACCCAGGCAGTTATAGGCCCATCAGCCTAACTAGCCTGATCTGCAAGGCCATGGAATGCATAATCATGGACCTTATTAAAAAGGACATTGGCAGTCTCCATACACTTGATCCCACACAGTTTGGTTTTGTCAAAGGGAGCTCATGCCTGTTAAACTTGGGTGGCTTCTTCAAAACAGTCACCAAAGCCATGGATGAGGACAAAACAGTGCACACTGCCTTCCTTGACCTAGTCAAAGCCTTTGACACTATTCCCCACTCAGGCATAATAGATAAACTCTCCCAGCTAGGCATTGATCCATATGTTACCAGATGGGTAGCTAACTGGCTCACTGATAGAACCCACTCAGTTGAAATAGGGGAAGCCATTTCTAGTAGCAGACCCATAACAAACAGCATACCCTAAGGATTGGTCTTGAGGCCTCTACTGTTTGGGATATAGTTTTCTGAGGTGCAAACCAAAACCGGTGGTCTGTGGCTGACCAAGTTTGCAGATGACTGCAACCTGGGCACTGTCATAAATTCCTCTAGTAATGTGAACATCCTTCAAGAGTGCCTTAAACAAACTAATGACTGGTGCCAGAAGCATGGCCTAAAACTGAATGCCAAGAAATGCATCATTATCCCCTTTGGGAAAAATGGTGTCCCCACTAATTATCACATTAATAAAAATGTAATAAGCACACAATCAGTTGTGATGGACTTGGGCACCCAGGTTGACGGCAACCTGATTTTTTCCACCATGTTGCCTCTATTGTATGGAAGGCTTTCTACATAGCCCACCTCATAAGTAAGGGTATTTCATCCAGGAACAAGGAGGTCATAACATCCCTGTACTCCTCCCTTATCAGACCCATTATCAAATACAATTCCCCCTTTGGCATACACCTTGCCAGGCACATGCAGCAGTTGGATAGACCACAGAAGTTCCTGACCAAGAAAATCCAGGGTCTCAAACACCTATCCTATACAGATAGGCTAAAAGACCTGTCCCTCTACTGAGTCTCATACAGACTGCTCAGAGGTGACCTGTGTCTGGCATACAAGGCCATCTCAGACTCAGCCTTGATGGAGTTGCTGCATATCCATAAGTCAAACTCCACCCATGCAACCCGCATGCAAGGTCACAACCTCTTTTGTGACATTAATAGAACTTGTTGGCAGGATAGATTTGTGTCCCAGTGACTCCCCCATCTGTGAAATAGACTCCCTCGCCATGTCAAGCAAAGTACCTCACTAGCCCTCTTTAAGAGGAACCTGGATGACTGGATGGGAAAAAGAAAATATACCCCTAGGATCCCACCTGTGTCCTGCTGGACAAGCAAAACAGGTGCTGGGTTGTGGGAACATAGGTTAAATTCTTGGCTAGGCTTATCAGGGCCTCTGGCCCAGCAGCCTAATACTGTCTTATGAACCTATGAATCTATAAAATCTGAAGAATATGTATTGGGAACAAGGTGGTTAGGGATGTCAAAATCAAACTCAGTAAGAAAAACTCAGTTGTCTTACTTGCCTGCTGTTATAAGTGCATATTGCCCCATTCTCTTTACTTAAATAAAAAAGACTGGTTATCACTTTTTGTTATAATTCAGATACAGTTAATCCCTTTGAAGTCAAAGAATGCAATAAATGTATTTCCTTCCAGGCCCTAAATATATATATATATATATATATATATATATATATATATATATATATATATATATATATATATTCTCTTTAGAAGATCAAACGCCCATAACATTGAAATTCAAAACATTGAGACCAAAACTGTGAAAATTCAAAACACTGAATACTCAAGACATTGAATCCCATAACATTGAAAATATATAGGAAACCAACATTTAATATATGCCAGCACAACAACATACAGAAACAAATAAAAAGCAAACCATATTACACTTCTTCAAATATAAGCAAGGGGAAATCCCCCACACCCCCTGCTACTTAAATATATCAACTCCAAGATTGCACTACACAAAACAAAATGGCAAACATACCATTCCGTGCTTCATGACTGCATGTTTAAATTGTAAATAACTATCCTCAACCTTCTCTTAGAAACACCACTTCACTGTTAAAACATTACACATTACTATATTTCTCTCCGATACTTACTGGAGTTTTATAGGTAACCTCAGTCATATTCCCATCTTACTTGCTATACTACAACATAACACATCTTAGTGTATTGTAGTGTAGTGCAATCTTGAGTTAATATATTTAAGTAGCAGGGGATGCAGGGGTGCTTGTCCCCCGTTTATATTTAAAGAAGTGTAATATGGTTTGCTTTTTATTTGTTTCTGTATGAAGTTGTGCTGGAATATAGTACATGTTGATTTCCTATGTTTTTTCAATGTTATGGGGTTCAACGTTTTGAGTTATCAGTGTTTTGAATTTTCAAGATTTTGGTCTCAATGTTTTGAATTTCAGTGCTATGGGGTTTTGATCTTCTAAGGTGAATCTGTGTGTGTGTGTGTGTGTGTGTGTGTGTGTGTGTGTGTGTGTGTGTGTGTGTGTGTGTGTGTGTGTGTGTGTGCAAAACAAATATAATGTAAAACAACACTAAAACTAATACTAAATCAAAGAACAAGAAAACAATGTTGGTATATGGCTATAACCCAAGAACACGAACACAGTCAAAGAGCAGTCTTGCCTGGCAGACCTTATAATTAAACATGGTCTTGTTATTATTATGTTAATTTACACCTAATAGATTATTTGTGGGAGAACTGTCAACATGATAAGTTCCCATAAATTTAATTTTATTTACAGGATATAGAAATACACACATAAATATCTTAAAATAGAAGTAAATACATATAACTTTAAATTCTTTCATTGAATATGAAAGGTACAGAAATATTTCAATGCTGGTGTAAGTACCCATAACATTCATTAAATGTCAGTAATATAAAAGAAACACAAGCATTTGAACAATGAAGTGGGTGACACTCATAGGTTCATAGGATGGTACTAGGCTATTGGCCCTAGGGGCTATACAAGTCTAGCCATAATAATTCACTGGTTATTTCTTCCCACAATATTTACTTCCCTGGACCCCTGTCTAGCAGGGCAACTGATGTGATCCCTGGGGTGAATTTCCTATCGCCCATCCAATCGTCAAGGTTCCTTTTGAAGAGGTCCAAAGAGGCGCTCTGCTTGACATGTATGGGCAGTCCATTCCAGTGTCTGGGGAGTCTCTGGGTCAAGAACCTATTCCTCCAGCATGTTTTGTTCATTGTGATGACAAGGTTTAGATCCATGAATCATGTGGCTCTGAGGGATTGAGATTTCTTTAGGTGTTGCATGTCCAACAGCTCTGGGTTTGACATGGCCTTTTATGTTAAGCAGAGGTCACCGCTGAGTAGACAATATGCAACAAAATATAGCTGGAGTTTTTTTTAGATGGTCAGCATAGGGCATCTGCTTAAGGCCTGTGATTCTTTTAGTGAGGTATTTCTGTGGCCTTTCCAGTTGTTGCAGATGTCTTGAGAGATACATACCAAACAGGGAATTGTATTCTATAATGGGTCTAATGTGGGATGAGTACAATGGGACAATGACCTCCTTTTTCCTGGATGAAAAGCCCTTAGTGATGAGGTGTGCCACATAGAAGGATTTCCTGACTGTTGTGGCAATATGGTTATCGAAGGTGAGACCACTGTCCACCTGTGTCCCTAATCTTATCACACTTTCGTATTTAGTGTACTGCCACCTATGTGGTAATTCATGGGCACATGTTTTTCCCAAAGGGGATAACGATACATTTCTTGGCATTGAGCTTGAGCCCATGGCTCTGGCACCAAGCATATCTTTCTGTAAGGCCCTTTTTTAGAATATCCACATCATTTGGGGATTCAATAACGGCTCCCAATTTGCAGTCATCTGCAAACTTTGTTAGCCAGAGTCCCTTAGTGTTGGCCTGTACTTCAGAGAAGTACATGCCAAACAATATTAGGCAAACATCTGGTCATTCTGCTAAAATCTGTACAGTTGAGATGAATAATATTAAAAGACAGCAGTCATCGCTATGGCAACAGACATATTCAAGCATGCAATAAGAAGTGATTTTCAATTTTTTTCAAAAATTCAAATGTCTGGCAATCATCTATTTTGCTATTATTTTATTTTTTTAAATATCTCACGACAGCATTCGTATTTCTTTTGTTTTCAAACCATATATGATTGGATTTAATGCTGAAGGCAAACTAATGTACAGAATGGAAAATAATGCACGTGTGTATTCAGGCACATGGTTTTCAAAAGGTCCTGTAAGTGCAGTTACTGCCCCTAAAATGAAAAATATTAACATCACAAAAAAATGTGAACTACACGTATGAAACACCTTTTGGAAACCTTCTTTAGAATTCAGTTTTAAAGCAGTTTTAACAATCATATAATATGATATGCCAACCATTATTGCATCTGGTACTGTAATCAAGACAACACAAGTAAATACATAAATATCAATTACAGCCATGTGGGAAACGGCAGCTTTAGTAACAGAGACATATTCACAAAATCCATTTGCTATTGCACATGAATTAGGAAATGGTAGCATTTGTGCAATTATAGGTAAGGGTAAAACAAACACGAGACTTCTAATTATAACAAGTAATATTCCTTTAAACAAAAATGTGTTTGATACAATAGAGAAGTAATGCAAAGGTTTGCACACTGCTATATAGCGATCAAAAGCCATTAAAACTAATATCGATGATTCCAGTACTACAGTTATACTGGCAAAAAACATTTGTGTGAAACAAGCAACTGGCGTTATGATTCTTGTTTTATACCATAAAACAAGTAACAGCTGAGGCAAAAGGCAAATGTTTGGGAGGAGATCAATTGTGGCTAAGGCAGAAATAAGAATATGCATGGCATCATGGAGACTTGCTTCAGCAGCTATTATTAAAAGAATGATTGCATTGCCTACAACTGCAAATAAAAACAGAACTAAGAATGGAAAACTAAGCCAGAACTGATGTTCCTGAAGTCCTGGAAAACCTGTCAAGACAAACTCTGGATCTTGACTGGTGCTGCTGTTAATGTTGAGTTGCATCATTTATAAATATGTGTTCTGCATAAATGATCTTCAGTTCTGTGAACATGCATGATTTGTCAAATCTGTACAGTCCTCGTGATTTTCAAAGCTAGAGGCAGCTTTTGTTAATCTGGTGATAAAATCATCTGCCATTGTTGCATAGTCACCAAATGCATTTTGGATGTATCATGTACAAAAGAGGTGATCAATGTTTAACACAGGAAGGGCTGCATAAAAAGATCACAGTTTAAAAATGTGCCTTAGGCTGAACTATGTATTTTATACAACTCATCATCTAATGCTTTCAGATGAAAACTCCAGTATATAATCGTAATACATAGACACAGTATGGAAAAAACATGCAGAAATGAAAAAAGAAGATCATACTCTACTGCTATCTTATCACAATAATTTCTTTCTCTGTATTTTCTGAGAATAGTTTTCTGTAGTTCTTTCCACGGCCAGCTCATATTTTCTTCTTAAACATATTATACAGTGGAAACAGTACTTGCATGTGCTAGGTATGAGCATTTTGTAATAATTAATCAAAGCCAGAAGTATCTGTTATACTTTAACATGTATGTCATAAAGTTATTTATTCATTCATTTATCTATTGATGGACTAATTGCTATATTTGTTGACACGGTAAGCACATTGATCTAAGGACGCTTTACAGACACAACCCTGGCCAAAAGATATGCAGTGTCTATTAAAATTGTCATACAGTGGCATACAAGGAAATGATGCATTGAACAAAGTATATGTGTCATCATACAAAATAATACTTATGATGTAGAAAATGTTTATGGATTGGCAGTAGACATCTTGCATTTACAAAATATGTGGCGGTAACACTATTGGAATTGACAATCAACATCTTGCAGTTACAAAAATAAGATATGCAATTAATGTAGCGCAGATGTTAGAAATTGCAGATTTTAGTGAGCAACACAATTGTATGTTATGTTATGTTGTGAGTGAACAATGTTTTGTGTTATTATGGAACTGGGGTTAGAGTAAGAATAACTGAGGATACCTTGAAGGTTGGAGTAAGCATTCTCTTGAGAGTAATTTATAGTTTATAGAAATATTTGTAAGACATATTTGTGTCTCATTAAAAGTTGTCATAGTTTAAGTGTAGCAAGACAGGTCAGTAATGGATTAGCAAATAACTTTTCTTCTCAAAGCAATGACAATTGTTTTATGTTTTTAAGGGTCCTTACAGAAGTTACCTAGACTGTTGGAGTTACATGTGTCTGAGCATATTCTATTTCAGTTTAATTCTGTTAGATTAGGAAAAGATTTCACTACTGTGGCAAGTATATAGGGTGGACAGGACAGTCAATTTGTATCAGAGCTCATGATTGTGCATGTAATGTAATGTTCCTAATGTGAAGAATTTATTTCTTTTTTTTTTTTAACAGAAGGTGCAATAATGATTATCTAACAATTTGTGCATTAATGTATTGAAAAGGAAGAAGACTTACCCTTCTTTTGAAAACCATGTCTTAATTAAATTCTTAATTGTCACAGATTGGTGGTATATGGAGGGCTGGGGTGAATGAGTCTGGCACTTAGGATGGATGTTTCATGCCTTTACCTTCCATGTAGAAATTTGTATCGGTTATCTATTCAATACATGCCTGTCTACACTGCTACAGTTTTAATATTGCTCATTTTCTATTTTTCCAACAATCAACAAATCAATTGAATTGACACACTGCAAATTAAACTGCATTCAAATATCTGCATACATTTTTATTATTCTTTGAAAAGCAGGTGGCAAAGAACTCGCACTGGATGATTATATTTACATACTCCAATACTCTTTGTATAGTGATGGTCTCATACTTTACAGAGTCATCATCGGGTAGTACTTGAATAAGTACATTTACATACTTTAATAATGTTTGTATAGTGATGGTCTCATACTGTTGTCATCAGGTAGAACTGGATGATAAAGAGCAACTAGAGCTATTTTAGAAAGGACAGTTCCAGTTCCCAACAGGTCCACTAGCAGTTGCACTCAGGTGAAAGGTTATGTGTCGATATTTGCAAGCTAACATTGACCAGTTTGTAAACAACAGAAATACATATGGAATTATCTCTTTTTTTAAACAAGATTCTCATTCATTGTGTTTCACAGTACTAGTGAATCCTTCTCACTAAGAATTTTCAAATTTTTGCTCACTGTTTCATTAACAGCATCTGGTAATTGACTACTTTGATAGAGTTTTAGTTCACACACAGACACGCACATGCACACACACACGCGCACACGCGCACACGCACACACACACACACACACACACACACACACACACACACACACACACACACACACACACACACACACACTCACAAATAAATTCATAGATAATATAGCTTTATTACCATGCAGTGTTCTCTGTTTCATTTCAAAATATTTTGTGCACATCCAGGACTTCATACTTCAATATAAATGTGTATTGCACACAGTGTCTCACAGGCAGAATTTGTTTCCAGTTTAGTACTAATTGTGAATTGAGTATTTCTTACACTCTGGTAATGCTTCAACAAACATTTATTTTTAAATAGAATGCTGTAGCCACTGTTTCATGCAGGGCAAATTCTAAGTATGTTTAAGTTTCACAGTACCATTCTGCAAGTATTTCTTATGAACGATTCTTAAAACATTCTTTCAGGTCTCATAAATACTTCTGCCCCTGTATCAGTTTCCATGTACACTATTGTTTATGTATTTATTTTTTTATAATAAATGTGCACACAAGTGACACATTTCCATTTTAAGCTCTTAAAAAAAGTTGTTATAGCAAAAGCTGTATACCAAGAAACACAAAATGTGGTAGATTGTGTGTAGGAATGCCACCAATAACCAAAAAAAAAACCACACAGTAGGCATACTGGTCACGAGGAAAATTCAAGAATAACAGTCAGGGGTCTCCAAAAGAAAGTTTAATAATCCAAAGGCACATACAGATTTAGCGCTTTCATTCCACAAGGAAACTTGAAGTTCTGCTAAATCTGTATGTCCTTTTGGATTATTAAACTTTCGTTTCCAGACCCCTGATTGTTATTCTTGACTTCTCTTCATGACCAGTGTGCCTACTGTGTGTTTTTTTTTTTTTTAGTTAAAAGCTGTATAGCACTTTGGTCTGGATATAATAATAATTTAATACTGTTTACTCAAACTACTACAAACACATAAACAAATGAGGTTTCCCTTAAGTTCATCAGGTTAAAACATTAATAATAACCACACACCCTTTTTTCATTCATTTAAATAAGAATATCAGTCACAACTTCCATTTTAAAATGATTATTCACATTCATTCAAAAAGTTTCACATTCAATGAAAAGTTTAATTTTAGAACTATTGCTATTACATATAAATGAATTGAACATATACAGAACCTAATAGATAATCTTGCCATTTATATTTATGTTACAGCTATTATTGCACAGCTAATTGAGAGAAACACACTTCCATACATGCACACACACATGCACACACGCACACATGCACACACCACTGATACACTGACATTAACATGCTACATAATAGTTTAAATCATTACTGACCTATTCTGTCTTCATGGTCATTTAAGTCTAGTAAGCATGCATCATAAATAGCTACTAGACATTCATCTCCTGAGCATAAATTAGACCCTCTTGAGTTTATTACCTGAATGCCATAGATTGTGTCATTTGTATCTCTTTAAAGACTGAGCAACAACTCAGTCATTCTTTACACAAACTCTTTCCACAAGTCAAGACTCAGTGTTTCCCATAATCTACAGAAGACTCCGAGGATGCAAATGTCCCTGACTGCCAAACTGTATTAAACATTTAATAAAACAAGGTGGTAATGCCTCTGCAGAATATTAACAAAACTTTTTTAACCACTTTTATCAACTTTACTGCTCACTAATAAAATAAACCTGAATAGTAACTGCCTCTGCTAAATCTCTGTATTTAAGACAAAAATAATTGGCTACAACTATCATTCCTAAACAGTTCTGAAAAAAGAAAAAAAAAGCAATTAATAAAGCAATTAAATGTATTGATCTGTTCCTCATAAAATGTATGGGTTTCTGGCAAATCACTGAGGACTGAAGTTACTAACCAAAGAGATACAATTGAGTTTCAGAATTTATATCCTTTAGAAAATGCATGCTAGCACAAATCCTGTTATTCTAGCAACTTCCTAATATTTAAAATATGTCCCTATTTTGAGCCCTTGTCCCCCATTATTTTATTATCTGTGCAGGTTTCTTGTGCTAAGAGGCATGAATGGATGCTGTACCAGTAGTACCTTTAAAAACAGATTACTGTGCACTCGCACTGTTGAATGGCAGACAACAGCAACTGTTAGCTATATATTGTTCTACATACCTCAGTTATCCAGTCATGTTAAGATAGTAGAATAAGTAGGTTAGGCTTGTATGATAAAGCGTGCATGTATGCACATATTATGCATGCCCTAGGAGCATGGGTTTAGCACTGCTATTCATGTTTACTCCGAAGTGTCTGTTGTTGTAGACTCATAGGGGAAAACATAGCTATGGTGACATTAATAGAAGCTGCATTACAAAAGCAGGCTGATGTTGACATCTGTGTTGGGTCTGCTGCTGATGATGAAACTCAAATGCCCAAGTCACAGTTTAGTGATACAGTGGTATTGTCTGTCTCTCTCCATGATGTGAACTTTCAAAATAGACTGAGCATATAGCCCCAGCTACACAACAGCATGACATTGTACAATGTAAGCACGCACCACCCCTAGTAGGTGAGGAATCCCTCATGGTTTCTACATGGAGTAATGTTCCCAATGCATTGTCTCAGAATTGGCAGCCTTGGCTTAGTTTTCATTTATTTATCAAAACTTTAGAAACTTCTGTTTCTAGCAAACAGCCTTCTACATTTAAATCTGCAAACACTCAGTGCCTCAGCACTTCACCTAGGAAGTTGTACACTCCACCACCATTGTCACCTGCCTATAATGACCCCTAAGAGATTGTACCCTCTCACCCTGCCTTACTTATGGCTTTGTAATTCATGAATGCTGTCTTATTAGACAAAACTGAATAAGTGAATAAAAGAGATTTACAAAAAAAAAAAAACAGACTCAGATATTTCTGCAGGGAAGACACCATAATTCCCTATAACATGGAACTTGCAGGGTTGCAAGTCTCCTAATGCTTCTGATTTGAAAATTCCAACATTCTGAATGTAGAATTCAAACAAATATCAGTAGACAGATTGTGTTGTAATCAACTGTTATCTCTTGAAACCAGCATTTATTTTACTTAATGTATTAGTGGGTAACCTTGTTCTAAACCAAGTGACCAAATCAAAAATGAACAGCTCTGTTGGTGTTGGATACTTTGCCTTCAACTGGTGATGTCACCCCATCCTTCTGTCACAAATAATAACTAATGTTTGCAAAGATCAGAGTGGTTGAGGTTTCATGAGGTGACACTATGTAATAATAGCTATTTAGAGATTTCAAGTTGGAACACTTACAGAAAATGAAATGCCACAAGTCTGACACATCATATAAAGATGTAGTGCAGAAGCAACATTTCAAATCAATGTAGATGTTGGGAAAGATGAACTTTGAAATGGAGGGGAATGAGATTTCTCACAGAATTCAGTATCAGGGAGGGACTGAGGTTAGTACCAGTGATGTGATGTGGTACCATCAAATCAGGAGTATACCCTGGTGTTCTTTATGTCTAGAATTGATATGTAGGTAAAACATTTCTTTGGCATATTTCTTCCTGAGACTCCTCTGAAAATGACCAAGAATATCAGTTGGAATATCTCAGATAAAAAATGAAAATAAATAAAACAATAAATATATTTGCATCTTAACACTTGGTCAATGCATGCCATGTAAGTTGAAAGAAATAGAAACGGTCCATATGTTTTGGGAAGGTTCAATGGTGAAATATCTTGATCGGAGAATTGTGCAATGCAGAAAGAAACCATCACTGGTAATGAAATCCCAAGAAATTAGAATTTCTCTTGCTTGACAGTGGAAAAAATCATAGAAAAGGAAGGACAGAGAAAAGGAATAGATTTTCTATCCATGAGAAATGCATTAAAATGCTTATGAAGGAAAAAAAGGACACATAAAAAAGAATAAATGTACACTTTGGGAAAAAAATAATTATGGCACATAATAGAAGCTTAAGAGCCAAAGTTTTTTAATATGTTGGAGCCTCTCTCCCCAGATATCCACTGAAAAGGGTTTTTATGACAAACTCCATTCAGGCAAACCCGATAAATACAAACAAAATGAAGAAATGCAGAAATAAAATTCATGGGAGTTAAAGGAAAAGCTAGAAATTAGTAGGCAAAAGTACAGAATAGATATCTAGTGGTTGTGAACTGCAGTTAACCAGTTGAATATTGCATAAAACATTTCGCATTTACATCAGCTTTTTATCATCCAGATGACGAGACCGAAAATAAATGAGTGCAAAAGACTGTGACTGTAAGAAAGTGGATACCTATGCTAAGTTTGTGATACACTATGACACCCACTATGCAAACAGAATTTTAAAATGTTGGGTAATTAGAAGATATATTTAATACAAAGTTTGTAATTTAAAAGTTTGTGTTGCTTTCCTACTCTTGTAAATCTGTCTATCTGTCTATCTGCAAGAAAGATGAATAGATTTAATAAGAGAAAATATGTTCTCATAAAATTACTTTACTATGCTCGGAGTGATTCTTTTCCATACAACATTGACTAAATAATGCTTCAATATTCAGTAAAGAAATCCAGATTTCATAATTAGAGCTTTCTCTAGTTCTTCCCAACACTGTGTTTAAGACACAACTTCTTGAAAATGCTAATCATTGTTTCTCAAATTCTGTTTGAGTTAGAAGTGTCATCAGGTAAAACTCAAACATTTCTTACTGTTAAAAATAAAATTGCCTCTCACCTAATTGAGTAATATCTTAAGACAGAATAAGAATCTACTATATGAAAAGCAAGTTGCAAGGGTCATAGCACAGATACTTAGCGAGTTTGATGTAAATACTCTCAGTAATGAAACTCCCTTTGATATTCTATGGGTAGCCTTGAAATGTCAAATATGTGGTATTTTTATCAATAGCACCTCATTCTCTAAAACAGCAATATAGTCAAGAGAATCAGCTACTTAAAAGCAAGCTTCTATATCTGGAAACCAAATTAGGCATCCAAGATCATAGTAACCTTAAGGACCATATCAATCAAACAAAAAAACAAACTAAACCTTATATACTTTTCTCAACTTTCTTGATATGAATCCAGATGCCCAGCTAAGTATTCTGAGAAATACTCAGACTCTCTCTAGAACTTTCTCCAGAATAATAAAACTAAATGCCTCACTACCCACAATTGAAGCTATCCACCACAAAGGCAAAATGCATCACACTACAAAGCACACCACTCAACCTCTTAGTGCAAGAAATATGGACAAAGCCCAACAAAATGGCTGGGGGGGGGTAAAGGCCCAAAATGGGGACTTATTTTAAATATTGCTCTTATAAACATAGAAAGTTGCTAGAGTAACAGGGTTTGTTTTAATATACATTTTCTGAAGGATATGAAGTCTGAAACTCAAATGTATGTCATTATTTAGTGATTTTGGTTTTCAGATCATCTCAGTGGTTTACCAGAAAACCACAAATTTTATGAGAAACAGACCAAAAACATAAGCCCAAAATCTGGACATTCTGCAAAAATCTAAACAGTTGAGAAGTATGCTACAAATAAATCATTCAGATCTTTGAATAATGTATTCACAACTATATCAGAACATAAAGAAATAATTACGTAAGTGAGGTATAATGTTTGCAACTGGGAGTCTGTCAGTATGATTTGTGATGTAAAATGCTTGCAACTAGGATTTTGTCAGTGTAGTTTGTTTTCAGTTATATAAATGTATGTCTGCCTATGTAGTAAGTGATGGTTTAATAAAGATGTTTCTTGTTTAAAAAAAAACAGGAATTGAATATGTTATGTAATATTGCTTTGACTATATGATACATAGCAATATATGTGAAGTATAATGTTTATGTTAATACAGTTTGATTACTTTTATATGAATGTAAATTTGCCTATGTCACAAGTGATAATTTAATAAATGTATTTGAAAAAATAAACACTTGGATTCTTACCTTAAACAACAAAATTTCCAAAAATCAAAGTCTCAAACAAAAAGAAATCCTGGAAGCATTTTTCTCTTTGTGAGAAATTAACAAAACTATTAAAAATATGAAAATGGTAAAGCACCATGCCTGGATGGCTTTAGCTCTGATTTATATATATGTTTCTTACATTTTATTTTAAAAAATATTTAAAAAATAGTTAATAATATTAGAACAATAGGCATTTCAGACATCTGCTTGAATGGCTCCAAAACCATACTCATACCAAAATCTAATTTCAACCCCAAAGACCACACAAACTACACATCAGTAGCACTTACAAACACTGAATGAAATATCTATGCATCTGTATTACTAAATAGACTTAAAGTTATCCTATTTTTAGCTATATCACCTTTCCAATCTGGCTTTTTACAACTTAGACAAACTTCCAGTCATACTTTAATGTTAGAATCCCTACAGACCATAAACAGAGACAAATAACACAACTACTTTACTTTAGCAATAGATGCTACTAAAACATTTGCTTGTATGAATCTAAACTTTACTTTTACAGCTATACACTTTAGGGACTTTCCAGAAATTTTTATCAAAACAGTAAAGGTATTATATTCAAATGCATACACAGTTATCAATCAATAAGTATAACTCAAACCCAATACATATCCTAAATGCTGCTAGCAATGCTGTCATTTCTACCCATATTTGTTCAGTCTATATAATGAACCTTTATTTATGGTTATAACCCAGCACTCATATCTCCAGTTTCCTAAATTCAGTAAGATTCCCATTTCCCTAATCTTTTTTGCTGATAACATATACTTTTATTTTACATAATTAAAAACAGATCTTCCTAAAATAATTGAAAAAGAATTACTGAATACTCTAGTTTCTGCAACTATAAATTAAGCACTAACAAATGTACAATATTGCCTTTCAGTTCTTGCTATATACACTTAGATGGACCTTATTATAATGACATTAAAATTAGTTCCCAGATGAAATAGTAGGGACTAAACTTTAGCCAAGACCCTACATCGTACTTTAACAACAATCTTGGAAAAACCTGGATAAATGTTAAAAGTGACCTTGCAAGATGGGTAAAATTAAATTTCTGCTTAATTTTCTAGGGCAGCAATAATTAAAACTAATATCCTTTCCAGACTTTTATTCTTCCTTTAGTCCTAAAACTAATAAACTATTTAAGGAAATACATTCAATAAATTTCCAAATTCATTTGAGCACCCAAGCAGGAAGAAATGGTATATCATAAATTAAGTATACTTAAATCACAAGAAGGACTATGAATACCTGATTTCCGGTTATATTACTTGCCAGAAAAATATTGAAGTTAGTAAATTAAGCAACTACTTCTTATGTATGGCAACCATGATGGGTTTAACTATAAATTCTGTTCTACAGCTACAGTCCTTTGGCTTTTCCATTTCTAAATTAAAACAATCTAAACACCTAGAAAATATAGGCTTTTATGACTAAGAAATTAAGCCTTTTGAAAAAAAATAACATCCTGAATTTAAATACTGCTTCAAACTCACACAACCGATAAGCATGAAACCTAATCTCAAATTAAATAATCAAATGTTAAACCTGTCCAAATTCCCATTATTTAAAGCAAGACAGTTTGGGGTTTTGTTAAATATCTACCTCGCTCACTTAATAATTTAAGACTAAGATTTCTGTTGCAAAAAGTTTATTTACCTATTTTAAATCAAGTGATATCTCATTCTCAATAAATTTCCTGTTCTAAGTCTTGACTCGGTTGGTTAAAATACAGTTACCCAATTTTTGCCATGTCTATTAAAGGATAACCAAGATCACGCTCCTATAAACTTGCTGCATCAGTTAGAAAAGAAAATGATAGTATATTTTCCAAACTACTGAACAAAAATTGATTCTCTCCCCACTACATATAAAAAGGTTGATTCTGTTAAATTTAATATTAAACACTTCCCTAAAAAAAGCTATTTTATACCCAAATCATCCAAATTCATGATCTTAAACAATGTTTACTGATCCCCATCTAAATCCGATACCATTTTTTCCAAGTACTCCATCAACATGTATTTCATGTGGTGCTGAAAATGTTGACCTCATCTACATTTTCTGGAGCTGCAAATACTCAGTACATTTATGGATTACACTAAAAATAATCTAACTGAGTTAGGTTAAAATGGTAAAAAAAACATTGCAAGAAAATTTTCCCTCTTAACTATCCCTGAAAAAAACTTGCCATATAATGATTCATACTTTCTAATCACAATTTTTTTATGTTAATCATTGTGCAAAACTGGCTTGATTGTAAGAAAATATGTTGTTCTTCATTTAAAGGTATACGGCTAAAAGATATGTCAATGACTTTTAGATTATCTTGCATAATAAGAAAAATAATAAGAAAAAACACTTCCCTTTTTCAGAATGTTTAATATTAATCCCTGATATTATTAAATATAAATTATTAACATGCTTAAGTTTTAAACATTTCTCTAGCATTCACACTAAGCATTTCAATATTCTCTCTTCTGTCAACTTTCAGATTTATGATGTACTTGTAGATTGTTGTGTGTATTGTACCTAATCAGCGATGGTAGCTAGTTAGCACATGCATATAAGTTACTGAGCAAGTGCAATATCAGTGCCATTTTGTATAGTGAGACTGAATTCAGGCATGAATAAAGATGCACATGCGAGTGTGTTTGAAGTAATGAGTCATTCAGTTAGTTTAAATACATGTTCTAGTTACATGTCCCGATGTGTTTATGTACAATAAGCAACTTGAACCTATTACAGTGCCTCAGTGTCTGATTTGATACACAAGGCATGCAACATGGTGCCAGAATGGGATCTAAAGTTGAAGCAACTCACAAACCATGAGGCCTGCAGTTAGAAGTGGACAAATATACGGGAGCCAACTCACAAACAGATCAGCAGTTATTCAAAAGTACTTAAACTTGTTTAAATGATTATTCAGTCACTGAATAAGTGGTGAAGCATCCAAAACATTCAAAATAATTACGGAGATAAACAAAATGCCTGAAATTGTGACATACTTTTAAAAGTATTCAAAATAAATATTAAAGTGTTCAAAATCATTTCCAAAGTGTTAAAATGTACAACAAGGCTAAAACAACCACATTTTTTCACAGTGTACTACTTTTTTGCATTAACTGAAACTTTTCGAAGTATCCAAAATGTCTGGAGTGTTTGCATTGTTCGCAGTGTTAAAGTGAAGCATTATCAAAGTATCTAAAATGTGTGAAGTGTTCGCAGTGTTTGCAGTGTTAAAGTAAAGCCTTTTCAGAGAGATCCTTGTGCAGTCAAGCATAATTACAAGTATATGGTCTATGATTATATTTAAATGCATTTTGTTGTTATGGCAGAGGAACTTCACAGACCTGAACTGCTGACGTTTGATAATAATATTGCTAAGAAGTGGCGAGTGTTTGAGCAATAATATACTTTCATACAGGCAGCATTTTCTGATAAAGATGTAAGTACAAGAGCATCCATACTTCTTAATTTAGCTGGCTTGTAAGCCATTAAGAAGGAATGTTAATTTGTGTATGCACCTGCTGTTTATGCAGGGGAGGGGGAAAACCACTATATTGTGATACAGGCTGAAACATAGGAAGACCCTGAGTGCTTAAAATGTAAATTTAGAGAAATGTGTAACCCTCAAATGAATATTTCAATGGAAAAGCACATGTTTTACACAAGAAATCAAAAGCATGGTACAACTATAGCAGCATATATTACCAACTTAAGAAATAAAGCACAAACATGCAGATTTGGTGATTAATGAGATGAGTTGATAGAAAACAGTTTTGTGCGTGGTGTTATTAATGATGCAATGAGAAATATTGTGCTTTGAGACAATTATTTAAACTTAAGTAAAACCTTTGGTATTTATCAACTATATGAGGTTACAGAAATGCATAGACATATGCTTACGAAAGAGAAAATCCTGCATGCAGTATCTACCGGTGCAAATGTTGATAGTGTGCAACATAAGGTTGGATGAAAAAAGAGATATACACCTAAGGGTTTGGCAGCTTCTAACCTTAACTATAAACTGAATGGGGCCTCAGCAAACAACCTCATTGTTAACTGTCATAGTTGTGGAGGCAGTCATGAACCTAAATGAAAGAAGTGCTTAGCTTTTTGTCAGCAGTGTCATATATGTAAAAAATGGAATCATTTCAATAAGCTTTGCAAGTCTAAAGTGGCACATACTTTTATTAAAAGAGAGTATCTGAAGAAGCAAGTAGATCAGATAGAGAGCCATGAGCAAACTTTATATGTTGATGGTGTCTCTGTGATTGCTGAAACAGTTAACAAAGTAGATTATCATTTGGCAGCAAACAGTGAAATATTTTGCACTGTTCAGATTAATGGGAAACCTGTAGAGCTTAAAATAGACACTGGATCCATATGCAATGTCATATCAGCACAAATGTTTGCCAAAGTAAAAGCTAGTGAGAAACTTGATTTAGCAAAATGTAAAAAAATAGTTGCTTATGGTGGTGAAGACATTCAAACTGATGGCGGAGTAGGTCTCACATGCCATTCTACCAGGAACAGCTATGGCTTGCAATTTTGCATAGTCAAAAGACACATACAGTCATTTATAGGCCTCTAAGACAGTTTAAGAATGGGCCTAATTTCATTTAATAAAAAAAGTCCATCATATAAGTCTGAATAACAACAACAACAATAGTTTTACCCAAAATATTTTAAATGAATATGCTATTTTCACAGATGAACTTGGCAAACTTCCAGTCACATATTCCATAAAGTTGAACCATGAAGTAAGCCCCGCTGTCAGACCAGTAAGGAAGGTGCCTATAGTAATACAAAGCAAAGCAAAAGCCGAGCTTGATAAAATGCTGAATTTATGTGTCCTTACTCCAGTAAAAGAACCAACTGAATGCGTATCCTCTATAGTCGTAGCTCATAAGAAAAGATGATTTTCGAATATGTATTGATCTGAGAGACTTAAACAAAGTGCTTAAATGTCCTCATCATCCGATGTGCACAGTAGAAGAAGTAGCCACTCTCATTACAAATGCCACTTTTTTTCAGTCTTTGATGCAAAAAGTTAATTTTGGCACAGTTTGCTGGATCAAAAATCTTCATTGTTAACCACTTTTGGTACACCATTTGGTAGATACAGAGTCTTGAGAATGCCATTTGGGATAGATACTGCCAGTGAAGTATTTCAGTGTGCAGTGGAACAAATTTATTCACGTTATCCATGGACTGTTATAATAGGTGACATTATTGACATTATTATATAGTAGGGGGCAATGGTGAAGACAAACAGGATGGAATCCTTAAGAAAGTTCTAGACCATGCACATGAAGTCAGTCTTAAACTAAATCCTGAGAAATGCAAATTCAAACTTAAATAAGTTACTTATATGGGTCATTTGTTTACCCGTTCTGGCTTACAACTAGATCTGTCTAAGCGAGCAGTTATTCTTGAGATTCAAGTTCCAGAAAATGTCACATCTTTGCAAATTTTCTTGTAATGGTAAAATATTTAGGAAAGTTCGTCCCAGACCTTACTGAACTTTCAGCACCCTTATGTGAGTTGACACACAAAAATGTAAACTGTTCCTGCTTGGCACAACACCAAAGAGCATTTGATGTTCTGAAACAGAAAATTGCCATTCCACCCACACTGAGACATTTCCCCAGATTCTCAAAAGCTTGCATGGTGTGCATGATTAGTGTAAGATGAAATGTTGCCAATATGGCGGCCGAGCGATCCACGTAAGTGCACGTTTGACGTGCGTGAGCGCTTTTAGCACTAGTGCTGCACATTCCCAGCCACTGTATGCAAATCACCCCATTTGCAGGTGAAAACCATGCAAATGAGGTAAATCTGCCATCCAGGAAGCAGGAATCAGGGCATGCAGGACAAGTGTAATATGCAGAAATTTACTCGGTTAGTAACCGAGTACTGTACTGCAAACTCCAAAACGGAGCTATGACAGCTCCAAATAAAGGCTGCATATCATTGAGGAAGCATGCCAATGGCCAAGTAGAAGGCCATTGGCATTGCAAACAATGCCAAATGTACAAAATACAACTTTTATGATAGATCCACCGATCACGGCCATTGAAGCCTAGGGCAGCGGCGCACAAATGGGACCGGTGGGGAAATAAGAAAATAAACCTAAAAAAAGCAGTCTAACTAAAATCAGTATTCCGCCATGTAAGTTAATGGCAGGCAAAAGACAACATGGCCAGTGAGTAGTGGTTGCTAAGGGGGGAGGCACAGTTTGACACATGTAACTATGCATTAGCAGGCAATTCTATGCAAATGAGGGGAAGCTTAGTGAATCCCAGTTTTCCCCAGCATGTGAGGCAGGTCACAACAGTGTATGAGTATGAACAGCTGAGTGCAAGACTAGGAGATAGGTGACATCATGTGTGGGAGTGTTAGGCATACCATCAGCCTTGTGGCTCGGGGTTGCATCCAGCTTAGTACAGCAAAGCTGGGGGTGTCTCTAAACCTGCCCATCACATATGACAAAGTGTAAACAGTTGTGAGTGCCATGCAACGGGATCTACAGGAAGATAAAGGAAGTGAACCCAGGAAATAGCAGCAGTGTGCACATTGGAGTACACCGATTGTGCGGCACACCCCTGGGATGAATCAGAAGGGCAATGGGAAGGGAAAGCAGCAGTAGGAAGTTAATCAAGGGGCACTAGGTTCGCTGCCAGGTGAAAAGTATCAGAACCAGACAATTGCACAGGCAGCAGACCAGCCCAGCCCAGAACGCCACTATAAACTATGCAAACACCTACCCCTCTAGTTTTTCCCACACCCTACACCACCTATGTAAACAAGTGGGGAACTTTTAACACTCACAACAGCAAAATGTTAGGGGCTGCAATAGCTATCATACAACTTATGGAAGAGGCTGAGGGTGGTGAGGATGGGAATGCTGCCAACCAACCCACAGTGAGGAGACGGAGAAGAGTGTATTGACCCAGGGTAACCTACCAAGGACTACATGAGCTGGAAATATTGGAGCACTATAGGGTGGACAAGGACCTCCTACAGTAGATTGTTGAGCTGTGCCGGCCATGCCTGAAACACAGGACTGACAGAGGGCGACCCATCCCAGTGGAAACAAGGTATGTGTAGGCTTAAGAACACTAGCTACAGGTACCTTCCAAAGGCCAACTGTGGATATGATGGGGATCTCACAGACATCAGCATCCAGGGTACTCCACCGGTTCCTGGATGCCATGACAGCACATGTCAGTGAGTACATATATTTCCCCCTCACCTGTGAGGTGTTGGCCAGCAGTATGTGTCTCTTCCAGCAAATAGCAGAATACCCTGAGGTAGTGGGTGCAATAGACTGCACGTACATATGCATCAAAGCACCACCCAATGAGCAGGGTAGGGTCTACATCAACCACAATGGCTTCCCTTCCATCAGCTGCCAGGTTGTGTGTGATGCCCATGGCATAATACTGAAAGTGTGTGCTGGCTGCCTCACGATTCCCACTTCTGGCATTTGATGCAGCTGTACCAGAAATTTGGCAATGGGGACATCCCACACAGTCACCTAATGAGGGATGCTAGATACGCACTGGAGCCGTGGCTGATGACACCCATTAGAAATGCACACACACCCGAACAAGAACTCCATAATGAGGCACACGCACAGACAAGAATCATAATACAGCGTGTGTGTGGGATGCTCAAGTCACGGTTCCGGTGCCTGGACACATCTGGTGGAGTCTTGCAGTACTCACCAACTACATGTACCTAAATTGTCCTTGTATGTGCCATGCTACACAATATGATCCTGTGGAAACAGCTGCAGAAGGAGCAGCAAGGGGCAGGGTCACATAGCTCCCCACCAATGCCAAGGCCTGCACAGGCACAAAGTGACTCCGAGGAGGAACAACCTGAGCCTGCCCATTAGGAAGAAGGAGGCATGCCCAGTATGCCCTGGCCCTGACAAAGAGGCAATGCATAGCACATACACTGACACGGGAGGGACCCAGAGAATAGCACGTCTCTCTGACTCTCACACATAGTAAAAGGGATGCCAAACATTCCACTACCTGTGCCTAACCATGCGTAGGCAGTGGACTATGTGCATCCGACATAGGCAGCCCTGCAACACCACCCACAATACTGGGACACCCACAAGATAAGGGACTCACATATGCCAGACAGGAGGCGGGGGTCACATACCCAGCAACAGTCACAACCAGCAGAACAGGTGTAGGCAAACAAACAAATGCCATACTATGACCTCTGAATGAAGGGTATGGGTGACCCTCACCCAGGCCTACACGGACAGAGTACAGCAGGCTAGGTAGTGGGATGTCAGTTGTGATGGCTAGGAAGTCAGAAACTAATGTATATGCAATCAAAAGATAAGAATGGTAGTACACCGGTATGGCATAGCCAGCACAATAGGTAAGACTACTGACTGAAATGGACTACAGGACATACCACTACAGTCCTAGCAAATGTGTACAAATGTCAGGTATGCCCCACATCCCACATTGAAATATAGTAACAGTCAGGTGTGCCCCCCCCAAACCTGTGTCGAAACATAGAAGTAATCACATTTACCCCCCGCTATGCAGACATGTTGCAACAGTCAACGCCAAATGATTGGCGGATACCCTACAAACACAGCATGTGACCTCTCAGTGTACAACACAAAGGTCAGCTGTGCAGTAAAATCACCAGACATGCTCCACACATGCAAAACAGATGGTCTTACTGGGCATGCTCACACACTTAGAGAAATAAAGGCAATTCCAGTCATCAACATACTGAAAGTTCATACTGGACATTCTCACACACTACATGAAGGCCATGTATGCAAACACCAGTAGACCAGACATATCCATCGGTTGCAATTGTTACTGCAGACACATGTCAGTAAGCACCACTCATGCCTTGCACACAGAGTGGATAGGAATACAGACATATATGTCAGGACAGCACACCATAATACGCCAAAGGTTGATGGATATAGATGTGTGGAAGAGGGTGAATGTGACAAGGAGCCATCCACACCTGTCCCACCTAGCACACAGCCAAAGGGCCCTAAACACATCAGGTGCAGATGTCACACACTGCAGTTATTAGCGACCAGTACCTCTCAGTACCACAGACTATGTGGTCCATGTGCCAGCTGCGCAACATGGCTGTGCAAGGACGTAGTCAACTAGTTGCCCTATACACGCACCTGTGACATATGGCCCCATGTGTGGCCGCCTGTGGCATGTCACCCCAACATGAAAGGTGTATGGGCCATGCACACACTGGCCACCCCATAGTGGTACCCTGACAATCCTGCTGAGGTTATCCAATGTGAAATACACTTTTAGGAGAGCTGTAGGCCAGTAATCTCCATGGTGCATCCCATAACTGAGTACTGCTGTAATGTGATAGACTAGTTAGGTAGGAATTCTAACCCCAGACATGGCAACTGTGTGTGTGTGAGTGTGTGTCACTGTTCGTGTGTTTGTCTGTCTCTCACTGACTTTGTAAAAAACAATGTATTTTAGGCTACTCACACTCCTTATATTTCATATACCCAACTTTTTCAAGGCTGCTGATGTCACCCACCTAGAAATACTCCCCTGGAAAAGCTGAAGCCAAGTAATCTCTGTAGCGCATGCTGTAACTGCGTACTGTTGTAGTGTGATAATGTAGTTAGGTAGGAGGTCAAACCCCAGACGTGGCAACTCTGCATGTGTGAGTATGTGTGTGTGTCTGTCTGTCACTGACTGTGTAGAGAGCACTGCTTTTTAGGCTACTCACACCCCCTACAAGTCGAACACCCACTTTTGACAAGGCTTCTGACCTCACACAACTTGAAATACACCTCTGGGACAATTGTAGCCCAGTAATCTCCATAGCACATCCTGTAACATCATATGGCCATCGTGTAATTAAGGAGTTAGTTGGGAGTTCTAGCTCCCGACCTGCCAACTGTGTGTGTGTGTGTGTGTGTGTGTGTGTGTGTATGTGTGCATGTCTGACTGTGTAGAAAGCAATGTTTTTAGGGTACTCACACCCCTTACATTTCACATGCCCAACTTTGGCAAGGCTGCTGATGTCACCCACCTAGAAATATTCCCCTGGGAATGCTGTAGCCCATTAATCTCTGTGGTGCTCGCTGTAATTGCGTACTGCTGTAGTGTGATAATGTAGTTAGGTAGGAAGTCAAACCCCAAATGTGGCAACTGTGCATTTGTGTGCATGTCTGAATGTGTAGAAAGCAATTCTTTTTAGGATACTCAAACCCCTTACAATTCAAATATCTACCTTTGGCAAGGCTGCAGATGTCACGCACCTTGAAATACACCTCTGGGACGATCATAGCCCAGTAATCTCTATAGCATGTCCTATAACATTTTATGGCCATAGTGTGATTAAAGAGTTAGTTGAGAGTTCTAACCCCCAACCTGCCAACTGTGTGTGTATGTGTGCATGTCTGACTGTGTAAAGTGCAATGCTTTTAGGGTACTCACACCCCTTACATTTCACATACCTAACTTTGGCAAGGCTGCTGATGTCATCCACCTAGAAATACTCCCCTGGGAAAGCTGTAGCCAAGTAATCTCTGTAATGCATGCTGTAACTGAATACTGCTGTAGTGTGATAATGTAGTTAGGTAGGAGGTCAAATCCCCGACATGGCAACTGTGTGAGTGTGTGTCTATGTGCTTGTCTGACTGTGTAGAGAGCAATTGTTTTTAGGATACTCACACCACTTACAAGTCAAATACCCACCTTTGGCAAGGCTGCCGATGTCACACACCTTGAAATACACTTCTGGGACAGTTGTAGCCCAGTAATCTCCATAGCACATCCCGTAACATCGTATGGCCATAGTGTGATTAAAGAGTTAGTTGGGAGTTCTAACCCCTGACCTGCTAACTGTGTGTGCATGTCTGACTGTTTAGAGAGCAATGCTTTTAGGGTACTTACATCCCTCACATTTCACATACCCACCTTTGACAAGGCTAACAATGCCATGCACCTAGAAATACACCTCTGGGGAGGTTGTAGACCAGTAATCATCGTAGCACATCCTGTAACTGCATACTGTGAACTAGAAGCATGGTTGGATTCCATCCCCACACATTGCAGCTCCAGATGTATTGTGTGTGTCACTGTCTGTGTAGGGAGCAATGCATTTTCATTTCAAATTACCTACTTTGGCAATCCTGCTGATGTCAGTCAGTGTGAAATACACTTTTGGGCAAGGACAACTCCAGTAATATCCATGGCATATACTATAACTGCGTAGTGCTGTAGTGTAATTCACTAGTTATTAAGGGTTCTAGTCCCAAACATGGCAGGCGTGCATGTGTGTGTGGGTGCATGTGTGAGTATGTGTTTGTAACCCATATCCTGTGTAGAGGTGGTTGTGACTGTGTGACACCTGTGGCCAATGTGGAGCAGGTTTTGCATATTTCTTATATGGTGGCCATACTATATATCACAATGTCCACTGTACAGGGATAACACATGTGATATGGCTGAGAGGCCGGGGTGCAGAGCCATACCCAGACATGTGGCATAAAGGCCAGGCAGCCACAGTTAGCAACCCCAGTATTACCCAGAGCGCACACTCACCCCATATGTCTCACACACAACACACACATGCCTACGTAACAGCCAATGTGTGGGTAGTACACTGCATATTGGCCACTGATAGTAACTATGGAGTGATAGCGGTGGGTCAGAAAGGGCATGACACCCAGTCTATCTGTCCAACATGTACATACATGCAGACAGTGCACATCCCCTATGTTCCCCAATGGACAACTACACCACCTGTGGTGTCATCACATGTGACCCACAAAGGACATACCATGCCTGAGAACATGCCCATATGGACAGATGCCACTGACACCAAGGAATGCTGATAGCATGCACTCCATGTAGGTGCAGGGTAAAGCTGCTGGCCATTACCAGCTCCCACCACAGGTGGCCAGGACTGGCACATCTGATGATAATCTGTGTTTACAACATGGGCTGGACACCCCAGGTACAGTTCCACATGTCACTGTACATGCATGTGGAAGGTGTGCACATCCCAGATGCTGTCCATATCATGGATGAAGGAACACAGACATGGCAAGAGATGCACAGCATTGCCCACACACAGTAGTCACCCAGGTGACTGGATGGGGGATACAATACCTGCCTGTGTGGGCGAATGCAGACACTACATCCCTGAGCCACAATGCAGACCATTGTCATGTGGCCTGATGCCAAGGTACACCCATTGCCTAGCCTTGGACAGCCATCTGGTGCAGTCAAACACCACACAACTGTGCAGACATGCACCTATGCATATCAGTAGTGACACCCTGTGTGTTTGTTTGTGTGTTGCATGCTGCAGATGTTCACATCCACACTCCCTACAACCCCCATTGGGCATACTGCAGCATGCTGTCTCATGTCAGACACCTTCCCATGCCCTTCACCTGTACAGCCCCGTATGACCTGTGTGGATACCTGCACAGTGATGTGATGTGGCAATCCCACAACTGATGAGTTATACACCTGGCCTTGCCATGTGTGTCAATGTGTCCTTGTGAGAGTGTGGCTGTGTTGACGCTGGAACCTGTTCATGCCAAAAGACACATGTATGTCACCTGCTGTACAGCTACTGTATCCCTGTTGCAGATGTCACTCAGCATCACATATATTTTCTGAGTGCTCCACAACAGGTAACCCATGTGGCCATCCAATAATTTCAGCGAACTGTGCTAGCACTACATAGTTGTCAGGGGTTTGATACCCTGTGCTGCTAGGTGTGTGACACAAACATGCTCCAGCTTTACCCTCCTACTCCTCCCTGACATGTATTTGCTTTTGTCTGCATCCCCCACCTCCTCTCAGGTGAACATGGAGACCTACACCTGCTTTGCTTAAGCAGCAGCATGTGTAATGTAAGTAATGCTCATGATCAGTTGATGGCCTCTGCACAAATTGCAGACCTCCCCAAGCTGATTGCATGTGAAACAGCTGTGGTAACATTCCCATAGCCAGTTGTATGGAAACACACTCCAATACCTAGGGACATCATGGTGGTGTTTGCCCCTTTCACCCACTATGAGCAGGAACTAGATTTGTCATGTGCTAAACAGCATCTCAGACAGATTGTGGTGTACCTCTAAGAACATACACTGTGGAAACAGTGCAACAAACAGAAGGAGGATGTGCCTGACCTGTCTACAGACTGTAAGTGCCGCTATACTGCATTTGGAGTAATATCACTTTCACAGTGTTTGTGTGGATATGGCTGTTGTACATGTCTCAATACCTGCCATGTCAGTTCCATGTTGATGGGGAATCTCCATCTGCAGGGTCATCTGCAGCCTAGGCAGTGTTGTGTCTGTGGTTGCATGTGTCATCCACAGAGGACCTAGCTGTCGACTGCTGAAGGTAGTGTGAGGATTGCAGTCAGTAGATGAAGAAAGCTGTGGCAGTCACAGATGTCATATCCCTCAAAGGTCATATGTTGCAACAACCCTGTAACAACAGTAAATGTATGTGGTTATCACAGGAACATGTCAATATTAGCCCTGTGTATGTGCTCCCAGCCACACCTCTGTCAACCTTTGTACATATGTCGTGCATGAAGTGGGGCATATGTGCTGTACACAATACTTTCTGGCATCGTATCTGAAAACAAGCCACTGATATATCTGACTGCTACACATGTTATGTACAGTAGGGGTTGCATTACATGCCATTACCTGCACATTCTGTTGATGTTCGTACAGTACTGAGGTCTGTGCACCTATGGTAAATGCTGACAGTGTGTGTAGTGTTGATATGTACCTTAGTCTGTGTACAGACTGTGGTAGATGACATTGTTCTAGTTCCCCTACTATCAGATGTTACATGTTGGTCCACTGTATAGTACTGTAGTGGCGTACATGTTTGTAGAGCCATAAACACACGTGTCCCATACCACAGACAGCCACCAGACCAAACTGTGTAACAGGCCAGTATATGTAGGGTCAGTCTGTGAGTGGCACATATGAGGATGGTGTCGAACACATAGTCTATATATTGTAATACCATGCTAGCTAACCATATGTGGCTGTGGCTGTGGCTGTGCTCACACTGACTGTGGATATGCACTGTCACACAAGTGTATCTTACCCTGTGCTGTGACATGCCTGTTGAGCCTGCTTTATATGAAGGCACATGTACATTCCACCTTGGGAGGTGTAGGTCAGTGTTGAGCCAGACTTCCTGTAGCCTGCACAGTGCATTGTAACATGCCTAGCAGCTGAGTGTACCTACCCAGTGGGATGTCATGTGCAGATACTAGCCAGATGTCCTTCTGCCAGACCTCCCCTAACAGTCATGTATGTCAGACAGGGCAGTGGGATGCAGTGCAGATGTATGTCAATACCTATTGTGTAGTATGTGGCCATGGCACTCCCGTACCAGGGGTCATACCATTACAAGCCAAGCAGTGGTGTGTGAATGCATGATCTATGGTGGACATCATAAACCAGTCATTATGTGTTATACCCATCTACATGGCCATCCACATCCATATTATCAGACATAGTACACATGTGTAGCACTAAAGGCTTATGTGTATACCTCTGGACTGTACAGACTGTGTCCGACCCCCCACATATATTGGCCAATATCTCTGATGCAGTCCACAGCGGCATTACATGCTAGCAGCGATACTGTACACTGACGTCCTTTGGATGTCGTTCAGTAACCAATGGCACACGTTATGAGCAGATATGACCTCCCACACACACCATGTCTGTGAGGACAATCCCAATGACAGTAGCAATATCTATTAGTATACCTGCTATAGATATCGGACATCCTCTGCAAATATAACATTGGGAACATACGGGCTGGGGTTGGCCTACTTCATGTCCAGGACATATGGTGGGAATATATGTACATATACATATCCAGATAGCCATATATATGATTACACATGTGTACTACACCTAATTAACACTGTCATGGCAACCACCCACTATAGATTCCCACATCATGTGTGCATGGTCCCATTACATCTCCTGTGTGATGGGCATCCATCCTGTGTGTGGGCAGCAGTGCTACCAACAGCATGTAGCAATACCCCATACAGGAGAACTGGCACACTCAGCGCAGCCACATATTTGTAGGAGAATCAGGAAGTACAGACAGACTGCGAGTGGAGTTGTGTTATGCTTTGTATAGTACTGGTGTTAGAGGGTGTGGGTGTACATACTAGTTTGCCATGGAATGCAGTCCATCTGCATAGCACACAACTGTGGGCCTACCCTCATGCTGGCCAGAGATGTGCCTATCATGTCTTGTCTGTTTACCACACAGGTATTGTGTCAGATAATATACTGGCAGTGTGTGTGTGTGTGTGTGTGTGTGTGTGTGTGTGTGTGTGTGTGTGTGTGTGTGTTCTACATGCCATGGCATATAGCTGTTCGGACACTGACAACTATATCAATGGAGTGATTCTACAGTGGACCAGTTACAGTCATATAGTAGACTGGAAAGGTTCACAGCTGTTGCTGCCCAGGCCAAGCCATTCACATTGTACAATAGGAAAGACACACTGGGCCACAGGATACCTAAAAATCAACAGTATGTACTCCAGGTGTGTAGTTCAGCAGCCTCTATCTAAACACTGTACAAACACAGTAGGTGGTATAGACGTCTTATGACCACATGGGTTATAACTGCTACATAACATGGCATAACTGACACCATCACGATCACACCAACACACAGAACAGTTTGTATGGTAGGGGGCAGTAGTCCTGTGTACCCATATCCTTGTCAGTAATGTATATATAGGTGAAGTATATGGTACTGTACATCCAGATACCTTAGGGCAGCTCAACCCTGATACCCCCACATTTTGTAGTAGATTAGGTCATTTTTGGTGCTCCCCCCTAGATCCAATAATACAGGGTCATATACCACTGTTACATACAGTGGGCTCTGCAGTGCATGAGGGCACACATGTAATGTGTAGGTGGCATCCATGGCTCCAGCCCCATCATATGTGTGGGGGTTACAGTGGCAGTGGACTGATGGCAGACATGGCAGTGTGTTATATTCCCAGCCCACTATGGATCAATCACTGACATCATGACATATGTGCAAAGCTTGGTATGTAGGTGATGGACAGAGGCTGGAATACAGGAACATATATATTGCCATACACTTCGCAAGGTGCAGGTGTTACAAGATAGTCTGTAACATACCCTTAGTCAGGGAATTGCTGGTAGAGATGGTCATGGATGTAGCCATGTACCAGTAACACGCAACACACACACACACACACACACACACACACACACACACACACACACACACACACACACACACACACACACACACACACACATCTGACATGCATCGTCTACACTCCACTAGATTGCAGTTATGAAAACAACCAAGACACACACAAACACAACCCCCACACCCCTACATGTGGATTTGCACAACATTTGTACACACAGTCCTCCCATTACCCTTCTGTCAACATGCATTACATATGGAGCTCAACAGCATGCAGTGCAACTATAGTGACATCATGCTATTGGCAGTGTACATGTGTGTGAGATATAGACTCTGTTGGTAGGTGATGGCCCTTCCCATGTTAATACTGCACCCATGTACAAAGTGTTACTGTGGACCTGTTTCACACCCTGCCTTGTACTGTGCACCATACATCGCAGGTGTAGAAACCATTGATACATCTGTAGTGCTGTATTGGTTGTGTGAGCTCCAATGCTCACAGTCCCTATCTGTTGTAGCAACTCATACCTGGGATGATATGTGAGCAGCTATCAGTTGTGGATGCCTGATGTCTGTGTTATCATTCACAATATCAGCAGTGCATGTATGACCAGTACATGATTATTACACTGTCAACCAGCGGACCTTACCATGGCTGTGAGGGGTGCCCTACACATGTCCCAGAACTTTGCATGGTTGCAAGGTCTACTCATGTGCACATCCCTTAGAGTGCACACACTGCTGTCATGAGTGATGTGGGGTCAGGGTTACATCTGCAACGTTTACTTAACCTGATTGTGTGCAGTTGCAGCCATGGTGGTGTTGAGTCACACATACCCCTACTGTGGGCCAAGTGTCCTGCCACACTTCACATCTCTGTGGACACATTTCACATTGACAGGATGTTAGTTATCTTGCATGTGTCTGTTGTACCCTTTCGATACCCCAGCACGGTCTCTACTGTGATGCAGCGCATTTCACAGCAACAAAACGTGAATGTGTACAGCATGCAGTATGGGTAGGTGTGTTAGACATGTGCATGGGATATCCCATAGCTATTACATGCCCAGTTTATCATCATGCATGAACACGAACCATACTCACCGGCTATGGGCTGCTGCCATGGCGGTATCCTGGAGGGACCCACATAGGAGTGGGAAAAAGCTGATGTCAGTGGCCACAGCTGTGGCATTCATAAAAGGTGAGTGCAGCATTAGATTACATCAATAGTAGAATTACACAATATTACAGCTTATACACAACTGTTTATTACTACTACACAGCAGCAGACTATGTATATGATATCTCAGTTTTGCATGATGTACCTGTACAGATGCAGATGCATACACATGAGTGAGGTACCGATGTGCCCTGGGGCCTTACCTGCATGCTCCTCAGCTGGTGTGTCATTGGCACCCACCTCCAAGATGTGCCCTGCCAGGTGTGGATGCTGCAGGCGGACAGGTGCCACAAGGCTGATGAGAAGCTCCTCCACACAGCTGAGTGCTGGATGGGCTGGTTGCCCCCCGTTGTGAGGTGGTCCCCCCTTACTGCAGCTGCACGCCGACGTACATGGTGAAGCAGGTCGGTGCAATGATGCCGGACCTGCTCATAGCTGTGGTTATGCAGTCCAACATCATTAACCCTGTGGACTAGCTTTTTCCACAGTGTGGTCCTCTCCTGCTGGTCTTGGGCTGTCTGGCCAAACAGCAGTATGTAGTGCTGTACCAGGTGGTTGATAATGATCACTGTTTCAGCAGCTCTGTACGTGGGACGACGATTATGCAACATGTTTCCTGGAAGACATAAAGATGGAAACAGGTTTGAGCCACACATACAGCAGGGTTACCATAGTTCTTAATAGACATATTTGTCTCCCCCACCATATCAGCTACAACAAACCATTCACAAACTGCAATTGTTATGTCAGCTGCTTACCTACCATTGGGACATATGTTGTATTGTACCAAGCTTTGTGCTATGTGTATGTGCCATGCTTTGTGATATGTGTTTGTAGCCATGCTCCCTCTGGGGACACTTATCTTTGCAGGCCTGTTACAGACTATTTCACCTGCATGCCATTGTCAGTGCCACTATATATATGTGTAAAAATATAGATCTATGTACATATATGTGTAGATGTATGTTGTACGTTGTTGATATACCTATGTCTATATGAGTGTCTGTGTATCTGTACACATACACATCACATTCTGTATCACACAGCTATGTGGAGTGCATACAGACATCTGGTACGCATTCTGTAACTGTCTTTCATTCACAGCTGCACTGTTCTGCCTTGCTGCAACACAGACAGGTGCCACATGTGAACACAGACTAACTTTAGGGTGGTAAATATGGTGTGAGATTGCTGGTACACCTATTACACACCTATGGCATTTGTGCATGCTACATTACACATTAAGATGACTGTCATGCAAGTGGTGTGCCCTGACACCCATGTGTTTATCATGACGGCAGTACATCCACCACCAACTATTGCCCACACTAACATAACATACACAGATATTATGGCTGACATCTTTATCATTCATTGCTGATCTGCATAGTTGGCGGGTATGTCCCACTGCTTACTGGGACAGACAGTATTGTCCAGAGAAGTTGTTCAGCGGGACATTATTACAGGGACAACTACAGATGGCACATATCAAACATTCTACATCATATATTCTATTAATCTATACCACACACTACATTAAATTACATACAGTTATGTTTTACATACCTTTTATTCTTTGGATGGGTGTGACGCCTTCCCGGTTGTGGCTTGTAGATATTTGTTTCCAACTGTGTGAGTTTTGTTTTATAAATTATTTTTCTCTCTCTCTCTCCCTCTCCAGTAGAACAAATGCTTTAGTTTGACTGGATTTCAGCATGGCCTTTGTAGGTGATGCACATGATCAGGTGATGGGCTATGCACCAATCAGTGTGCAACAGTTGCTGACTGCATGCAGCCTGCTGTGTAGTGATTCAATTAACAGTTGTCATGGCAACCCAGTACTATAAATTGCTTACTCATGTGGGCATTGTCCCTTTACCTTTCCAGTATAGAGAACATCCTTCCTGTATGTGGACAGCAGTGTTACAGACAGCAGGTTTCGGTACCTATTACAGCAGAGCTTGCAGACACAGGACAACTACACAATCTTAAGAAGTTCCAGACCTACAGCCAGAGTGAGTAGTGTTGTTATGTGTATTGTATATTGCTAGTTTTGCAGTGTTTGTGTGTACATAGTAGTTTAGGATGGAATGCAGTCTGTCTGCATAGCTCTCAACAGTGGGCCTATCCACATGATGGTCAGTGGATTGTATGTTTGCTTTTGCCTGTGCACCACACAGGTCTTGTCCTAGATATATCCCCAGCAATCTGACTGTTGCATGCTATCAGTTCATAGGTGGGGGGAGACAAATCAGTACATGGCTATTTCCAGTTGTGTTCCTGATGTGTTATTCCTGCATAAGGGTATGTTGCAATGAATCCTGTAACCTGGAACCTACTTCCCTCTGAACTTACCACACTTCCGTCTACTACTCTGTTTAAAAATAAACTTACGCTCTTCCTTAAAACACATTGGATGTGCCCCTGTTCTAAACCTGACTGACCAACTTATCCATTATTACCTTAATCAACCTACCTTCTCGTCTCTGAAAATATTTAATCTTTACAACTTATTATGCTTCTATTCTCTTAAACTATTTCATATTAAATACTACTGTGCTTCCTCTCCATCATAGCCCTAGCTATTACTGGATTCATTAAAAAGTAACACATAGTATTTCTAGATTTATTACCTAACTGATCCTCCATTTCATTTTCCTTTATCTTCCTTTCTTATCTACATCTACACTGTTGTTTTTCTTCTCTTTTCTTAACTAGTATTCTTTAGCAACAATTAAATATAACTTCTTATTAACTATACTAAGTTTTTTCAAATATGTGTAACCTTCTTTATGTACTTTATAAATTTGCAACCTCTTATTTATTTCTCTTATTTTTAAAAGAAAATGTATTTGCATTCTAAATATGTACTTCTGTAAATGTGAACTTGATTTGTATTGTGTGGAGTTTTTCTCCCCGGACATCTACTGAAAATGGACATGTATCCAGCTAGACTAGCCCGGTCAATAAATGTAAAATAAAATAAAATAAAATAAAATAAAACACCAGCAATTTGCAGGTTGTGTAACAGCAATATTACGAGTATGGCCCTGTGTTCCTGCCTATGTCCTCCATATATATGGCTGGCTTTGTCCTGCTGTGATACGATTAGGGGGGCTTTCGGTAGTGGCCTATCATTATTTACTGGTAGCATTCCTGCTATCATCCCAGTCATATCGTGGACTCCCACAACATTTGTTGGTCAGGGTCCATACATGTAACAGATACATAGACATTTTCACAGGTAATAAATGTCCCCCTAGGACTTGACTACATGGTGTAACTAGCGGCTGCTGAACTACATCTGTTTTTGTTTATTGTTACCGATCTTGATGGCAAATCCTTTGTCTACAGTTGCACAAATTGACAGGCTTGGCCTGGACAGCATAGTGTGTTATATATCCACACTGTCTTCATTTACTTTTCTGTGTGGGCTTTGCATTCCTCACTGATTAAATACATCCAGATCTATGTGCTGTAGGTAAGGGCATACATTATTGCAAAAATACACCATTAAAGGTCATCTGTGTATACATACCTGTGTGTCGTCTGATGTCCTTTGAATTGTGAGTGGGTCTAAGTGTAATGCAGTACTCCTGTTCAAGTGTAAATGTCATTTAGTAGGTTATAAAGGAAAATGATGTTGATATACCAATTTTACATGGAAAATAGAATGTGCTGCAGTGGGACTCGAAACGGGAATGTGTGTGCATTAGGTGAATGCTCTGCCCACTACACTATTGCAGTTCTGCTTTATTTGCATATTTCTACCTTAATGTCATACCCATACTCCCTTTACCTGGCCCCCAAGCTCCAAGTACACAGCATCCATCCATTCTCCAGTTGCTAGCCCTGCCAAACCACACCTCCACACATTTCACTCTCTGCATGTCTCGGTACTCCTCCATTTTTACTGTCTTAGTGCAACCTTTTGCAGGCTCTTCATCCGTTTAGTCCATGTGTGTTCAAGCCTTCTCTTGGTTCTCCTCCGATACTGGTGGAAACATCATTGTGACCCACAAAGTCTGGTTCCTCCCCCCAGGGACGGACCTGTTGTTGTGTCATGAGTAGACTTTGCTGGTCTACACTGTTTCTCCCACTGGTAGCATCCTGCCAGGGGTTTGAGAAGCAGAGGTCTGCTCACACACCAGACCAGCCTCATCTCCCGCTTCCGCAGATGAAACATGCCCCCATGGCATACCCCTTTTTCCATTCATCTCTTCAGTATTATACAAGACTACTGTTCTCACAGTATGTGTGGACAGGCACTGTTCATTGATACTCATAGACTGCTCAGAATACTTTGGCTGAGCACTGTGCACATGTTTGCTGGTATTAATGTACATACTTACATACATTTCTTATACTGTTGACTGACTGTGCTGGATGATATGTTTGTGATAACAGCAGCTGATTGTATATCTGCCATGCCTTCGTGGTAACTTGGACTATAGTGTGCAGGGGGGGGGACCTGGGAGTGCTGATTATATTGTTACTGGCCACGATGAGGGCTATGGGCTACAGTGTGCCTAAGGCACTGTGGGAAGTGTAGGTGGGTATGCACTGGTGTGCACGAGACTCAGACTTGCTGATCTCTGGTTACGGCATCTTACACTGGGTTGGCCTCCACATTGCTTAACCAGTGTGAGCATTGCTTATCGCCGCCCAAACAGGCATACTCATGCTAGCTGCCGCATACCCTCACACTACTTCATGTACATGTCGGTATTATACATGCTTAAGTCAGGCGTATATGTCAGGTATGACTGTTCATGAAGGTCAGTGTAAGATTAAGTGGGATTCCAGTTTAGCAGTGCTGGATAAGTTACACAGGTATTCCAGTTAGGTTTAGTTATGCCATACCTGTGTTGTAGAGTAGATGTGAATAGTGAAGGTGTAGGCAGGTAGGTGAAAGGAGGGGACATTTTAATGGGTCTATATTATAACATCGAAGTCTAACAACTTTGAATGTTATAATATTGAACCCAGTATAGCAAACGCTGGAAATAGCAAAGTTACAGAACACCGAATGCTTTCCTAGGGAAAGTATTCAGTGGGCAGTTTCTGCAGCTTCGCTATTTCCTCAACTGTGGAGTGAAGGTTACGGACCGGGTTAAGGTAAGTGTGCGAATGAAGGTGAGTGTGTGATTGGGCCTGGGTTAGGTGAGTTAGGGTTAGGGCGTGGGTCAGGTAAGTCTGTGATTGTGTGGACATGATGGTAAGGGTGGGGTAGGTGACTTAGTGTTAGGGAGCGGGTAAGATGAGTGTGCGATAGTTAGGGACCTTAGGGTTAGGGTTAAGGTAAGTGGATAGCTAGTGGTGTATGTCTGGTTTAGTGTAGGGTTTTGTGAAGTGTATGTGTGTGGATTATTTATTTTGGTGTGCTTGTGTTGTGTGTATGTTTGTGGGAAAAAAATTTGCAATTCTGACTGTTCGGTTTTAAGGTGTTTCGATTGAATGGGTTTGATATTATAACATTCATAGTTGTAAGACTTCGATGTTATAATATAGACCCCATTTTAACTGCATAGCAGGCCGTTCGACTGATTTGTGGGGGAGCAGTACTGCAGGTTTGCAGGGTGTTGGGATATGTATGCAAGGCAGGACAGGAGGTGTCAGTGTCAGTAATTGCTGTAGGGGTGTGGAATTTTATTTGAGGACTGGTGGACTTCACCAGGTGGTGAGCAGTTGGTGATCCAAGTGTGCTTGAGGTGTTCCTTCATGTGTTATTTACATGTGTCGTGTGGGACAGCTGAGGTAATACACATGGGTAAGGGGTTCCAGATTATGACAAAATAGTTGGGGAAGAGGGTGACACCTACCTGTGACTGTGAACAGTAGTAGTAATAAAACAGGGTTTGATAGCTAAGTGGTGTTAATGGGGCACACAGAAGGGCAGATAGTAGGGGAAATGTCCAGGGATGTGCAGGTAGGCTAACGGGAAGGTCTACAAGTGGCCATTTCTTTTCCAGCAACAGCTGTGTATATACACTGCATTTGGAGGTAGGTTTGGACACTCACACCACTGGGTGGGGGTCAGGACAAAAATAATAACGTGTGATGCCAAGTAGATCGGCTTACATGCCAACAGTGGGTTGTTGCGACCGTGTGTTCTTTGGTGTTATTTAGTGGGATATGCAACAATACATCTGGTTATACCATACTTTGCCATGTAAAAAAGACTGTGCTGCAGTGGGACTCAGAGCAGGAGTGGCTGCTCGTTGGGCAGTGACTCTGCCCAATGAACACTATTGCTTACATCCCTGGGGCAGTCTGAATAGAACCACTCTGGCAAACACCTGCACGCCTAGACCCATAATTACATACCCATAGTTTCCCCACCTGCACCTCCTCTAAAGCACTCATCCTTACTCTGGGTGCAGGTCGGGTCTAAACACACCACTACATACTGCTCACTCCCCACTCCACAGGACCCATCTCATACATTGTCTCGACCCATGGGTCATCAGGCTTTCCCACCCTTGTAGTCCAGGTATGTACACTCCCCGCCTCGAAAGATCATTGCACGGGATTCCTTTTATAACAACACAATTTTTGGGGTGTCCCACAAGGGACGTTCCTGTCTCTGTTCCAAGATTAGACTTCTCGGGTCCACTGTGCCCCGCCAGTTGTATCCTGCCTGTGGTCAGGGGAGCAGTGGATTGTTTACATTGCTTGTGTGTTCGTTTGTATGTTTCCCCTGTCTGGCCGGGGGGGGGGGGTTCATGCTATGTGTTACACGTTTGTTGATTGGGCCCGTCACCTCCATTGGCATTCCCTGTGAGCATATGTCATTCTTAAGTGCTGTATCATATCATAGCTATATGTCTGTGTATATCTACACACACACACACACACTTTATATATATATCTATATATATATATATATATATATATATATATATATATATATAGATAGATATATATATATATATATATATATATATATATATATATATATATATATGGGTGTCTGCATATGTAAATATCTATATGTGGGTATTTATATATATATGTCTATCTATGTATGTATACATTTGTACTACAGAGAGGGAGAGTATATATCTGTTTAGTTATGGGTATATATACAAACACACATACCTCTACATATTTAGCTACATATCCTGTAATGTTGCCTAACCCAACCACTGGAGATGCACAAGCCAGTGCATTTCTCTGTGCCTGTTCCAAGCCCGGATAAATGGGGAGAGTTGCGTCAGGAAGGGGATCCAGCGTAAAACTTTGCCAAATCATTCCATGCAGATGCCAGTAAATATTTCCATACCAGCTCAATCGAGGCCTGGGTTAACAATGACCACCACCAGTACTGTTTGCCAACAGGGTGCTGGTGGAAATTGGGCTACTGTTGGCCGAAGGAGGAGAAGAGGCGGAAGGCATGGCCGAAGGCAGGAAGAGAGGAGAAAGGCTAGGACTGTGGTAATGAGGGTTGGAACTTTGAATGTTGGCAGTATGACTGATATATGAAGAGAGCTAGCTGATATGATGGACAGAAGGAAGGTTGGTATATTTATTTATTTTATTTATTTTATTTTACATTTGTTGACCGGGATAGTCCAACTGGATCCATGTCCATTTTCAGCGGAGGCCCGGGGAGAAAAGCTCCACAGTGATAGAAATTAATACATTGAGATAATACAAAGAAAGAAAAAAAAAAACAAAAAAAAAAAAAAAATTCTCTCATGCAACAGAAAAGATAAAGTAAAGTGTAAAATATTATAAACATATACAATATTGAGTTTACAAAATATTAACACAGATTCCAGCATACTAATTCTCCCACTAGGCACATAACTTTAGTTAAGAGGAGAGGGGAGAAAGTAATAAAGAGGGGATGCATATAGGAAAAGATCTATACATGTTGGAGAAAGGATTAGTCAGGATTAGAGCACTGACAGAGCCAATTTGACTTTAGATGGTGATGTAACTTTTTTTTGAACAGATATAGAGAGGAAATACAGGAGAGGCTAGGAGGGAGGGAATTCCATATTTTACCAATGGCATTGGTAAAGAGTGAGTCGCCCCCTACATTGTTGGCTTTGACTGTTTGAACTAGTAGTTTATTGGAGGAACGCAAGCTACTGAGATTATTGTAGGGTCTGATTAAGTTTTTCAGAGCTGGAGTTTTGTCAGGTTGGTTCAGGATTTTAAATGCTTCGATAAGTTGGGTCTATTGTAGAAGGTTGGGGTATTCGATCCAATCTAGGTTTCTTAGGTTAATACTGTGGTGTGTTCTGTAGGGCATTCCTGTAGCAAATCTAGCAATCTGATTATAGCAGCGCGCTAGTTTGTTTAGTTCAGATGTGTTGAGGTTAGTGAGCATAGGGGAGGCATACAGGAGGGTAGAGAGAAGATGTGAGCGGGCCAAGGTCACTTTTGCTATTGGAGTTAGAAAAGATTTGATCCGGTATAGTGACCCGAGTTTTTTGTTAATGGTCTTAATGGTCTGATTGATATGAATATCAAATCTGAGTTTGTTATCTATGGAAACTCCTAATAGTTTAGTATAGGAGTCTGGGGAGATGATTGTCCCATTTTGGAGTAGATAGAAAAGGATAGAGGTGTGGTCTTTTGCGTGGTATGGAAAAGTAGTAATTTTGTTTTGTTTGGATTCAGGATCAATTTACATCCTAAAAGCCAATTCTCTACTGATATAAAGCAAGATTGAGTTTTGGATAATAGGTTGACAGGAGATGTATCAGCACAGACTAATGTCGAGTCATCTGCATATTGAATGAAGGTGGCTTCAGGGATGGCCTTATACAGGTCATTTGTAAAGATAGTAAAAAGAAGAGGCCCCAGTATTGATCCTTGGGGTACACCTATGGTATTTGGTAAGAGGTTAGAGAGCTTCGATTGCCAGAGGACGGCTTGTTTCCTATCAGAGAGATAGCCAAAAAACCAGTCCAGAGCTTGTTTATCTAGCTGAAGATTTTCTAGTGTATGATTAAGTAGCTGGTGGTTCACCATATCAAAGGCCTTTGATAGGTCAAGAAACAGTGCTGAAGATATTTTTTTGTCATTTCGGTTGTGATTGATAGTGTCAGTAAAAGAGAGAAGAGCAGTGGTAGTACTATTGTGGGGTCTAAAACCATGTTGTGAGTTGGTTAGCAAACTTTTGTGGGTAAGATAGTAAAGAAGTTGTTTATGTATGCACTTCTCCATGATTTTGGCCAATGGTGACAGTATTGCTATGGGCCTGTAGTTTGATAGTTCTGTAGATAAGCCACCTTTGTGGAGAGGTATGACATGGGATATTTTCCATATTGATGGGATTTTTGGATTCTGCTATGGTTCTATTGATAAGTATCGAGATAGGGTATGCAATGGCATCTGCTGCTGTCTGTAGGTATTCAGCTGGGAGAAGGTCTGCAGAGAGAGTAGCTGGTTTTAATTTCCTTAGTAAGGATCTTATATAGGTAGTAGAGACAGGCTGAAATTTGAAGGTGGATTGTGATTGTTGGAAGTTTTCTGTTTTAATGGAGTTGGTGGATGGTAATTGATTAGCTAGGGATTGTATAGTGTCAGTGAAGAAGTTGTTAAAGGAATTCGCTACGTCTTCAGGGGTTTTGTCACTTAGTTGCTTTGGGGTAGGAGTAGAGGATTTACCTGGGTGGAGAAGATTGTTTAATCCAGTCCAGAATTTTTGAGGGTTGTTTTGGTGTTTATTTTGGAGTTGGCAATAATAATTTTTCTTGTCAGATAATGTTGCTTTTTTGGTTTCGTTTCTTAGTTGTTGGAATTTTATGCGGTCCGAGGTTGATTTGGTTGATCGCCATGTATTCCATGCTTTGTTTCTAAGTTTGATTAGTGATATGGTATTTTTTGTTAACCAGGGTGCAATCCTTGTTTTTACTCTAATTGATCTTATAGGGGCGTGAGACGTAAGTATGGCTAGGAATGTGTTATTAAAAAGAAGTACAGCCTCCTCTAAGGGGAGATGCTTAAGGGATGCCCAGTTAAAGGATTGAAGTTCCATCAGGAATTTATTGAGGTCAAAATGCTTCTTATTTCTGACTGACCTGTACATAGGTGGAGTGGAGCCTATTACCTTCTTTTTCCTAATATAGGTGATGAGGTGGTCACTAAGGTTGTTTGGAAGGGTCCCTGCTGAATATGTATGGGGTTGACTGTTGATGAGGATCCAGTCCAGGATACTCTCTTTTTGCTTATTATTACCTACTCGGGTAGGGGAAGATATTAATTGGTAGAATCCATGTAGGTTAATATGGGTAGGATTGACTTCTGAGGAGCATTTAGTCCAGTCTATATTAACATCTCCTAGGATAATGGTTTCTTGAGGATAGTTATTTGATAGCCAGCTAAGGATGTGCTCAAGTGTGTCAGAGTTATTTCCGGGGGGAATATAGGTCACAATTAGATTAATATTTTTGTCTTTGTTTACTTGTAGTTTTAGTGCCAGTATTTCAGCGTTAGAGATCTGAGGTGGTTGAGGCGAGTTAGTAGTGACATTCAGTGTGTTCTTGTAGAGCACCGCGATGCCACCTCCTTTTTTTGACTGACGATCATTTCTGTATATATTATAGCCTGGTGGCATTACCTCATTATCTTTGGTCCCTTGTTTTAGCCAGGTTTCTGTTAGACACATTATGTCAGGGAGGTACATTGCTATAAGGGCATGCATGTCGTGGACCTTTTTATTTAAACTTCTTATATTTAAGTGATATATCTGAAGGGAGTTTGGTAGGGTAAGCGGTGGACTGTTTGCAGTTGGAGAAGATGTGGGGCCTGGATTAGGATGGATATCCCTGTCTATGGTTATATTTTTTCTTAGATAGTCTAATAGTCTCATAAGTTTAAATAATAGTTTAGGTTCATGTTTGGATTTGGGGTACTTTGGGTTGGGTTTAAGGAGGTTGTGGTGAGTGGGGTGGTATGTTTTACTGGACAGATGGATAGTGTGAAGTTGGAAACAGCTAAGGGGTGGGAAGATACTAGTTTGGCTTCTGGGGTAGAAAAAACCTGAGAGTGTCTGTTCTTCATATCTAGTTAGCAGGTATAGTTTGATAATGAGAAGTAAAGTACAGGATACAATTTTTAGCGTTGGTTTAGTTGTGATGAATGTTGTAGACTTCATTTTCTTTAGGCAATAATGTTCTGAATTGAGAGCTAATTGGAGGGAGGGTGGGTGGAGTTTTAAAGTCAAAATTGGTTGGCTAACGAAATAGAGGTAGGGGTGTGGTTAGTTAGGTATAAATTTAGCTATACTGGGGGCGGGTGGGATATGGGGGCAGGGTGGGGCGCGGAACGAGCCCGAGCGTAGCGAGGGCGAGCGGAGCGGGGTTTATTCCGCCCCCAACTATGTAGTGGCCAGGAAAACAGGCAAACAGTAAGAAATGGTAATTTTTCAGTTTTGTTTTAGCACCAGCCTCTTACTATTTTCAAAGTATTACTTTTTAGCGCCAGCCTCTTACAATTTTCAATGTTATAATTTGGAGGGACTTCCAATTGTAATCAGTAATTTTGTTTGAGGTAGAGTTTGATTTATGGGTTAGGCATATTGTGTGTGCAAGACACCAAATGGAAGGGGAGTAAGGCTAGGTGTATCAGAGGTGGGTTCAAATTGTTTTATCATGGTATGGATGGGAGGAGAAATGGCGTAGGAGTTATTCTGAAGGAACAGTATGCTAAGAATGTTTTGGAGGTGAAAGAGTGTCGGATAGAGTGATGTTTATGAAGCTGGAAATTGATGGTGTAATGATGAATGTTGTTAGTGCATATGCTCCATAAGTTGCGTGTGCAATGGATGAGAAAGAAAAATTTTGGAGTGAATTGGATGAAGGGGTGATGACTGTACCCAAGAGTGATAGAGTGGTGATTGGAGCAGATTTCAATGGGCATGTTGGTGAACGGAACAGAGGGGATGAGGAAGTGATGGGTAGGTATGGTGTTAAACAAAGGAATACAGAAGGTCAGATGGTAGTGGATTTTGCAAAAAGGATGAACATGGCTGTGGTGAATACATATTTTAACAAGAGGGAGGAGCATAGGGTGACATACAAGAGTGGAGGAAGATGCACACAGATGGATTATATCTTATGTAGGAGGGCCAGTTTGAAGGAGATTGGAGACTGTAAAGTGGTGACCAGAGAATGTGTAATTAGGCAGCATAGGATGGTGGTTTGCAGAATGACGTTGGTGATCAAGAAGAGGAGGAGGAGTGTGAGGACAGCACCAAGGATCAAATGGTGGAAATTGAAAAAGGGTACTTGTGAGGTGGAGTTCAGGGATAAGTTAAGACAGGCACTGGGTGGCAGTGAAGAGTTACCAAATTGCTGGGTAACTACAGCAGAGCTAGTAAGGGAGACAGCTAGAAAGGTGCTTGGTATCACATCTGGACAGAGGAAGGACAACAAGGAGACATGGTGGTGGAACGACGAAGTACAGGACAGTATACAGACAAAGAGGTTGGCAAAGAAGAAGTGGGATTGTCAGAGAGATGAAGAAAGTAGACAGGAGTATAAGGAGATGAGGTGCATGGCAAAGAGAGAGGTGGCAAAGGCTAAGGATAAGGCATATGAGGAGTTGTATGAAAGGTTGGACACTAAGGAGGGAGAGATGCACCTGTACTGATTGGCTAGACAGAAGGACCGAGCTAGGAAAGATATGCAGCAGTTAAAGGTGATAAAGGATAATGAGGGAAACATACTCACAAGTGAGGAGAGTGTGTTGAGGAGATGGAAGTAGTACTTTGAGGGATGGAAGAATGAAGAGAATGAGAGGTAGAGAAGGTTGGATGATGTAGGGATAGTGAATCATGAAGAACAATGGAGCAAGGAGGAAGTAAGGATAGCTATGAAGAGAATGAAGAATGGAAAGGCTGTTGGCCCAGATGACATACCTGTGGAAGCATGGAAGTGTTTAGGTGAAATGGTAGTAGAGTTTTTAACCAGATTGTTTAATGAAATCTTGGAAAGTGAGAGGATGCCTAAGGAATGGAGAAAAAGTGTTTTGGTACCGATTTTTAAGAATAAGAGTGATGTGCAGAGCTGTAGTAACTACAGAGGGATTAAACTGATCAGTCACAGCATGAAGTTATGGGAAAGAGTAGTGGAAGCTGGGTTAAGAAGGGGCGTAATGATTAGTGATCAGCAGTATGGTTTCATGCCGGGAAAGAGCACTACAGATGTGATGTTTGCTCTGAGAGTGTTGATGGAGAAGTACAGAGAATGTCAGAAGGAGTTGCATTGTGTTTTTGTAGACTTAGAGAAAGCATATGACAGGGTGCCTAGAGAGGAGTTGTGATATTGTATGAGAAAGTCAGGAGTGTCAGAGAAGTATGTAAGAGTGGTACAAGATATGTACGAGGGTAGTGTGACAGTGGTAAGGTCTGCGGTGAGAGTGACAGATGCGTTTAAGGTGGAGGTGGGGTTACATCAAGGCTCAGCTCTGAGCCCTTTCTTATTTGCAATGGTGATGGTCAGGTTGACAGATGAGATCAGACAGGAGTCCCCGTGGACTATGATGTTTGCAGATGACATTGTGATCTGTAGTGAGAGTAGGGAACAGGTGGAGGAGACCCTGGAGAGATGGATATATGCTCTAGAGAGAAGAGGAATGAAGGTCAGCAGGACTAAGACAGAATATATGTGTGTGAATGAGAGGGAGGATAGAGGAATGGTGAGGATGCAAGGAGTAGAGGTGGTGAAGGAGGATGAGTTTAAATACTTGGGGTCATTAGTTCAGAGTAATGGTGAGTGTGGAAGAGAAGTGAAGAAGAGAGTGGGTGGAGAAGAGTGTCAGGAGTGATTTGTGACAGACGAGCACCTGTAAGAGTGAAAGGGAAGGTCTACAAGAGGCTAGTGGGACCAGCTATGTTATATGGGTTGGAGACAGTGGCATTGACAAAAAGGCAGGAGTTTGAGCTGGATGTGGCAGAGTTAAAGATGTTAAGAGTTGCACTGGGTGTGACGAGGGTGGACAGGATTAGGAATAAGTATATTAGAGGGTCAGCCCAGGCTGGAAGGTTTGGAGACAAAGCCAGAGAGGCAAGATTATGTTGGTTATGACATGTACTGAGGAGGGAAGCTGACTATATTGGGAAAAAGATGCTAAGGATGAAGCTACCAGGTAACAGGAAAAGAAGAAGGCCTAAGATAAGGTTTATGGATGTGGTGAGAGAGGACATGCAGGTGGTTGGTGTGACAGAGCAAGATGCAGAGGACAGGAAGAAATAGAAACAGGTGATCCACTGTGGTGACCCCTAACAGGAACAGCCGAAAGAAGATGATGATCCTGTAATGTTGCCTGTTATTGCTGGGTACTGTGTTTCATGTGCATACCTGCCATCCTTGTGTGCCGCATATGCTTTGCAATACCTACAACTAAATCCGTTAGTGTTTACAGAGTCACACATTAAATCAATTGTTAGTACCAGGTAATCTTTCGTCCCATGCGGGACAGCCCGAACATTGGGTATACAACTTTTGTCTACACCCAGATTTACATAGGTACCCATGGCTATGTGCATGGACTATGGCGTGTGCCACACCTAGAATGTTTGGGTCGGGACATCATACGGGATGGGTCGGGGGGGTGAGGGGCAATATGTGGTGGTGTGGTAGCTACCGGCCAGTAACCAGGAGCTAGGTATGGTGGCTGCATGTGTGCTGCAGGTGGGGGGCAGAACTGTGGGTTATGCATGTATGGTTTGGGGATGTCTTGGGTTGGTTGGGCCTGTACTGCTCAGCCTGCCTAGTGGGTGGGGGAGAGGGGTATGTGATGTCAACATGTGAAACATAACAGAGGGCTCATTTAATTCCCTTGTTCACTGGCAGACATGCAATACAATGAGCTTGGTAATGTATTGCAGTGTTTGACTGGGTGGGGTTATGCAAATTTGTATGTGACGTATATTGTTTGGGGCCTCTCAGTCCCATTGACGGTGCATTTGGACATATATGTTTCTGTTCATCTACCATTGGTATCTACAGAAGTCTGGTCATGTATACCTCTATGGGTATATATATTTGCTTACATATTTCTAACTATGTCCGCATATACCTATGGAGACTTATGTCTGCATACATGTATGTCACTTGATGTGTATATGTGGACATATAGATGTTAAATATATATGTGTAGTTGTCGGCATTTGCATGTATATCTGTTCATATATTTGTACATATATGTATATATCTCTGGATATTTATAAATATATATATATATATATATATATATATATATATATATATATATATATATATATATATATATATATATATATATATATATGTATATATATATGTGACTACATCTATAGATATGTTGTATTCGTTTAGATAGTGATATATTTGCACACACTCACCCATCTAGCTGTAGGTATACATTCTCTGTACTGTTTCATGACTGGGCTGGGGTTATGTTTCTGACAACATACGATTTCTACATATCTGGTATGGCGTAGTGGTAAATCATTTTGCGTAGGGTGTGCATGGTCCTGGGTTCCGGCCTTGCAGTAGCTATTTGTTTTGTTGCTGGACAGAACAAACGCTATTGGATATGGTGTGCTTAAGGCACTTTCAAGCGTCTGTAAGCGGGTTTGCGCAGAGGTAAGCACTGCTGACATCCAGTCACAGTGTCTTACACCTAGTTAGCTTCTCCTTTGCTTAGTCTGTGTCAGCAGTGCTTAACCCCATGCAAACGCACTTGCACATATGTACTAGTGCTTACATATGCTTACTACAGCTTATCTGTGCTTACACCTGCTTACTACTGGCTTATTCATTATGATACTGACTCTTCACATGTGCATTTCCTGAAGTACTCCTGTTCATAAAAGTCATGTTATTTAGTGGGTTTTGCACTACAAATATTGCTTATACAATGCTTTGCTATGTAAAATAGACTGTGCTGTGCTGGGACTCGAACTGGGAATGCCTGCTTATTAGGCAAATGCTCTGACCACTACACTATTGCTGACATGCTTCATTTGCATATATTGTCCTTGTTATCCTCTTCAGCCTTTAAGGCTGCTTTCACCGTGGCTGAGCAATAGGCACACCCGTGCACCTATGGTTAGCTGTACTCGGAGCTTTAGACAACAATACGGGGGTTTCTTCTTTTCATCTTTATGTCTTGTTGCTGTTGTATGCATGGGGGACTGTTGGTGGGGATATGCTGACACCTATGAGCAGCCTTGCTCATTTATTTCCACTTCCTGCTGTTCTACTTTGCAGGGGTGTGTTTATTCTGAGTGCTCTGCTCTCAGACATGCCCCCTGCACTCGTACACGCTCTGTGTATGCCTAGGATGTCAGACAGCATGACTTCATCAATATGCATGGCACGCTGCCGTCCTGCTCCTAAGTGGCTGCTTCCATGCAGGACTACACTAGTCCTGCACGGGAGATTAGTAAATCCAGGGGAACATGATTTTCACAAACCTGTAACTATTTTGTGTGATGCTTCAAAGTATGGTATTGGTGCAGCATGTCTTCAATAAGGCATACCAGTAGCCTATGTTTCCAGAAATTTAACCTGAAAAGAGATGAATTATGCACAAATTGAGGAAGAGCTTTTGGCAGTAGTGTTTGCATGTTCGGAGTTCCATGATATTTATGGAAGACCTATTCAAATAGAAACTAATCACCAACATCTAGTGACAATTTTGAAAAAGCCACTACATATAGCCCCAACACACTTCCAACGCATGATGCTAAAATTGCAAAAGTACAATTTCTATATAGTCTGTACCAATGACAAATATCTATACCTGCAGAAGCTTTGTCAAGAGCACCCTGATAAACAACAGAGCAAAATGACAATGAAAAAGCAGACTTTGAAGTCATGAAAGTCAAACATTTTTCTTCATCACGTCTTGATAAACTCAGAAATCACACAGCTTCAGGCCCAGTTATCCAAAAGCTAAACCATTTTATCAATCAAGGATGGCCAGCATGACAAACTAGTTAACCACTTAACATTCAGAACTATTTTTCTTATAGAGATGAGCTCATGATGGAAGAGGGAATCATCACGAAAGGTCCTAAAGTGGTAATTCCTGCAGCATTTCAGTAGGAATATATCAAAATTTTGTATCATAGTCACCCAGGTGCTGAGTCTACCAAAAGAAGGTAAGAGGCATAGTATTATGGCCTTCTATGTCAAAAGATATACAGAAGGAAACTAGCATGTTTAATTTGCAATAGTACTAAATCGCCCCAACAAAAAGAACCACTTCAGCTAAACCAAATTCCTGAATTACCATGGTCGATTGTTGCTACTGATATTTTCAAATGCAATGGTCAGCATTATTTAGTGTTAGTAGACTCTTATTTGAATTGATTTGAAATTGACCTTCTTCCTAACTTAATGTTCAGGACTGTCATTATGAAATTGAAGAGATATTTTTTGTCCACAGTAGTCCGCACAAAGTCATTTCTGACAATGGTGCAGTTTACAAGTCAGCAGTTTAAGAATTTTGCTGGTCTTGGGACTTTGTCCATGTTACTAGTAGTCCTGAGTATCCACAGTCCAATGGATTAGCTGAACATGCAGTTCAAAGTGTGAAATATTTGTTGGAGAAATCCAAGAGAGATGGTACCAATGTTTTTCTTAACTTACTCAATCTCAGAAACATTCCTCGAAATAATTTGCTTGGTTCACCTGCTCAGAGATTAATATTCAGACAGACACGAACAACCTTACTGATCAATAAACAATTGTTAGTACCAGATGTAAAGAACAACAGAATGGTCAAAGCTCAACTTTTGAGAAGGCACCAGTCACAAAAGTTCTACTATGATATAAGTCCAGCAAACCTCTTAGACCCTTACGAAAAGGAGATGTGAGTATGCAAACATCTAAGAGATATGTCCAAGTGGGTATCATCAAAAAACATTGAAAGAACCAAGATCTTACATCATACAATCTGATGGAATGGATTTCATAGGGAATCAAAGAGACACACTACCAGTCTCTGAATCAGTGACTCAGCAGATCACCTGTGCCAGAGGCTCTATTTCTCAGAATGATTCTACATGTGTTCAATTGTAAAAAAATCCCCAGAGACAGTTTGTGTTGCTAAACCCAGTCAAAGTTTTTATGTGACCAGAGCAGGTAGAATTTCCAGACCCATTCCAAGATACACAGTGACTTGGACTTGAATTAATTTGTTATTATATGTTGGTGTGATATCTAGCTTGTTAAAATATCTTGTTCTCCTATTGCATGTGGAAATAATCAAAGAGGGAGGATGTAGATCATTGTTTATATTGTACCTAGTCAGCCACTGTAGCTAGATAGCACTTGCATATAAGTTACTGGGCACGTATAAGATAAACGCCATTTTGTACAATCAGAGTGAATGCAAGGCATGACTGGAGATGTACATGCAAGTATGTCTGAATTAATCAGTCAGTCAGTTAGCTTAAATATATGTTCCAATTCCAACTGCCGATGTGTTTATGTACAATGAACAATGTGGGCCAATCACAATGCTTCAGTGTCTCATTTGATACACAAGACATGCAACACTACTGTTTTATTTTTTTTTGCCCTGAATATCCCTGTCTCCTCTTTATATTTTAATAATGGACTGATTATCTTATATATGATTGTAGCATGCCCTGCACTTTCTATATAGATGTGTATAATTTTACATGGTTCCTGTTATATAGGTTTTGTTCTAGGCTTTGGTTTGTCTTTTCTGTTGTTGCTGTGGTTTTACCTATTAATATTGTGCAATTTTTTTTCTAAATAAAAAATAATAAAATAAAAAAGAATCTACTATATGGAGTGTATAATGGGTTGCAAAATGTATGGCTATAGCAATTTACTATGTAGCAGGCAGGTTCAAGGACTATAACAGGGCTACCTTTTGTTCCCTTTTGAATAAGGTATTTGAAGATAATGCTTCAGGTGTATTGCCATATAATTCATAAAGTGTTGATATCAATAGATGACATGCACTATCTCATGTTCTGTATTATTAAAAATGGACAGAATTGCACACATGATACACACTGAATTTATAAAAATGCATCTACAGTCTTTCATTGACAGGCAAATGAAAACATTGATTCTAGAGATGAGCAGGAAAATACATAATTTGAATATTAACACATATTAAGTATATTATAGTCTAGCATCTGTATTTCCACATATGACTTTTGAAGTATTTTACGGACTGTGTATTAACAAATTCCATCCTGGTAGTAATTAGGCATCTATACAAATATGTTCAGCATTGCCTCAAAGAGAGCTTGCTATCTGTGTTTTTCAACTTTTTTACCTCTCACTTTGCTCCATCTACCTACTCACAACATGTCAATGTAGTACTGCAATGTCTACCCAGAAATATCTCTTATTGCATCTCATGCTTTGTCTTAATCGTATCAATACTGCTTCACAAGAACATCCTGCCTTTTTGTCCAAAAAATATTTTGCTTTGCTTCATCTCAATAATCACATCATCACTGGTCAGAACACTTTTTTGGTCAACAGCAAGGTTAAGTATTACTTACTGCCATATTTTATCAATCACTGTGTCTTATATATGTTAAGTGTATTGTGATTTGTACATAGAGGTTCATAGGAAAGTGCTTTGCAGACCATTTTAATTTTACCAGTTTTAGTTTGGTCGTTTAATTAATCTATCCCATATGGTGTTAGATTGGCCTTACCCATCTCATGGTGAATAATTATATTTTAAATCCCAGTCAGAATTAATACCCTAGATAATCTGAGGAGAGCCATGCATGGGTTAAAGCTTGTAGGAGTTTTTTATGTCTATTAGTAGTGTAGGGAAAAGTCTTGGGGTAAATTTTATGCTTCTTATTCATAGATCCAAGATGTTCTCAAATATTTACAAGGATAATATTTATTTTACAATGATGGAGAGTCTGCTCCAGAGCAGTTGTGTTATCTACAAGATACACCTGTCCCCCCAAACCATTCTGTTAATGCTGAAGAAGGGATTTGGGTCCCTAGTGAGAGTATTTCTGATGCCATTTGACTTGCTGATGTAAAGTAAATCCATCGGTCTTGGGTCAGGAGATGTCTTGTATGCCAGACACAGGTCATCTATTAGCAGTTTGTAAGATAGTGAGCATAAAGACAGGCTTTTAAGTCAGCTCAAGATGGCTGAGTAAAGGGTAACAATTACATCCTTAGATATAAACAGAATCCCTTTGTTTATAAGCTTTGCAACATACAAAGACATTTCTTATGACAATACTCACATGTTACTCAAAAGCAAGATCACTGTCCACATATGTTTCCAAATCCTGAAACAACTTGGTCAACTCTGGAGCATATTGTCAATGTTTTAGTTTGTTCAAATAGATGACTTCCCAAAGGATACAATAATGCATTTTTGGCATTTATTTTCAGTCCATGATTTTGCCACCAGTCATTTATTTGGGACAAACCTTCATTCAGGATTGCTAAGTCACTTGTGTATTCAATGACTGCTCCTAGCTTACAGTCATCTGCAAACTCAGTCAACCCCAGCCTTTGGAATTAGCTTTCGGTTCAGGGAAATAGATTGCAATTTGCCTCCATAATCACTGACTCATTAACCCTAACTACTATCTAATCTTCTTGACTAAACTTCCTTACCTTTATTCATGACTGTTGACATTTAGCTCACTCTTGCTGTAACCTAAATAGTGCTACCCCCAACATATTTGTATGATGTTAGCCTCACCAGATAGGCTTTAAGGACAATGAAGGAGCTTTCTTCCCATGCAATCAATATCCACAGCCACCACTGTACTCAAGTTATCCGCTTCACCCTTATATACTACCCCATATTACACCTGCAATATATGTTTGCATTACTGTGTCATTATCCTCAGTGACCACTGAGTGTACAGTCATGTTCCTCTCACTATTGTAATTTTTCTTTTATTTTTAATTTCTTTAATCTATTCCATGTTAGATTCTCATTCTACTTTTGATCTTCTGATACGCTTCATTAATCTTCCTCATGATATCTTTTATTCTTCATCTATTGCCATTTTCATCTGTACACACTTTTATTTATTTGTCATTCTAAATATATTAGTTACTGTCTATATCTTTTAGTTCAAACTTCAAAGGACAAAACCACCACCATAGCAGGTACAAGCATGCAAAATCTGAAGGTAATGCTACTCAATGCTAGAAGTCTAAACCTCAAAATGCACTCTCTCGAGGCACTCCTAAAAATGGAGAACATTGATATCTGTGCAGTAACTGAGACCTGGTTCAAGGCTCCAGAGAGCACCCCTGCAATACCAGGCTACAACTCTTACCACACTTTTCGGCCACCAAACCAGGACCAAAACACTAAAGGTGGAGGAGTGTCAATATTCACCAAGGATATTCACACCACCAGGCTAGTTGGCCAACACAATGTGTCTGAAATTCTCCAAGTGCAACTAACACTAGGTAAGACTGCAATCCAAATTGTAGCTTGCTACAGATTCCCCACCATATCCCAAGATTCTCACTACACCTTTCTAAACATACTGGAAAATATTAAGATAGAACCAAACACCCTAATACTGGGTGATTTTAACTTCCCTGCCATTAACTGGGAAAACTACTCATGTCCCAACACCTTTGCTCAACGGTTCTTGGAATTCATAAATTCCAATGCCCTGGATCAACTAATCCATAGTCCCACCAGGGGCTCCAATATCCTAGACCTGGTCATTACCAACATGGGAAATCAATGCTCCATACCTATGGTCACCCCCTCGTTAGTCAGGTCTGACCATAAGCTAATCACCCTTAACATCCACATCCCACCCCCACCCCCCAGTAAAGAAACCACCATAAAAAACTTCTCTAAAGCCAACTTCATGCTACTCAAGTCAGAAGTGACAAATTTCATGACACCCATGCAGATGGGAACTGAAAGTTCATCTGCTGAATCCTACACTATGGCACTGTACGAGCACATCCACTCATGCATGAATCGTGCCATCCCAAATAGAACCAAAATGCTCTCATCCAAAAAAAGGAAGCTAATCTGGTGGTCCCCTGCCATAAACAAACTTTACAACAAAAGGAAGAAACTTTTGCAGAAAAGAGGAAAATCCCAGGATGCAAAAAACTCCCTTACTAGCCTCAGTAAGAAACTGAGATGCCTCATAAAATCCTCCAAAGCTAGTTACGAAAATAAAATTGCCAAAGATTCCAAAGACAACCACAAAGCATTCTATAATTATGTCAAGAATCTAAATGGCAATGCTCAGATCTGCTCTGAGCTAAAACAGAATGGCATTAAATATACTGATCCGAAGGATATTGCCAATATCCTGGCAGATCGATTCAGTGCCAACTTCACCCCACTCTCACCCCCTAAATGGCCTATCTCAATACCGGAAGATTGCCAAATTCCAGCCACACAGGTACAAAATGCACTCTCTAAAGCCAAGAATACAGCATCCATGGGACCAGATGACATCCCGGGCTGTGTACTACATGAACTACAATATGAGCTGGCACCTCACCTAAGTGTCATGTTTAATCATAGCCTCACCTCAGGTTTCGTGCCCACTGAGTGGCGCAGAGCTACAGTTATCCCAATCCACAAGGGGGGATCCACCTTGGATCCCGGAAACTACCGTCCCATCAGTCTGACAAGCCTTATCTGCAAGGCCATGGAGCGTATTATCATGGAACTTATAAACAAAGACATTGGCAACCTTCAAACACTGGACCCCACCCAGTTTGGGTTTGTGAAGGGCCGATCTTGTCTCCTGAACCTGATTGACTTCTTTGAATCAGTCTCCAGAGCCATGGACAAGGGTAAGGTGGTCCACACAGCCTATCTAGACCTTGCCAAGGCCTTTGACAGAATCCCCCACTCTGGAATCATAGATAAACTTACTAAGTTGGGCATTAATCCCTATGTCACCCAATGGGTTGCTAAATGGCTTACTGATAGAACCCACACTGTAAAAGTAGCCAACTCCAAATCCAGCTCCAGACAAGTGACAAGTGGAGTACCTCAGGGTTCAGTCCTGGGGCCGCTCTTGTTTGGCATCTACTTCTCTGAAGTACAAGTCAACACTAAGGGACTCTGGCTAACAAAGTTTGCAGATGACTGCAAACTGGGAGCCATTATTGAATCCCCAAATGATGTGGATACTCTACAAAAGGGCCTTACAGAAACAGATGCTTGGTGCCAGAGCCATGGGCTCAAGCTCAATGCCAAGAAATGTATTGTTATCCCTTTGGGAAAAACATGTATCCATGAATTACCATATAGGTGGCAGTACACTAAACACAGAAAGTGTGATAAGAGACTTAGGGACACAGGTGGACAGTGGTCTCACCTTCGATAACCACATCGCCACAACAGTCAGGAAATCCTTCTATGTGGCACACCTCATCACGAAGGGCTTTTCATCCAGAAAAAGGAGGTCATTGTCCCACTGTACTCATCCCTCATTAGACCCATTATAGAATACAATGCCCCATTTGGTATGTACCTCTCAAGACATCTGCAACAACTGGAAAGGCCTCAGAAATACCTCACTAAAAGAATCACAGGCCTAAAGCAGATGCCCTATGCTGACCACCTTAAAAAACTCCAGCTATACTCTGTCGCATATCGTCTACTCAGAGGCGATCTCTGCTTAACATACAAGGCCATGTCAAACCCAGAGCTGTTGGACATGCTACACTTAAAGAAATCCCAAACCCTCAGAGCTACACACTCCAGGGATCTAAACCTTGTCATCGCAATAAACAAAACATTTTGGAGGGATAGGTTCCTGACCCAGAGAATCCCCAGACTCTGGAATAGATTGCCCGTACATGTCAAGCAGAGTGCCTCTTTGGACCTCTTCAAGAGGAACCTTGACGATTGAATGGGAGAAAGGAAATTCACCCCAGGGATCACGTCAGTCACCCTGCTAGACAGGGGTCCAGGAAAGTAAATAATGTGGGAATAAATAGCCAGGGAATTATTATGGCTAGGCTTGTATAGGCCCTAGGGCTGATAGCCTAGTACCAACTTATGAACCTATGAACCTATGAACCTATGTAGCTTTCACTCCAGGACTCCAATATGTAAAGGCTTCTGCCCATCTGGACTATCATAGTAAAATGAAATGATGAGCAAAGGAATAAATGAAAGAATAAATATACAAATAAGTAAATAAATTGGAAATAACATACAAAGCTATGTAGATGCAGGTACAATTCAAAATATAGAATTCTTATAATATATAAATACTTGTGTGAACACAAAAATATAGACTGCACAAATGACCAAATGCACAACTGTCAAAATCTAATTTGGCTAAATTAAAGTTTTCTATTGTGCAGGGAGGTAGAAATGTGCAGAAAACGAATGTGTGAATGTTTGTGGGTTAGAGTGACAGTAAGGCATAGGTAATGCAATAGTTTTAGTGTTGTGCATGTTTGGTGTTATGTGGGTTCTGTGTCCTTTTGTCTTTTTTTGTGGTACTGTTAGAAGAAACGTGCCATCTTACTCAGGTGTGATAACCCTAACTCTGCCATTGCCAGTAACTCTGTTCACTACACATTACATTACTAAAAACCCTTTCTCTAATATTTGAACTATTAAGATGGTGCTTTTTCTGGGTTTTATGTCAGGGATTTACTGACTGAGAGTTGTGTAATTTTCCATTCCCTCATTTCACAGATGAGTAACCTTAATTGACCTGTTCTAACATCTGTGTGACTCCTTAATTGACCTATTCTAATTTCTGTCTGACTCACAAGAGACACAGCCATGGTCTCTTTTTAAGTTTTAATATGCAGTTAAAAGCAGAATACAAGTGGAGAGCAAGATGGCTGCCGTCCTATAGAGAGTGCTGAAACCCAGTAGAGCACCTTACCCGAACATTTTACATAAAATATAAGGGAGATAAAATTCTCTATATCACCAAATACATGGTACAGGCGTAGGAGCATCTTACGGTACGAACTGGAATACGAAATAAATCTGGATCCTCGGTAAAAAGACAGGATTTCTGCAGATAGCTGTAAGGGTCTCTGCCACATGTGAACTTTGTGCTGAATACTGCTAGGCCGAGGTAATCCTAAATTACAACACAGAAGAACTTCTACCAAATACAGTAAGTCTGATCAAACAAAATGCCTAATGATCAGGAATCTATGGAAAGCCAGACTACTAAATCAAAATTTACTACAATAAACTCATCTGAAAAGGACACAACATCTAAAAGAGCCAGAACTAGCAAAGCTGTGGAATCTAGTAAAAATGCAAACTCAAATAAAAGCAAGTCAGAAAACTCCAACCTAGAAGACTTGAAAGTAACTTTGCAACCCATTCAGGAAGCTATACAAAACCTATCAACTCAAATTAACGCAATTGGCTCATCTACAGATAAAATACTTACAAGACTGGACAAAGTAGAATCTAAAATAATGGATCACGACATTCAAATAGAAAGCATCCAAAAGGAGTCAAATACCAACAAAAATGATATTCAGGAAATACAAGCAAAAATCCTGGATCTCGAAGCCAGATCTAGATGGAACAACTTAATTATAAGGGGCATCCCTGAAAATGTAGATCAAAATAAGCTGCTGAACACACTGTCAGAAATCTTTGTCCTATTCCTAGGAAATGATTTAGAAGCTAACCAAATCACTATTGAGAGAGCACATAGGGCTCTTAGACCATCACCAGTTGTAACTAGACCAAGAATTGTATATGCCAAGATTCTTAGTTTTCTTCATGTTAACAAAATATTACTTGCTGCCAAAACAAAAATATCTGTGGTTTGGAATGGCATGAACATTACCATTGCTCAAGATCTACCATATCAAATTAAACTAGAGAGACAAAAGCTTGCCCCTTACTGTTCTTTCCTCATAACAAAACAAATCAGATTCCAAATGAAGTTCTCCAACACACTTACCTTTACAATCCAAGACCACAGATACTCATGCAACAACAAGGAAGAAGCAGCTACGGCGTTTCTTAAAGTATTTAAAACAAACCCAGGAAAAAACCCGTTTTAAAACTCAATAAACGCTAGTTATGCTCTCACTGCCACAAGCAAAAAGAAAAGAAGATCCTTCCACATAATCTAGATTACCTGCTTTGTATAACGCACTTCTGCTAAGCTTCTTTTTCCTCTGATGATTTCCGACCGAGGGGCCCTGCTTTTTGCATCCAAAATCAAGTGCTCGTTCCTGGGTATGATCTTCACATAGTCGTCGGTCTAAAATAGAAGCTCCAGCTCCCATCAGGCTAGGTTGTCAACACTAACCTTGTGTGAAGGCTGAATTCCCAAGGTGCAATGCTTCCTTAAAGCTACAGAGCCCAACTCTACACAGTCCTGCACCGAAGGAGAATAAAAATGAAAGTGAAGAGTAAAAACAACTCAAGCAACCCGAGGATACAGCAAAACTTCGTGGAGGAAGCAGGCACACACTAATATGGACAAAATACTGGATATCTCACTATACAAAGGTACTTTAAAAACTACATGGTGACTGTAAAATAGGATAGGATGCTGAAGAAATCTAAGGGCTTAATACATTTAACGTTGTACTGTTTAAAGGGCAAACAGTGGAAATGCATAATATAGTTGGATCTTATGTCTGGTTGCATATTAGTCTCTGTTTATTCAGCTTAAAAAACAGAGACTTTTTTTTTTTTTTTTACATAGACATTAAGAGAGCAACTTGTGGATTATGGTCACAACCAGATGGACACTCAGTTTTATCTATAGTACAAGCCATAAAAAAGAAGGGGAAGGAAAGGAAAAAAAGAAAAAAAATGTTATTTGTGCAGTTTTGATGAAAATATCTTGTTTTAAAATACTTTAGCATTGTTCAAACCCTGTATGAATACAGAGTCCGAGAGAGGAGTTCTAGATAAATTAAGGGCTCATCAAAATACAGGATATAATGCTTTCTACATGAATGTAAATATATAGTTAACTTAGCAATTTTCTCACTTTACTTTCAATGTGTGCTCTGCATGATGTTTCAAGCTACGGTACTAGGGATAGAATAGGTTTCTATGCTCTGCTGGTATTGGTTTAACAAACTGGGATACTGGATGAATAGGGATACTCCATGGTTAAACCCTAAAAAGAATTTCTATAGTCTCTATCTAACAATTGTGCTTCTAATAAAAACTGGTATCCCAATCTCTTTCAGGGGGACAGAGGTAGTGGTTAGGCACTGGGATAAAGCTGGAAGAGTTTCTCATCTATATCTAATAATGTATGTATGTGTTCGGGGTCCTGCAGTGATACGGTTTAACAGTACAGTACATACCTTCCGATTTGGTATTCAAGTTCTAAAGAAAAGATGTTGAAGTTAGCCTCATGGAATGTTAAAGGTTTACAAACAGATAATAAGAAAAAACTTTTCATGCATCTTGTCTATAAATCCAATCTAGACTTTATAATGATTCAAGAAACACACCTACTAAAGGAGCAGTGGGTTCACACGGCAAATAAAAAATGGATCAAATCCATTATAGCAGCTGGTAATAACACCAATAAAGCAGGAGTTGCCACCATTATTAAAAATTCATTCCAGTACAATATTTTAAGACAAGATTCAGACCCAGAAGGCAGATGGTGTTATTTTATGACCAAAATTGACAAAGTAGACAAACCAATCTTGATAGTAAATGTATATGCCCCTTGCTCCTCTCAACACAAATTTATTATGGGCATCTATAACTTAATAAACTCCTTCCCAGAACACTACTACATCCTAGGGGGGACTGGAACTCTATTCAAGACCCAAATATAGATAGAACAAACAAAAAAACTAAATTCAACTCACAGGCCACTACTGCCCTTTTCAAAATCAAAAATGATTTTAGACTTAGCGACCCACGCCTCATTACCATCCCTCACACAAATAGTAAAGGTTTTACCTTCTTTTCACAGTGTCATAAAACTTGGTCCAGACTGGATTTCTTCTTAGTCTCGGACACCCTATTACAATTTAAACTTTCACTAGACACAGAACCCAGATCTCTATCGGATCACTCGAAAATCACCCTTACAATAGATTGGGCACATTGCAACTCACGACATAACAATAATAGACTCTGGCACTTGAACTTATTAGAAAAACAAGATATTGGAAAAGAAATTGACTTCTTACTGGACCAATGCATTTTAGCTATTGTAGATAACACCTTTCCATTCAATATAACTTGGGCTACCACCAAGGTACTAATTAGAGGGATGTTAATCAATAAATACGCTTTCTATAAGAAAAATATTTTCACCAAAGAAAAAAGTATTAAGGATGAAATATCTAAACTTGAGCTTAGGCTGCAGCAGTCTTATTCCGTGGAGGTAGAGAACTCCATTAATCAACTTCAAGCTAAGTTACTAGCACTACAAGCAGAAAACCTATCATTTCAAGAAATAAAAAACCTAGCCAATTACTCACAATGGGCCCAACTCCCCTCTAGATTCTTGGCAAGACTGTTGAATCAACATAAACCTAATCCACATATCTCTGAACTTATTTTTCAGCAAAACAGTTACTCTAACTCACAAGATATAGTTAAGGTCTTCGAGAGAATATATGAAGAAGTGTACAACCCTACCCCCAAAACATTCAATGAACAGGAACTACTTTTATTTATTAATGAACTAAACTTCCCCAGGCTAGAGGTACAACAACAAACTTCTCTATCAGCTGAACTTACACAAGTGGACATCAAAACTATAATTAATAACCTCAAAAATAATAAAGCACTGGGTCCTGATGGTTTCTCAGCCGAGTTCTACAAATGCTTTAGTTCTAAGATGTCGATCATACTACATCACCTATATAATCACATAATACAAGAGGGTATCTCTGACCAGCACCTAAATGCATTCAGAACCATATTAATACCTAAACCAAACAAGGACATGACCAACCCTAATAATTACAGGCCCATTTCTATTATTAATTTGGATATGAGAATTATGGCAGCAATTTTGGCTAATATAACTAAGACTATAATTACAAAAATTATTTCCCCAGAACAATCCGGGTTTATCAATCAGAGACAAACAGTTGATCAAACTCTAACTCTTGAAGCAATGATATCTTTATCCCTAAAGAAACAAACACCTATCTACACCTTAGCTATAGACGCTTCTAAAGCATTTGATAGAATCAATAAGTCATTTCTGACCTTGATTCTGCAAAAATTTAACTTTCCTACACAGTTTATTCACTATATAAACACTTTACACAACAGAGCATATACCACTCTACAAATGAATAAACTTAGCTCCAAAAAAATAAATATTAACAATGGGATTAGACAAGGCTGCCTCCTATCACCTTTCCTATTCAGCCTATATACTGAGCCCTTATTCTTACTAATAAAACAAAGAACATTTCATAATATACCCCTCCTTTTTAACACTGAAATTTCTCTATCAGCGTACGCAGACGACTTAAATATATATTATTCTCTTCCCAACATGGATCTTTACAAAATCAATAATTCAATAGAAATATTTTCAAAGTTTGCGAACTATAAGGTAAACTTGGATAAGACAACAATATTCCCGATTAATAACTACGCTCAATTCCCAACTGCAGGTATTATACCTAATATTAAAGTCAGTGACCACATACAATACCTAGGAATAGCATTCTATACCGATGCACATAATTACTATCAGGACAATGTGATTAAAACATGGAACACCATACAAAAAGACTTGGTAAGATGGACACAATTGAAACTCCCCCTTCTCTCTAGAGTAGCCATCATTAAAATGAATATCCTACCCAGAATACTTTTTATATTTAACACAACCAATACACTGATCCACAATAAAGTCTTCAATAACATCCAATCAACCCTCTCAAAATTTGTCTGGCATCCAAGACCCAGTAGGATAAGTTATCAAAAACGTATATATCCAAAGGACAAAGGTGGGGTGGGCTTGCCTGACTTTAAACTGTATTACGAAATACCAAAGGTAGTAGACTAATTAATATTTCAAATTACAGGGAACAAATCAATATGTGGTGCCCAACCTGGTTGAAATTATATCATAACTATGTTAAAACATTACAATTTAATCCCAAGGCCCTCCCATTTCTAAAGGGAATATCCAGAAGAAGATACTAAATACAAAACGACATATGGGAACAAATTAAAATAACACAAAATCTCTTCCAATCACTAAATCTATTGACTGCTTTTTATACTTTCCAACCATTACACCTTAACCCCAATATTCAACTAAATGAAAAGATGATTGACCTGAATTCATACCCACTACTGAAAGAAAAGACAGTTTTAGACATTTATCTACTTAGGCAGGAATCTATAACTAATATTAGAAACCAACTTAATCTCCCGTTTAAATATACAATTATGATAAGACAACTGAAAGAAGTATGTTACAGATTTTGGAAGGATACTGACATCCCAGATCAACATATAGATACATGTAGAACACTTTGGGATATGATGACACGGAAAAAAAAAAATGATCTCAAATACCTATAAATTCATCATCTCACTTAGACACATGAAAGAAGCTATCCACTCCAATTACTGGACAAAACAAGACCCTACAATTACCTCCAATATAATTGCACAGGCAATTCAGAAATTTTCCAAAGACATTCTCCTTCAGAAGCTCAGATATGCCCAACTTATGATCCTAAACAGCGCATATTTTACGCCCACAATATTAAATAAAATGTACAAAGAACTCCCACCTTTTTGCCAATTCTGCCCCTCCAAAGAAGCTGATATTATTCATATATTTTGGAGTTGTAAATGTACATACAAAGTTTGGTGTGCCTTATGAGTCAAATTAGAGAAAATGGGCTATGAAAAATCAACCTTATCCTGGAAATTTGCCCTCTTACACGTACCTCCTATAGGAATGAAGAATAATCACACGCACATTCTAGTTACAACATTTATGCTAATAAAATACTACATCACATTAAATTGGAAAGACAGGTCCAAAATAACATGGGATGGATTCAAGCAAACAGCTAGTAAACAACTTCTGGCTCATAAATATTTATGGTATTCCATGAGGAAAAAAAGGACCCAGAAGGACACTTGGAAAATGATATTTGAACTCATTCTGACATGAATGTAACGCATATTTCTGTATGCTGCATAGCTTGATATAGATGAGAACTGTATATAGGTTATTAATGTATATAGGTTTTATGTTTGTAGGTCTGCATATTGTATGTTATTGTTTTATTCTCTGTTATATCGTTTTCTTGTCTTCATTTGGTTTTGATATAACCCTAATAAAAAGGAATTGGAAAAAAAAAAAAGCAGAATACAAGTAAAACACACAGTGTAAAGAAAACAAATCACAGTATACAAAATAGAAAAATGCAATAAAGTAACAGAAAGTGCAAAAAATCAAAAGCAAACTAACCTTTCCCTCACAGCAAGCTGTGGCAGAGTCTGGGTGAACTTTTTCCAGTAAAGCCTACGTTTGGTTACTTATTGAGGATTTACACCAGGGCGGAACTTAACATTTTGACTGTGTCTTACAGATTCTTTACTATCTTTATAAAAAATAAAATTGTCCATGAGGAACATTATCCTGAGTCAGTGATGGATTAGGTGTACTTTTACCTGTATGAATTGCTTATTTTTAAGACGATGTATGAGCACAATCAGTTGTATTGGTGTGATTTAAAGCATAAGCATTGTTAAATACAAACAAGTATGTTAAAGTGCAAAATGCAGCAAGTTAGCTTCTAAAGTAAAAACCCAAGGAAAGGTGAGCTCAGGCAAGGCATCACCTACAAAACAATGCTACAACAAGTCTTTTCTGTGAATGACGTCTTTAATAGAAAGCATGCACACTTTGAAAAGGTGAACAGCAACATATGCTAAAATGGAGACCTGAGGATCACAGTAAATCAGAGGGTAGCTCAAGGAAGTGTTATTCCCAGAGGCAATCAATCTCCTGTGTGCTTCGTGAGAGATATGAGTCAAGTCATTTGACAACTGTAATGGATTAAACACAATGGAAATGTAGGCACTCCCACAGGATCAATAAAACCTCTGTGCAGTAGTAATAGTTCATTTGTTCAAAGTCTTTATGTCAAGACATTATAGTGGAAAAAATCCAGACAGCTTTATCTTAGCTTGCATTAAACTTCAAATATCTTTAAAACTGTGCAACCTAGACCCATACTATCAACAATATAAACTTTTATATGACAACAAGCAATTCCTTTCAGAGTACATGTTTTTGGATGTATACAGAAATACAAAGAAAATGCCTATATGCATAATTTCAGTAGTTACATACAGCATGCAGCTGTAACTCTCTTGTGTATCTTATTTTCTGGAATGTGAACCTAGCTTATACCCACTCAATATAAGTGAAAAATGATATTTTAAGTATTTTGGAATAGAGACATATTTACATTGATGGCAATTATTTTGGAATCTGGCCCAAGGACTGCATTCATGGTAATTATTTTTTATGTATTTATTTGAATGTATCATCTTTTCCCCCAAGTTGCTATAAGAGGGGGTGCAGAGGGAACTTGAAGATTTCTGCAAAAGAAGCCAATACTGCTACCTTCTTAAAACCTAAATATACTATAAGCAAAAAAGTAAAAACAGTTGCAGGCTAACTACCTCTCAGTAGTTCATAATTTTTAGGTACATAACTGACTTTGGCACAAAATTGTGCTCTATCCATCCTAAAACTTGCTATTTTGGGAAAAAATGTGGTGGATTACACTTAAATAATGAAAATAATTGTTACAGACTTCTTTAACTTCAGAAATACATACTAATTCACATTCTCTTATCTGTCAACTTCTTATGTTAATAGTATTAATATTTTAAAATGTATCCCTGATTGTCACAGCTAATTTCTGGATTTGTTGCTGACTCTGGAGATAAGAAGCTGAGCACTAGTAATCTGGATCGATTGTGGGTGCTGTTTCAGCTACTACAACTAAAACAAAAATACATCCTCAGAAAGAAATGGAAGCCTGCAAATATCTAAACATAAAAAGAAGTGGCATGCATCAAACAGTTGAGTGAGTCACATCACAGTAGCAAAAACAAAAAAAAAAAAAAAAAAAAGGGTGTCAGCAGCTTAATTTTGCCAATGTGTGCATGGGCCGGATTCACGAAGGCTTGCACGGAGTCTAAGATTAGAGTAAGACTCCATGCAGTTAACATGTCTGCCAAGCGATCCAGGACAAGCCGGCAGAGGTGTGCAAGAGAGCTCCTAAAACTCCTCTTACATGGACAGGGCTAGGTTATGCAAATTGCCTCATTTGCTGTTGAAAGTTATGCAAATGAGGTAAATTTGCGATCCAGGAAACCCTAACCTGTCCGAGTAAGAGTAGTGTTATTTTCAGAAATGTACTCGGTTGTCAACTGAGTACCGTTCTGCAAATATGAAAACAGAGCCATGACAGCGCCAAATAAAGGATGCATCCAGTTGAGGAAGCATACCAATGGCCAAATATACGGCCATTGGCAATTCTACCCATTGCAAAAAAAAAATTAATAATTTTTTTTTTTTACTTCGATCTCCAAAGTTTAAGTGTAGTGCAGTGTCTCGCAAAAGTGCTGCGCTGTAAAAACTCCCCAAAAAAAAGAAAAGCCAAAAATAGGCATTTTATTATAAATATACATCTGCCATGCAAGTGAATGGCAGGCTGAAGACAACATGGCTACTGAGTAGAGGTTGCTAAGGGGGGAAGCTCAGTCTAAGAGATGTAACCAAGCATTAGTAGGCAATCCTATGAAAATGAGGGTAAGGATAGTGAATCCCAATTTCACATGGCATATGAGCAAAGTCCGTGGAGTGTAAAAGTAGGATAAGGGGAGTATCAGAGTAGAAGATAGGTGACATCATGAGGGGGTTATGTATGAAAGAATGTAAGCTCATTGGAGCAGAGTGGCATGTGTTTGCTGTCAGTTACCTATCACTGGAAGAGGCGTGTCAACAGGTATCCTAGCTAAAGGCAAGAAATTGAAGGTGCATGCCATGGACAACACTAAAGTTTCTTGTAAAAGTGCCTGCAACGTGTATGCACGCATGTGCACACCTGTAAAACCAAGTAAGACTGTGTGCATGTGTGTGCGCCTGTGTGTGCGCGTTTAAGATGGAGTCAGCAAGTTTTAGGCTGTGTAAGCATGTGTGCGCGTGCATGAGCTGGTGTGTGCGTGTTTGCACTTGTTTGCATGGCGCTACCTCCTGTGGAAACAGAAAGGGAAAAGGAAGCACAACAAATAGTAGGAAGTTAACCAAGGAGAAGTAGCAGAGCTAGCAGGTGAAAACAATCAGAATCAGCCAATTACACAGGCAGTACACTAGCCCAGCCCAGCCCAGCACTTAAAACTCTGCAAACAACTTTCCACTATGTTATTCTCAGAGACACTGCAACACTGCAGTAAGCTAATAGAAGCGAAAACTGAAAAAGCTTTACTGAGACAAAGAAATGTTAGGGGCTGCCATTGCTGTTATAAGGTGACATACGCAACATGCTGAGGGTGGTGACAATGCGAATGCTGCTGAGCAACCCTCAGTGAGGAGACGGAGAAGAGTGTACAGGCCCAGGGTAACCTACCAGGGGCTACATGAGCTGGAGATAGTGGAGTGCTATAGAGTGGACAGAGACCTCATGCAGCAAATTGTTGAGCTGTGCAGGCCATGCCTCACACACAGAACCAACAGAGGGGAACCAATCCCAGTGGAAACCAAGGTATGTGTTGGCCTAAGAATACTAGCAACAGGTACCTTCCAGAGACCAACTGGTGATATGATGGGGATTTCACAGGCATCAGCATCCAGGGTACTGCACTAGTTCCTGAATGCCATGTCAGCACATGTTGCTGATCATGTATATTTCCCCAATTCCCATGAGGTATTGGCCAACAATATGCGTCTTTTCCAGAAAATAGCGGAATACCCTGAGGTAGTGGGTGCAATAGACTGCACGCACATATGCATCAAAGAACCAGCTGGTGAGCGGGGTAGGGTCTACTTTAACATCAAGGGTTTCCCCTCCATCAACTGCCAGGTTGTCTGTGATGCCCAAGGCATAATAATGAATGTGTGTGCTGGCTGCCCTGGAAGGTACCATGATTCCCATATCTGGCATATGACACAGCTGTACCAGACATTTGCTAATGGGGACATCCCTCATAGTCACCTAGTGGGGGATGCTGGATATGCACTGGAGCCGTGGCTGATGACACCCATCAGAAATGCACACACACCTGAACAGGAATGCCATAATGAGGCCCACGCACAAACACGAAATGTAATTGAGTGTGTGTTTGGGCTGCTCAAGTCATGGTTCCAGTGCCTGGACACATCTGGTGGAGCCTTGGAGGACTCACCAACTACATGTACCCAAATAGTCATGGTATGTGCTATGCTACATAATATGATCCTGCAAAAACAGCTGCAGCAGGAGCAGCATAGGGCCAGGCCAAACAGCCCCCCACCATTGCCAAGGCCACCACAGGCAGAGCGTGACTTGGAGGAGGAACAACCTGAGCCTGTCCCAGTAGGCAGAAGGAGGCATTCCCAGCATGCTTTGGCCTAGGCAAAGAGACAATGCATAGCATATACACTGGCTCAGTAGGAACCCTGGAAATGATACCTCTCTCTGACTCTCACATATAGTAAAAGGGATGCATAACTTGACACTACCTGTTTTCAAACATGTATAGGGAGTGTAATATGTGCATCCAACATAGGCAGCCCTGCAGCACTACCTGAGGCATGATTGCCATGTGTTAAACAATATGAAGCAGTGCTAAACAGCTTTTACCACTATTTAGTATATGTAAACATAATTGCACACACTAAGTAGCACAACTTTGGGCAATGTTGAGCAATATTGGGCAACGCTCAGCAATGTTGGTTAACGTTGAGCAATGTTGTGCAAGTTTGGCAAAAATGGTCATATTTGCTTTACTGTTCCTTAAGCAGTCTGGTCTGCCTGGTATGATAATATGAAGCAGTGCCAGTCCTCGAACCCAGGATACTGTGCACTATAGTCACAGTACTGAACCACTAAACCATGACAGTATTGCACTGGTCAGTCTGTATGAATAAATGTTGATAAGTCTATGCAAAGTGTCTCATGGAAACCCCGCAGGCACAGCATAATCCCTGTAGAGTTATGACACAAAGGTGAGCCCTGCAGTAAAAATACAACTCGATTTACAACACACATATAGTATAAATGTTAATATTGGGCATGTTCACACACGTCAACGAATGTAGTGGACTTCACACAGTAACATACTGAAAGTTCACACTGGGCATGCTTACACACTTGAATAAATGCGACAAATGTCTGGCAACAACATATTGAAAGGCCAAACTGGGCATGCTCACACACTTAGGCCATGTCTGAGTACAGCAGTGGGCCACACATATCAGGCAGTTGCATGTGTTAACCCAGGAACCTCTCACAATTCACCAATCTTGACTTGTGCACACAGTGATATGACAACAGACACATATATAATATATTGGAACCCTGTCATAAGCAAATATGTACTAAAGATACTTAGGTTGTTCATAGAAAGTTGAAAAGTAAATAAAATAAAATACCCGAAATCAGTATCATCAATAAACAATGTGTACTGCAAACACTATCTAAATCCAGGTCATGGAAAGATTATCTGTGAAGGAGTCCATACAGAACCATGACACTTCCTTCAGCTATGTCATAAATAGCAATGTACATTCATATATGTCCTGAGTCAGGGCCAACTGTAAATGACTGACAATGCCAGCATCCTGTCAGACAGGCCCATACATACATACCCACCTCCCACTGACAAAAGGCCCTATCATCATTCCAGGAGATATCACATGCAGAATGGGTAAACAGCTCCTTCCAAAGTTGAAAACATGGCATCAATTGGATTACATTGTGCCCCTATATGTGTCATAAGTGAACTGCAGAACAAACAGCCTGCACATGAACAGTCTGTTGAGCCTCACCCTCTCTACAGGATATGAAACTGTTGAATGTGTTACAGCAACATATGGCACACTACACAAGTGTTGGTGCACAGCAGACCATGGGAACTATAGTCTTATATGCCGATGAAGTCTGATCTGCAAGGCCATGGAGTCCATCATGATTGAAGTCAGAAACAGAGCTATTGGAAGCCTATAAACACACAACCCTACCAACTTTAGACTGTTCATGGGCAGATCATGTTTCCCAAACCTGCTAGACTGTTTGCAAGGCAGCCACCCAGGACATACATCAATGAAATGAGCTACACACATCCCACATACAATTTGAATAGGCCTTTTCCAACATCCCAGACACATGTTGTATCCACAAAATCAATAACCTGTGCATAAATATGTATTGTCATCAGATGGATTGGCAACTGTGCAACAGATAGATCACACAAGGTAAGAACTGTGGAGTCCTGTTCAAGCTTTTAACACCTGCTGTCCCCCATGGCTCAGTCCTGGGATTGCATAAAACTAAGTGCACACACATTACCATGTCTAGTCTGATGATGTCAGCATCCCACAATTATAGCAGCGGAAATGAAAACTCACAGTAAAGCATATAGTGCGTCGTGTTAATGCATATCTCTCCAGTATCATAACATAGTTAGGTAGGGGTTTAAATCCTGCAATTGTTGAGTGTGTGTGTGTGTGTGTGGGGTCATGTGTCTGTGTGATTTCCTTTGAGAGTATTGCCCTTTTGGAGTCTAGGCAAACACCTTAAAAGTGTTATATTCCTGTTTGGCAAGTCTGAAGATGTCAGCATCCTACAAATATAGCAGTAGAAATTAAACACCTAGTAGAGCATATAGCATGTCGTGTTAATGTATATCTCTCTAGTATCATAACATAGTTAGATAGGGGTTTGAATCCTGCAATTGCTGGGGGTGTGTGTGTTTCTGTGTGATTTCCTTTTAGAGTATTGCCCTTTTTGGAGACTAGGCAAACACCTTAAAAGTGTTACATTCCTGTTTGGCAAGTCTGATGATGTTAGCATCCTACAAATATAGCAGTGAAAATGCAAGTTCCTCATAGCACATATAGCGCATTGTGTTAATGCATCTCTCTCTAATATCATAACATAATTAGGGTAGGGGTTTAAATCCAGCAATTGCTGGGGGGGTGTGTATGTTTGTGTGTGATTTCCTTTCAGAGAATTGCCCTTTTTGGAGACTAGGCAAACACCTTAAAAGTGTTACATTCCTGTTTGGCAAGTCTGATGATGTCAGCATCCTACAAATATAGCAGTGGAAATAAAAACTCCCAGTAAAGCCTATAGTGCGTCGTGTTAATGCGTATCTCTCTAGTATCATAACATAGTTAGGTAGGGATTTGAATCCTGCAATTGCTGTGGGGGTGTGTGTATGTTTCTGTGTGATTTCCTTTCAGAGCATTGCCCTTTTTGGAGACAAGAAAAAGCCATTAAAAGTGTCACATTCCTGTTTGGCAAGTCTGATGATGTCAGCATCCTACAAATATAGCAGTGGAAATGAAAACTCCCAATAAAGCACATAGTGCATCGTGTTAATGTGTATCTCTCTAGTATCATAACATAGCTAGGTAGGGGTTTGAATCCTGCAATTGGTGGGGGGGGGTGTATGTTTCTGTGTGATTTCCTTTCAGCATACTGCCATTTTTGGAGACTAGGAAAACACCTTAAAAGTGTTACATTCCTGTTTGGCAAGTCTGATAATGTCAGCATCCTACAAATATAGCAGTGAAAATCAAAACTCCCAGTAAAGCATATAGCATGTCGTGTTAATGCGTATTTCTCAAGTATCGTAACATAGCTAGGTAGAGGTTGGAATCCTACAATTGCTGAGTGTGTGTGTGTGTGTGTGTGTGTGATACTGTTGGTCAATGTGTTGTGTGTTTAGCTTTTACTACTGTATGACATATCAGTATAACAACAGTATGTGCATTGCACACTTCAGGTATCTGTGTGGCAAATACATATATGTACATGTGACCTCAATTAGTTCATAGGTGTGAAGCCTGCTTTCTACATGAATACATCTGTTACCTATGACAGATTGTGCTGCTACTTCTCAGACCTTCAGTCACATAAGTATGTTTGTGACAAGGCCAGCCACTGTAGTGATCTGTGGCCTAGGTCATCTGTGTCACACACACCCATGACAGTTTCTGTAGAATAATGTGAGGGAGGGTTCATGCCTTGGGTATATTTCAGACATGTTCAAACACAATAAAGTCTGTCAATAATGGACATTCATTATAGGTGTACAACAACTTTGTGGATATGCATACAGACCCCTCATTGGTTATGTGATACACTGAGGGACTTCAGAATACATATGGAAATGTGAATACCAAAGGACAGATGACATAACACTTGGTTGTATGTACACATCGGTATCCGTTCTACATGTTTGGGGCTACTACCTATGTGGTACTGTCAGGATACTATGTTTAATAAATGTGGATGACTATGCTATATTTGGCTTACAGCTTTACAACATGGGTTGGACAACAGGTATCTGTCTGTATGATACCCTTGTGGAGGATAAGTGTCTCATCCAGAGAATGCATTGTAGCCCACTGTATGCATTTCCAGATGTGGACGGACATATCCCTAGTGTGTTTGTTTGTACCTAAGAGGGCTATATGCCAAACAGGAGTGGTCCCAGGAATGGGTGGCGGTCAATACCACTGGTTACTGGTATAGTATAGTACCGGATGGATCCAAATGCTACTGAGTTTCCTACATTTGTGTGTCAGTTGTCAAGACATCATCTAACGATTGGTCATAGTCAGGCTGTTGAGGTTGTGTACACTACCAGAATGCAAACCAATGACAGATAGTAACAGTATCATCCACAGCATAGTGTCAAACCGTGTCATACACACATGTGTAACCAAGTAAAAACATATGTGTATTAAAATGCATACTGGCCACCAATAGAAACAATGAAGTCTTGACACTGTGTAATACAGGGCATGCCACCCTTCCCATGTGTCCACTATGCACGTACATGCAGACAGTGCACCTCCACAATGTTCACAAATGTACACCTGTAAATCTGTACTGCACACATCACACACGTACTGTCCACTCACCAACACATGCTGCCAAAACTATACATACATCAGCCAAGTGGCACATGGGCGGACAATACATTTTTGGAATTAACACTGTTGTAAACAATACTACATTGAGAATCATAGCTTTAATGCATCATGCCTGCTCAGATACACCTACAGGGATATCATTACAATGTACTGTTAACAACATGCTAACATTGCTACACCGCTATAAAGTCACCCTGTGCATCAGCACAATGTTAGCCTGTTCCTGCATCAATGTTACAGATAACAGGAGGTGGCACAGTTTCATCATATGCACAGGGTGTGTTGTTGGTTTGCCAGAGCCCAACACTGACCCATCCAATAGACATGTATGCGTGTATGTGTGTGTGTGTGTGTGTGTGTTTGAGGGGCAACAGTACAGCATGTGTCAATGTTGATGTAGGTGTTTGGATTATGGGTGTGTGTCTGCATGCACACAGTTCCACCATGTGGCTGCCATATACGGGAGGTTGTGGGACAGCCACATACTGTACCTGCCAAGCTGTACAGATCACCATCTCTGGCCATGGACAGAGTACCTGTGCCTGGCAGGGGTGCAATGGACAGTATCGGGTACCAAGTCAGACTGGGTACTATCATCAGAGGCAGAGGGATGTCGACTGGACCCATGTCCCTGCTGGGACTGGCCAGAGCCATGTGCACGTGGTCTTCTATGATGGTCTATTGACAGCCCTGCTCCAACATTGCTGGGGCTGGTACTGCCACTACGGGAGTGGCTGTGACTTGTGTGTCATCCGTGACGACTGCCAGCCGATGATGTTGCTGGCATACATCCACGTCAATGTCTCAGCCGTCCTGCACTGTCCTGGCGCATGGACATGACATTGAGGAGGACATCTAATGTCTCCCCCCAATGTCTATCAATGACCTCGGTGTAGTGACGCACTGCACCGGCAAGGTCACGGATGCCGTCATTGATAGCGGTGTAATGGGCCCTCTGCGCCCTCAGTCCCTGTCTGGTGTACTGTTCCATACGTGCCTGTGCCTGCATTACAGCCCGGAATATACCTGAGGTTGTAAGACCTGTGGGGGCACATGTGCCATGGGGCATTACGTTCAGCAGTGCTCCCACGAGAACCCCTGGACATCCGCCTATGTGGTACCATTCTAGGAATCTGGGTTTGGCTGCTGTGAGGGGATGCATGTGCCATAGATACCACACTATCCTGGTCAATGCCTACTGTATACTGTCCCTCAGCTAAGGCCATTGGTGATGAGGGATGTATTGGCAGTATGAATGTGCGCATAGATGGTGTGGAAAGCTGTGTACTGTCGATTGGCTGAACAACGACAGACCCTGTCAAACCTGCCTGTGCCACAACACATGTTTCATCAGCTCCACTATTTGTGGCAGTGTCTTCAGGTTCCCTGCTGCACTCAACCAACACAACCTCAGCACCTATGAGAGGGAGACAGGAAACACACTTTACAATCTGTACATGATGTTAGCACACATGCACACATGCAGACATGCAGATATGCACACATGCACACATGCACACATGAATGCTCACATGCACGCATGCACACATGAATGCTCACATGCACACATGCACACATGAACACATGCACACATGCACACATGAACCCATGCACACATGCACACATGCAGACATGCACACATGAACACATGAACACATGCACACATGCACACTTGCACACATGCACACATGCACACATGAATACAAATACACTACTCACTAAAGTACACACACACACACACACACACACACACACACACACACACACACACACACACCAACAGCAATCCAGAACATACCCATTAGTGGTTGATGGTGGAGTACAGTATCACATGCCAAAGAGTCCTATCACACGTGTCAGCATGCAAGATGTGTGTTGCTCAACAGCATACAGTGTGAGTGTAGAGAGTCCTTGTTAATAACAGTATGCATGTGTTTGATGCATGTGTGTTGTTCAATGACTGGCCTCACCCTGGAACACAATGTGTACATGGACACAACATTGCTGTGCAAGTATTAAATGCTTTTCCATGTCCTGTGCACCATCACTCACAGGTATACATACCATGGCTGGATGCACACAACTGTCAGGTGTGTAGCAATGAATGCTATGTGTTGTACTGTAGTTACTTTAACTGGATGTAGTGTAGTACCATGAGCCATCATCAGGCAGCATCATGTGGTCACTCAAGGCCACTAATGTGTGCCACACTGGCAACTATCTTGCTGTACCTGAACTGCAGCACTGTGGCTATATTAACCATTTCACAGGCAGTTGTAACATGGGTATGTAAGGTGTTCAATAGGGAGCATTGCCTAACGTGAATGTCTTGTTTGTTCGCCCCATGACAGGCCTCTACCCCTCAGGTATAGTAAGTGTGCTGTGTGGATGACTTTTTGGATACTGGAGTCTGACCTTGCAGTAGGTGTCTACATATGCCATGTGAATCATATTAACACGTACTGCGTATGACAAGGTGGTGTATGTTGTGTGCATTTGAATTGACTCGGCCTATACAATGTCCACTACAGTGCACCACAATTGTTTGGGATGCTCTGTGTATAGCATGTGTTTGAGGCAGCCACTCATGCTACTGGGATGTGCATAGTCCCACAGAAAACTTGCAGAGCATGCATTATGTGTAGGTGTTGTACATGTGTATATGGCCTAAAACTCACCTATGACATGCACATGTTATTTGCCATATTAAATGTAGAACACTCACCAGCATGGGTCTGCTGTCTTGCTGTCACACCAGAGGGACCTACAAGGATATGAGACAGTTTGTCAGTGTCAACAACTGTGGCATTGCTGCTGTGACTTTGCAATTTTACAGTAGTACAATGGTTGATAGTCACAAGGCATACAGACTATGTTCCAAATTATCAGTATTGCACAACACCAGGCTCCATATCTTCCAAATACACAGTACACATCTGACATATGCATGTTCTAACAATCGAGCTAACAGTAGTCTACAGGTATGGCATGTTACCTGCACGCTCCAAGTCAACTTGCTGCGTGACTCCGGCCTCCATGATGAAACATGTTTGTTGTAGTGGTTGGCCAGGAGCCACCATGCTGAGGAGCAGCTCTTCCACTCTGGTGAGGGGCGGATGTGATGCTGCACCACCACCTGTGGCAAGCTGTTTTCTGTGGACATTGGAGGCATGCTGCCGGACATGTCTGATTAAATCACTGCAGTGATGGCGTACCTGCTCATAAGTCCGGTTATGCATGCCTACGTCATTAACCCAATGGACAACATCCTGCCACAGTGCAGTGCACTCATGCTGGTCCTGGCTGGTTCCAGAGAACAGCAGGGTGTGATGTTGTAATAGTGTGGATATAATTATTTCCTCCTCTTCAGGGGAATAGGCAGGGTTGCGATGATGAGACATGTCCCTGGAAGAAAATAAAACAATTATTGTGAGCAAGTATTGTGGCACACTTAACATTCTAAAGTACAGATATCAATGAAATGCCATATATATAGCAACCTATTGGCTGTCAGTAGATGCACACTTTTATTACCACACATCAGTGCTCAGCCCACAACTGCCTGACAGTGCCTGGCACGTTCTATATATTAAACCATGTTCTGTACAGCAACAAAGTGAAACCAGTATGTAAGACTATACAACAGCATATGGCACACTGTATGTGACACAATGCACCACCTAGCCACAGGAGGTATATATGAAGCTAATGCATACAGAAATTTGTCATCCATTAAAATGATTGTAAAGTACAGTTACAGTACTACCAGTAAACCACACTAATTCTTGATAGCAAACCCCTAAGTAAAATCTGTGCACATTCATCAATATAGGTAGCATACTGCTGTACTACACTATACATGTTGCTAGATATGCACATATATCCTGTAACACACATATGACCGAGGCCATGTTACAGGCATACCCACACACACATCAGACATACCTACAAGACACAAAGGTATGGAAACCCAGATGAGCTTTACCTGTGTACCATACAGTACTGTGTGTCAGCACTTACAAAACCTTATGCCTGAGGTATGTAATGTGTGAGAACTACAGGTAATAAACAAAACAGTGTTTCCAAGCAATGTGGATATACACCATACTGTGCTGTTTAGGCCTACAGCTTCAGGTAGTACTACAGTTCATACAGGATTTGAATTCACTAGTGTTAACAATCAATGTGCATACATGTACTGCTTTAGCCTACAATGGCACACTCTAGTGAACACCATGGGACTATGTCACACCATATACCATACTGCTTTTGCTGCCTAGCAACAGCATACATATCTTTTGCGGAGATCAGAGCTAGAACACTACATACCATGATATAAACATTTTCCCACTAGGCTATCATACATATACACAACGTTGACACATTCACCTACACATTCACCATCACACTCAGTCAACCTCACATAGCAATTTATGCAATGTGTACATGCATGTGTGTATCAGGTCACAGGTAGCTCATAGGCTATTAGGCGTAGGGCCTATAGAAGCCTAGCCATATGGTACCCTGCCCTTCAACACCCATATAATTTAAGTTCATGTGCTCCTGTCATGCAGAGCCACAGAGGTGAGTCCCAGGTTGTATTTCCTATCTCACATCCATTCATCATGATTATTCATGATGACTGCTAATGAGGACCTTTCTTTGCTATTGATAGGTAGTTAGTTCCTGGGTGTGGTATGTGTCTGAGATGAGAATGTACCACTCCAGCATGTTCTGCTTTTTGACGTTACAAGGTTTAGATCAGTAGAGTGTGTAGCTTGTAGGGATTTAGATCTGTTGACATGGAGCATGTCCAACACCTGTGGGTTTGGCATAGCTTTGCATGTTAGGCAGAGGTTGGCTCTGGGTGGGCAGTATGTGACACAGTGTAGCTGTTGTTTTGGAAGACAGTCTGCATAGGGCATCTGTTTGAGTCTGGTAATACTCTTTGTGGTGTTTGTGCCTGGTGTCTACAGTTGCTGTAGATGTCTTCTGAGGTACATACCAAAAGGCCCATTGTACTCTATGATGGGTTTTATGACTGATGAGTAGAGTGGAACACTGACCTCTCATTCCATGGATGACACACCTTTTGTGATGACATGTGGACCGTACACAGTTTACATGACTAGTGTGGCACTGTGATTATCAAAAGGGACACTACTGTCCACCTGTGTCCCATGGTCTCTTATCACACTTTTGGTGTTGAGTAGACTACCATCTATGTGGTAGTTCATGTGTACAGGGATTTCAACAAAAGGGATGGCAATACATTTACAATATTGAGCTTGAGTGTACATATAAACATCCATTGGTGTACATATAGATTTACATATAGGCATATATACAGTCCACCTTTCATGGTGGGTATATCAATTATGCAAGTGTTGAGAGAGATACAGTTATGTAATAATTTTGCACAGTCTTGTGCAGAATGCATTGAGGGTATTTTCAGGCCATGTATCTTTAGCAGGACTCCCTGTCTGGAAGACTATAAACTTAGCAAATCATACCCACAGCGTTTAAACACCACATGTCATATACCAGCACTGTATGCTGTCTTGTTTGCCACACACTACAACCTACATGAAAATATGCACATAACAACCTTCACCAACATATATATGTCCACCCTTCACAAACAGTTGCAGTATGTACCTTGTTCTATGCACATGTTAAGATGCTAATATATCTGACACATTAATATCTCTACATATGTGTGTGCCATACACACACAAGGTACACACTGTTGTATGTATGTAGACCTCACGGATGACCTGTTGAGCCTTGCTACAACATGAACAGTTGTCACGTGTGCATAACAGTAATATTACAGGGAGTATTTATAGCTGCTAATGCTACATTACTATACTAGCTTGTTACAGCAGTTGCCAATGTTAAGCTACACATTATATGACTATCATGCGTGTGTTACTCTGTCACATCCAGGTTTATATAGCTGTTTGCACTACTCCCCCAGACAGCCATTAGACACAGTATTGTACAGAACATAGATGACATGATCGGATGTTTGACATTAAATGCTGAGCTACATATGTCACAGTTATGTCCCACTGCACACAGCTACACACTAATTTGTCCATGGCAGTAGTCATGCATGGCATCAGTGCATACATACCTACTGCTGCCACCTATGCATGTTTCAAAGTATTTACAGTACTCTTCATAAACATCTACTACTTGCCGATAATCACATATCTGTCACACACCTGTTTGTCACTTTCAGGCCTGTCTGTGTAAGTTTTGACAATTTTTTTTTGTTTTTACTTAAGTAAAGATTGCTTCTACTTAATTGTTGTTGTTGTCGTGTCTTTCGGCTTTTCCCAGTTAGGGGTCGCCACAGCGGAACTCCGGTCCACTAATGATTGGTAGTAGAGTTTTACGTGCTGGCTTGCTGGGCCTAACGCACAACCTTCAACGAAGGAACGCCTGTTCACGCATGTCGCCACACAGAAGATGCTCTAACTGAGAATCGAACGGGCAACGTATAACTGTGAGACGACAACGCTACCGCAGCACCACCACCGCAGTACTTCTACTTAATTAATTTTGTTTATTAATTAAGTTTTTTTTTACTTAATTAATATCTTTGTTTGCTGATTCACTCAAGTATTTTTACTTAATTACACTTTTGTGTTATTAAGTAATAACTAGTTTTTACTCATCCACAAGTTCAGTGATGCTTTATCACATGCAATGTCATGATTTCATGTGGGGATAGCAAGTACAGTCTGCATTTTATAGGTATCTGCACATGTGCATGTGATGACCTCTGCACCAATTGGTGCCCAGCATTTGGTAAATGCATACAGCCTGCTGTGTGGTAATTGCAGTACTCACTGTCATAGCAACCCAATGCTGTAAATTGCTAGGTTTTGTAGGCATAGCCCTTTCAGATTTCCAGAGTGGGGCCCATGCTTGTTTGCTGTGGACACTGTTGTTTAAGTTAGAAGGTTGGTATACTTCTTATATCTGAAGCTAGAGGTGTAGACAGTGATGTACATGTTGTACTCAGACCTGACTGTTGCCACTTCCAATACAGAGCTATCAGTGCAGAGTTTAACTCACCCCTACAAATGCTACACAAGATATATGTGAGTATGTAGTTTCTTTTCTACTTATGTAATTGACTGCCATACAAAAGTAGTTATTGAGAAGTATTCTTTTGACACATGAACTGTTTGTGGACTGTTATACTGTGCATATTGATGTACTCACTTCTGCAGGGTTTGTGTATTTTTATTGTTGACATTAGCACAGGAGTCTCAGGTAAACTGGACAATTCCACTATTGAGTATGCCTACCTACATCCTTGGTTGACCCTAACACGCGTATATTTAATATATGGGAGGGGGGGATGCAGACAAACAGAGAGCATTACATCTTATTGTCTGAGTGTTATCTTACTGACCTTAATGGATTCATGTGTACCTGTTGGTTTATCAAGGCAGGTGGTCTGTCTGCATAGTTCCCAACTGTGAACCTATCCAGATGGTAGCCAGATGTTAGCCTGTTATTCTTTGCCTGTGCAACCCACAGGTGTTTTCAGCACTGGTACAATGGCATTGTTACAGTCAGTTGTTACCAGTACATGGCTAGATCCTTTGTTATTTCTGTGTTGTACTCCTACATAAAGGTATGCTTGTGGAAGTCCTCTCAAAGCTATTTGCAGAGTGTGTAACAGCAGATGAGCTGATATGCCTGTGTGTTTGTGCCTCTGTCAGGCCTATGAAACACTCAGATACATATTTGCTTGGAGTCAGGGATAGGTAGTTAAAAGTGATGTACCCCTTCCAACTAATAGAGACAGTAAGTGTAGACTTGAATGAAGCAGTGCATATGGATTAGTACTCCTTTTATGAAGCACAAGCGGTGTCTACTGTTATTATTGCGATTATTCATTGTGTAATACACCACCTCTCTGACTAACTTCAGTACTTTTCAGAGGGATACAGAGGGACACAGCTAAAATATGTTTCACAATCAGGAAGTATGGCCTTTGCCCTAATCAGATATGCCAGTGTTTGTCCTGCTATGATACTGTTTGGGGGTTGTAAAGTGCCTCAATAACATTATTTGCTGCTAGAATGGCTGCTTCTCTTATCACAGTCATGTAATGCAATTCCACAACAATTGCTGGTAAAGATCCACAGAACAAGCTTTGTGTTATGGTCTTCCGATTTTTCCTTTACATTCACTCATTGTTTTGCATGATATATTTATTTCAGCACCAAATTATTGTATATCTGCTGTGGCTTAGTGGTACTTCATGCAGTCAAGTGTGTCCAAGGTCTGGGGTTCGAGACTGACAGAGGTGTTTTATTTTGCTGCTGTACAGAACAAGGGCCTTGGCATACAGAGTGATTAAGGCACTTAAGCAGTTGTAAGCAGGTTTGCGTGAGTTTGCATGACGCTTAGCGATGCTAAGTTTAGCACACACATGCGCACACTTGCTCAGACCCGCTAACTACTGCTTAAAAGTGCTTACTCCCGCTAACCCCTGCACTAATTTCTTTGAAAGAAAAGAAAATGGAGAGATAGGAAAGTGGTGAAAAAGGGGGCACAAAGAGGGAAAGACAGTGGGGAAACCAGCTCAGAGTGTGCAGGACGGGTGTAGGGAAGGTCCATAGGTGCCCATTTCTTTACCAGCAACAGCTGTGCATATGTTACAAATTTGGAGTGAAATTTGAAACCTTCCACCCCTGAGAGATGGGTGAGAACAACAAAGTATGTTGTACTGCCAATTCTAATTATCAGTTTCCATGTCCAGCAGACATGTGTGTGAAATGGGCAGCTATGTATGGGGCATAGTTTTTTTGTGGATACAGATTGCCCTTTTTTCTTTTTTCAGGTGAGAGTGGAATGTGAGGTAAAGGAAGTAGGTATATTTGGGGAGGTGGGTTGGGGAGGTAAACAGACAAGACAAACAAGATGCATACAGGGGCGGAGTATGACACATGGGGTGGGTGAACACAATTGACGGGGACGGATGTTTGGAAATCGCAAGCCCATGAGCCCACAGATGGTAACAGTGGGACTGAGATTCCCACCCATGGGCAGTCACCACTGAACCTTCACAGCCCCAAGGGTGGCTGTGCTGCGGGCTATGTAGGAGGGGCAGGCTCACCCGTGAGTCATGCCACTCTCGCCTTGAGCTGGCATAGGGGATCAGCGACTAAACACTGGATCTCCCTACGCACCACAACCCGGACCCTTCGGAGGGTGACAGGTGGCCCTTCTCCGCCCACGCTTGCAGGGGGGGCGAGCCCCATCCCCTGCAGCGCTTCCACCTGGCAAAGGACCAACGGAGGAGGGGAGCGCGGGCTGGGCACTGGACCTGCTGGTGCTAGGTGCAATCACCAGCTGAGGAGGGACTGGTGGGTCCGCTGGGACCAGCCTTCCCATGCATTCTGTGATTAGGTGTGTTTAATTACAACATAGACAACAGCATTCCAAATTAGTTGTAACAGCATGCAGTAATATTCCCATTAACCCAACACACCAGGGTTCCAACAGTTGAACAGCAAGCATAACATATGCATATATTGAATGACAGTGGACATTACAACAGCATGCAGGGATGATTGGTGGCAACAGGCCACTAAGATTGTTGTGTTTGAACAGGGCACATGCATCAAAGTAAATGCAGATATTTGTAGAACAATAGGACATATGTCCCAACAAATGTTTTGAGATTAGACATATCCACTGAGGTGTGGAATTGAATTTTTTATGCACATAGAGTAGGTTGTAAAAAGAAACCTCCATTAACATCTTATAAGTACTTTTACTCTGCACTACATTCCTATTGACCGTAGGTGTATACCCCCTACATGTATTACTACACTAGGCAACATGCATTAGACTGTGTAATAGGTTTGGCTAGTTCATTATATACCTGACCTATATCTGACATACTAACTGTACAAGATGCAGATGTTACTGCTACATAGTTATATTTTATTTTTATATTTATGTATCTACATATCTGGATGTGTTCACGTGACATTTTCAGTTAAATTTCTACAGAACCCTACATTTCATGTAGCACACTCACATTTCTGGGGAAAACCTTGACAAGCTACTCATGTACCAGATTTACCTATGCATGCCAGTCATTTACCGACTGTTGAGGACTGTATATATACTTCACAGCTACTGGCACTTCCTTCATGCACTTTATATGGGACTGCACAACTGTGGGTTGACAGCACTTAATACAACAGTACTATTTATTTAATGCAAGGGTACAACAACATTTCAAAGTAAGTGATACAGACACACTCCTAGTATTATACCTTTATTAATTACATTAAACACTCTTTTCTACAGGCTCTCTCCTTTATTTGATATTACAGTGCATATGAAAGACCTATTCAAGACATATTATACCTTTATTGATAGGTTACAACACTCTTTTTCAGGCTCACTCACTTATTTTATATGACAGTACATGCAGAGATAGTATTCCAGACTTATTTTACCTTTATTACTGGGTTACTACACTCTATTTCTGGCAATCTGACTTATGTTATATAACAGTACATGCAGAGAAATTATTCAGGGCATTTTATAGCTGTATTATTGGGCTACAACACTTTTTTCATGCTCTCTCACATATATTATATAACAATACATGCAGAATAATTACTAACCTGCCTGGTGGCACAGTCTTGGCAGCCTATCTGCATAGGCTTGCTGATTCGTAGCACGGACACCTGCAGCTGTGAAGTAAATGAAGGAATATTGAGACATACCTATCCATTATTTAGACTATATTAGCATGTCTTACATACTGCATTCCATGACTACCTACTCAGTAGTAAGGCATCTTGCATATGACGGGCCTCCTGGATCCATTGTTTCAGTAGGTCCTGCTTCTGTATCTTCAGGTCTGCATGGTGGTGACAGACCTGCTCACCAGTCTGAGGGATGCCTGTGGCACTGGTGAGATCATGAACCAACCGGTTCCAAGCCTCTGCCTTATACTCCGTCCCCTGGAACTGGCCCTGCAGGAGTTGAGACTCATGATGATGATGGACAAGGAGCCAAACCATGTATTTTGACTCCTCGATGCCCCAGCGTTGCGCTCAAAAGTGTGTACCCTCTCCAACATCAGACATTCTAACTGAAGATGGGAGCTACAATCAGTTATGGCGAGAATTCCCGTCTATGGAGCTTAAATATGCCACATTTCCCACACTTTTTTGTGATTGGCCATTTTTGAAAATTCTCATCTGACTGCAGACCTGCTTAGCAATGGTTAATCTACCATTTATAAGTATATGTATGTTAACAGTGGATGTTTATCCTAAGCTGTCATGACTTAGTGGTTCAGTACTTTGTTTATGGTGCACAGCGTCCCGGGTTCTAAACTTGTCATTGCATTTTATTTTACTACTGTCCAGACAGGCTAGGGGGTGTGGCTGTGTTTAGGCAACTTTGCCTGACGTTGCTCCACGTTGCCCTATGGTGCGCAGGTTAGCGCGGTGCACAGCTCTGTGCAAACTTATTGCACTGGGTAAAGCGCTGCTTAGCTGTAGGCAACTATATTGCGCTGGGTAAAGCGCTGCTTAGCTGTGGGCAACTAGATTGCACTGGGTAAAGCACTGCTTAGCTGTGGGCAACTAGATTGCACTGGGTAAAGCGCTGCTTAGCTACGGGCATTTATATGTCAAGATCCTTCTTACATTTCTATAGATACATTTTGTTCACTGATACATAGACCATTTCAATGCTTTTTAGTAATATTTTAGTCATATATATGTCAGGGATTATTTCATATGCTAATGTAAAACATAAAATAGAGAGGGGAGTGGTGGGATTCAAACCGTGAATGCCTTCGCTTTGTGCGAAGGCTCTACCACTACGCTATTGTTATTTGGATTGATTTGCATAAACATTTGTTATTATGCTCTTCAATGTCGACATTGCTAACTGCAGCTAAGCTATGGGCACACCCGTGCAAACATGCGCACATACGGGCAGCTATATCGGGAATTATAAAAAAAAAAGTTCTACATTTTATAACTCTACTGGGGGTTTACAATGTGAGGGAGTGTAGTGTTGGGTATGTTGACATTTGAGCAGACTCGCTCATGTGTGTTGACATTTCACAATTCAGACACTTGCAGGGGCGTGGACCTTAGGACTGCTCGGCAGTCAGACACGCCCCCTGCCTTCCTGCATGGTCCATGTTAGACTTGGAGTGGAGTAAGCGTGCCCTCATGAATATGCATGGCATGCTGACGTCAGACCGTTCAACTGCAGTTTCCGAGTAAGACTTATTTAGTCTTACACAGAAGTTTCGTGAATCCGGGGGTATGCGTTTCACAGTCACATCGATTTTTTTTCCCTTGCTTAGAGCTTTAAAAAATTCCTTCTCTGCTGCTTTTATGTTCTTCTGGCTGTGGAATGTGCAGTTTCTATCTCAGTACAGGGCTTCCCATAGCTGTCAGTATGCTATTGACTTTGCAAAATGTCCCTGATTATGTCTCATATTTTCACTTTCTCCTTCATACTTTCTTTCTTTCTTTCTCTTTTTTTATTTTCTGGTAAATCACCAAAGATTACTGTTAGTCAGTGATGCTAATCATTAGAATTTCATATTCTTAAATAAATCTGTATTGTTGCAAAGCCTGTTGCTCTGTTAACATTCTCAATGAATTGCTATAATATCTAAATTTTCTTGTTTTAGGGCCATTTACTCTCATTATTTATGGCTTGTATCCTTAATTCTTTAGCAGGGAATTTGAAAAGTGTGCTACTTCATGTCTTACAGTTCCATTGTGTGAGACAAGGACAGCAAACACTTTGTATGGCTTACTTCTGAATGACATTTGCAAGAGTTGTTTGAGTAAAATTAAACATTTAATTTTAAATGCCTTTGCTCCATTCAACACTGCTAGTTCATTTTAGTTATCTTGTGTGCCAAATGTAACAGGTGATAAAAAGCAATGAGCACAACAAAATAAAAACAGATTCACTTTACCTAATCAGGGCTGCAGTACAACAGCTGGAAGAAAAACTCCCATCTCCTAACCTAAAAATGGAGACCATCGATATCTGTGCAGTAACTGAGACCTGGTTCAAGACTCCAGAGAGCACCCCTGCAATACCAGGCTACAACTCTTACCACACTTTTCGGCCACCAAACCAAGACCAAAACACTAAAGGTGGAGGAGTGTCCATATTCACCAAGGATATTCACACTGCCCGGCTAGTTGCCCAACACAATGCATCTGAAATTCTCCAGGTTCAACTAACACTAGGTAAGACTGCAATCCAAATTGTAGCTTAGTAGAGATCCCCCACCATGCCCTAAAATTCTCACTACACCTTTCTAAACATACTGGAAAATATTACGATACAACCAAACATCCTAATACTCAGTGATTTCAACTATCCTGTCATTAACTGGGAAAACTGCTCAGGTACCAACACCTTTTCCCAACAGTTCTTGGAATTCATAAATTCCAACACCCTGGATCAACTAATCCATTGTCCCACCAGGGGCTCCAATATCCTAGACTTGATCATTACCAACATGGGAGATTGATGCTCCACACCAGTGGTCACCCCCTCACTGATCAGGTCTGACCATATGCAAATCACCCTTGACATCTACATCCCAACCCCAGCCGCCAGTAAGGAAACCTCCATAAGAAACTTCTCCAAAGCCAACTTCATGCTACTCAAGTCAGAAGTGACAAACTTCATGATACCCATGCAGACGGGATCTGAAAGTTTGACTGCTGAATCCTACACTAAGGCACTGTACAAGCACATCCACTCATGCATGAATCGTGCCATCCCAAATAGAACCAAGATGCTCTCCTCCAAAAAAAGGAAGCCAATCTGGTGGTCCCCTACCATAAACAAACTATACAACAGAAGGAAGAAACTGTATTCAGAAAAGAGGAAAATCCCAAGGTGCAAAAAACTCCCTTACCAGCTTCAGTAAGAAGCTAAGATCCCTCATAAAATCCTCAAAAGCTAGTTATGAAAATAAAATTGTCAAAGATTCCAAAGACAACCACAAGGCATTCTATAGTTATGTCAAGAATCCAAATGGCAATGCTCAGATCTGCTCTGAGCTACAACAGAATGGCATTAAATATACTGATCCCAAGGATATTGCCAATATCCTGGCAGATCGATTTAGTGCCAACTTCACCCCCCTCTCACCACCCTAAATGGCCCATCGCAATGCCAAAAGACTGCCAAATGCTGGTAATCATGGGCACAAAGGTAGAAACCGCAATCTCCAAAGTTAAGAATACAGCATCCATGGGACCAGATGACATCCCGGGCTTGTACTACATGAACTACAAAATAAACTGGCACCTCACCTAAGTGTCATGTTTAATCATAGCCTCACCTCAGACTTAATGCCCACAAGTACCACACAGCTACAGTTATCCCACTCCACAAGGGGGGATCCACCTTGGATCCCGGGAACTAACATCCCATCAGTCTGATGAGCCTGATCTGCAAGAGCATGGAGCGCATTATCATGGAACTTATAAACAAAGACATTGGCAACCTTCAAACACTGGATCCCACCCAGTTTGGGTTCGTGAAGGGACGATCTTGTCTCCTGAACCTGAATGACTTCTTTGAATCAGTCTCCAGAGCTGTGGACGAGGGTAAGGCAGTCCACACAGCCTATCTGGACCTCACCAAGGCCTTCAACACCATCCCCCACTCTGGAATCATAGATAAACTTATTAAGCTGGGCATAAATCCCTACATCACTCGATTGGTTGCCAACTGGCTTACTGACAGAACCCAGACTTTAAAAGTAGCCAGCACCAAATCCATCTCCAGAGGTGACAAGTGGAGTACCTCAGGGTTCAGTCCTGGGACCGCTCTTGTTTGGCATCTACTTCTCTGAAGTGCAGGCCAACATTAAGGGACTCTGGCTAACAAAGTTAGCAGATGACTACAAACTGGGAGCCATTACTGAATCCCCAAATGATGTGGATATTCTACAAAAGGGCCTTACAGAAACAGATGCTTGGTGCCAGAGCCATGGGCTCAAGCTTAATGCTTAAGAAATGTATAGTTATCCCCTTTGGGAAAAATGATGTACCCATGAATTACCACATAGGTGGTAGTACACTAAACACTGAAAGTGTGATGAGAGACTTAGGGACCTAGGTGGACAGTGGTCTCACCTTCGATAACCACAATACCACAACAGTCAGGAAATCCTTCTATATGGCACACCTCATCAGTAAGGGCTTTTCATCCAGAAAAAAGGAGGTCATTGTCCCACTGCACTCATCCCTCATTAGACCCATTATAGAGTATAATGCCCTGTTTGGTATGTACCTCACAAGACATCTGCAACAGCTGGAAAGGCCGCAGAAATACTTCACTAAAAGAATCAGAGGCCTAAAGCAGATACCATATGCTGACCATCTAAAAAAATTCCAGCTATACTCTGCCGCATATCATCTACTCAGAGGTGATCTCTGCTTAACATACAAGGCCATGTCAAACCCTGAGCTGTTGGACATGCTCCACTTAAAGAAATACCAATCCATCAGAGCCACACACTCCAGGGATCTAAATCTTGTCATCACAATGAACAAAACATGCTGGAGGGACAGGTTCCTGACTCAGAGACTCCCCATACTCTAGAATAGACTGCCAATACATGTCAAGCAGAGCGCCTCCTTGGCCATCTTCAAAAGGAACCTTGACAATTGGATGGGAGATAGGAAAGTCACCCCGGGGATCATGTCAGTCATCCTGCTAGACAGGGGTCCAGGGAAGTAAATATTGTGGGAAGAAATATCCAGGAAATTGTTATGGCTAGGCTTGTATAGGAACTAAGGCTGATAGCCTAGTACCAACCTATGAACCTATGAACTTATGTATGCCTTCCATTGTACCGTGGTTGAAAACTACTTTTGAATGCACAGCCTATCTTGACCTCGCCAAGGCTTTCGACACCATCCCCCGTTCTGGAATTATAGCTAAATTCACTAAACTAGGTATAAATTCCTATGTCACAAGATGGGTTGCCAACTGGCTCACTGACAGAACCCACACTGTAAAAGTTGCAGACTCCAAATCTGACCTCAAAGCAGTGACAAGTGGAGTACCACAGGGTTCCATCTTGGGACTTCTCCTGTTTGATATCTACTTCTCTGAAGTACAGGCTAATACAGAAGGCCCCTGGCTAACGAAGTTCATAGATGACTGCAAACTAGGAGCCATAGTCAAGTCCCCAAATGATGTTGTCATCCTACAGAAGGGCATCGTTGAGACAGATGCCTGGTGTCAGAGCCATGGCCTCAAGCACAATGCCACAAAGTGCAGTGTCATTCCCTTTGGTAAAAACTCTGCACCCATGATCAACCACATAGGCAGCAATCTACTTAACACCGAATGTGTGATAAGAGACCTTGGGACCCAGGTGGACAGTAGTCTCTCCTTTGATAGTCACATTGCCACAGTAGTCAGGAAGTCCTTCTTCGTGGCACACCTCATCATAAAAGGGCTCTCATCCAGGAAAAAAAGAGGTCATTCTTTACTCAACACTCATTAGACCCATTATATAGTACAATGCCCCTTTTGGAATGCATTATAAGTTGAACTGTGAGTCTAAATCCATTATTTATATAGCATTATGTAACTGTTGTCCAGCTTTCTATATAGGGAAGACGGACCGTAAGGCCCGTGAACATTTTTATTAACATGTTTATGCTATTAGAAAGAACTTAAATGACAACGCACTAGCTAAACATATTAGTATTAATCCTGGACACAGTTTTTCATTTATGGGTATAGACCAAGTCCCTATCAGTATTAGGGGGGGGTCCTTTTTCTTTGATTTTAGAGAATCGGGAACTTGAGTGGCAGTTAAAGTTAGATGCCTTCAAGTTCCCTGGATTGAATGAAAATTGCAAAATTTCAGCAGTTTTAAAGCTTAGGAGCTATTTTAGATAGATATGCTTGCATCTATGGTATGCCTTGAATTTTTGTATTTTTGTATTTATGTACTTTCATATTTATTGTACTTACACATTATAATTTTAAAAACAGTCAGATTTTACTTGAAGGTTTCTGGTTATCTACTGAGGCAACAACATAATATTTGTGCCTTATATTTTATGTCTGTTAATTGATTTTTTAAGGATGTAGTATTTCTAGAATTTACAACACCTTTACTTGGCATTGGGAGGTGTGGTGCTTTTGTGTCACTTCCTGCGCTTATAAAGGTGTGCTTATTTGCACTTGTACTTGTATCTCTGATGAAGCTACTTATTTAATAGTGGCGAAAATGCTGTTATTTTATCTAATAAACTTGCGTTAAGAAAAGAAAGGACTCTGATTCGGATATTTGGACTACTGGGCTTAAGGTTACCTTTTTTTTTTGTACCCTTTTGGAATGTACCTCACAAGACATCTGCAGCAGCTGGAAAAATCCACAGAAGTACCTCACAAAGAGGATTACTGGCCTCAAACAAATGCCCTACACTGACCATCTCAAAAATTCTACAGCTTTACTCCGTAACATATCACCTACTCCGAGGTGATCTCTGCCTAACATATAAAGCCATGTCAAACCCAGAGCTAATGGACATGCTACACCTAAAGAAATACCAATCCCTTCAAGCTACATACTCTAGGGACCTAAAACTTGTCACCACAATAAACAGGACATGCTGGAGGGATAGATTCCTGTCCCAGAGACTTCCCATACTCTGGAACAGGCTACCCATCTATGTCAGGCAAAGTTCTTCATTAGCACTCTTCAAGAAAACTCTTGATGAGTGGATGGGAAATAGGAAATACACCCCGGGGATCACTTCTGTGTCTCTGCTTGACAGTGGCACAGGAAAATAACTTTCTTGGGTGGCTTAAGCCAGGGAACCTTGTTAGCTAGGCTTACGTAGGCCCTTGGGCCGATAGCCTAGTACCTACCTATGAACCTATGAGTTGAGCCATCATGCAAGTATTTTGGCTCATACAATGCAAGTGCAAAGGACAGTTGCATTACTATGGAAATACAAATCTAAGTTATGGGGATTAAATCATTTCACTCTTTTAACATAGACAAAGATGACATTAGTGTTTATCACATTTAGTAGACAAGCTATGTAAAATGAAATATAAATTCTGAATATTACAAACACTTTTAAAATGAAGTTATTTCATCTTAGTCAGATGACCTGTGAAACACTTTATTGGGTGACAGATAAGGGCACTCTTGAGCTGTGGGTCCTGGGCATTCACTCAAATTTCTGCTATTATAATCTGTCAGCAATTTAACATCTTATCAACATCCACTGTTTTTTTATTATTTTTTTTAATGTCAAGACCTCTCAAATCAACACCCATCGACTAATAATACTTCATTTCACATATTCAGTATTCTCTACAATATCACCTACATCTACCTACTGAGACAAAAACACCTCCATATTTAAACCATAGTTCTAAACTTTCAAGTTGAGCACAAATCAAAACTTCACTTCCCTAATTCCCACAAAAATTTCCTTGAAAATATGCAGTGATTCATACTCTCACCCTAGACCAAATCAACCACACATCCTTACAAGTCTGTATCCAATTCAATACACTTTAGAATACTTTTAGATACTATTTGCCATTCAGGACTGTAACTGCTGTATATTAATATTAGGAACATATTCAATAAGCTGGCAGACCTCCCTCTGATACCTTGGTGTTCTCATTCTCACTGAAACTGGGTTAAAACCGTAAATCAAAGACAGACACATTCTTCCATCTAATTCAACCGTTTCACCCCGATAACTTAACCAAAACTGGAATCCTATCTAGCACCCTCAGTGACCACCACATTCCACTGTAACCAGACTACAAACCCACTTTCCAAAATCGTTTCACTTTAACCTGGTGCAAGATATATACAACTTCAATAAAGACACACTTTTGCTCCATACAACTCATTAAATGGAACCTCCCAAAACTTCTCCCACTAGATACAGCTATCCAACAGTTTAATGAAATGTCCTTAACATAATCAATCAGAAATCCCCACTTAGAAAAAAGTGAGCAATATCTAACCCTGTCCTTGACCTAGTCTAAATACTAATCTTTACTACCCTTATACAAACCCTTCTCAAAAAACTTAAACCCAATTCCCTAGCAGCAGATCACCTCCCAGCTGAATTCCTGCAACTAGCTGCTGATGCCATCTGTATCCCAGTCTCTACCCTCATTAATACATTCAGTTCTGAAGCAACCATTTCATCCATCTGGAAAATTTCACATGTAATACTCCTACATAAAGGAGGTAGTTCCACAGAATTGTCCAACTATAGGCCCATAGCCATTCTCTCACCTCTAGCAAAACTTTTGGAAAAGTGTGTCCACATACAACTTATGGACTATCTCAACCACAATAAACTACTTACAGAGTCCCAGCATGGTTTCCAACCACACCATAGCACCACATCAGCCCTCTTATCATTCACCAATGTCATCAATCTTAATCACAACAACAACATGGTATCATCTGCTCTCTTTCTGGACCTCTCTAAGGCCTTTGATATGGTCAACCATCATCTTCTGCTTAATACCTTGAAAGCTGTCTTCCTGGATGATCACTCTCTACAATGGTTTCAGTCCTATCTATGGGGTAGACAGCAGGCTGTCTTATGGCAGGACAAACTGTCATCTCATCTCCCAGTCACCTTAGGTGTCCCTCAGGGCTATATTCTTGGTCCCATCCTCTTCTCTAGCTTCATAAATGACCTTCATACTACTATCCCAAAGGCACAATGTATTCAATACGCCAATGATTCCAATTTAATTTGCTCTTCCACCTCACCGACCTATCTGGTAACCCTAACCCAGAATACTTTTAACAGTATAGAAAACTGGTTAATTGATCAACAACGTCTCTTGAATCTCAACAAAACCAAGTTGCTGCTTTTCTCTCCCACCTCTAGATCTACTGTTTCTTTATTTACTGTTAAGTCTAACAATGATACAATCATCTCTCCTGATAACCAAACTACGCTCCTTGGAGTTATCATAGATACTATCCCCCAATTTGATGCACAAATAGACCATAAGATTAAGTCCGTCAACAAAAAAATAGGATCCCTCTATAAGGTCAAACCTTTTCTAACCCCTTATGTTAGGTGTGCTATTGCCCAAACCCATCTCCTCTCCACTCTCCTATATGCCTCACCTATATTTTCAAATCTCTCTAAAGCTAACCTCAGCAAACTATCTTCCCATTACTACCATATAGCTAGATTCACCACTGGTATGGCATGCAGGACACACCACTGCAAGAACCTAAGTGAACCTGACTGGCTGGAATTTCATTCCATGCTTAAGCTTAACCAGCTCACAGTAGCTCACAAAATACTTAACCATCCAGACAAACCCCCAAGCCTTAAGAGTATTATTAGCCCATATAATGCTATCAGGCCACTCTGATCGTCCAACAAGCTATTATTCCAAACCCTAAAATCCAGTAATACATCAGGTGATTCCCTGTTTGCTAACTCAGTGGGTAAAACTTGGAACCTTCTTCCTGAAAACCTTACCCAAGAACTATCTCTTCCACTATTTAAAAAAGGCCTCAAAAATACTTAAGGGCTAACTGGCTCTGTCCATGCCTAAACCCTGACTAACTCATTTTAACATTTATGGTCTTTTCTTAGCTAGTAGACCATCAGCAAGCAGATACTCTACTCATCTGTTATGTTATACCTTAATGTACAGTTATGCCTGCTGTGTCTAACATTTCTCTACACGGTTGTTTCCCTAATGTGCTCTAAATTTGTGTACTGATCCACGTTTCTTCTCTCACTTTATTAACTTTCTGCATACGTACTAGTGTTCCTACTGTGGTGAACTATCTGACATACTGTATCTATCTCTATCACCTTTGCATTGTATCTATCCCCTTTGCTCTCTTTAATATTATTGTACTGTTTACTACTATTATTAATTTTCATTATTGTGGAGCTTTTCTGCCCGGGCCTCTGCTGAAAATTGACATCTATCCAGTCAGAATATCCTGGTCAACAAATGTAAAATAAATAAATAAGTAAATAAATAAACCACAAATGAGTGAAAGCAATAAACTCTGAAAAGCAATGGTCACAACCAGAGACATTGTTATCAGCAATATTGACACATACGCAAACATGCAACATCTCTTATAAAACCTGGAAAGAAACAATTCTACCTCAAACTGCAAAACACATAATATTGAAGTCTAAAACAAGTTAGACAACAGCTAACAAGCTCCTAAAACAAGGCAGTCACCAATCTAACCCATCTTTTACAGTACCCAAAGACCTCACAGCATCTAACTTTAAAACACATTGTATACAAACTGCAGCATATTTAATCAGAAAGATAATACCCTCAGCTCTTCTCAACCACTTTATCAACAGCAAGTCACAGCAGCTCTTTCTGTTTTAAACAATTCCCAGCCTGTTCTATTCAAGAGCTATCTCATCAAGTTTAAAACCAACTACCTTGCTATGGACGAACTCCAAGTTTCATAGTTTCATAGTTTCATAGTATAGTATTAGGCTATCTGCCCTGGGGCATTTGTAAGCCTAGCCATAGTGATGTGGCTTTTGCCACCCCATGAAATGGTAAAAAAATGTACAGAATAAATTTAGAATACTGTGCCTCTGTCTAGTAGTGACACAATGAAGGTCCCCTTATATAATAGAATTAGTTTACTGTGCCCCTGTCTAGCAGTGACACAGATGTGACCCCTGGGGTAAACTTACGATTTCCCATCCACTCATCAAGATTTCTCTTGAAGAGAGTCAGTGAGGGGCTCTGCCTAATATGAACTGGGATCTTGTTCCAAAGCATGGGAAGCCTCTGGGTTATGACTCTATCCCTCCAGCATGTCCTATTCATACTTGTGCCGAAGTTTAGTTTTTAGCTCTCATGGTCCTGATGGATTTGGATTTTTTGAGGTGGAGCATGTCCATCAGATCCTGATTGGACATGGCCTTGTACGTCAGGCAGAGATCACCTCTGAGCAGGCGGTATGCTACTTAATAGAGCTGAAGTTTCTTTAGTCTGGCAGAATAAGACATATGTTGGAGACCCTTGATCCTCTTGGTGAGGTACTTTTGTGGTCTCTCCAGCTGTTGCAAATGCCGGGTGAGGTACATACCAAATGGGGCATTGTACTCAATCATGGGTCTGATGAGGGAGGAATATAGGTGTACAATGACATCCTTGGATCTGGATGTGAATCCCTTCATGATGAGGTGTGCAAGGTAGAATGTTTTCTAACCACTTTGGCAACGTGGGTGTCAAATGAGAGGTCGCTGTCGACTTGGGTCCCTAGGTCTCTGATTACTTTTTCTGTACTCAGTGGGTTGCTGTCTATGTGATAATTTGTGGGTACTTTGTTTTTCCCAAAGGGGATGACTATACATTTTTTGGCATTTAGTTTAAGGCCGTGACTCCGGCACCAGTTGTCCATTTCTGTGAGGCCTTTTTGTAGGATGTGTGTGTCTGCTGGTGTATCGACTATGGCGCCTAGTTTGCAGTCATCTGCGAACTTTGTCAGCCACAGCCCTCCCATGTTTGCTTTAACATCTGAGAAATAAATGCCGAACAAGAGGGGTCCCAGGACAGATCCCTGTGGGAAACCACTTGTGACTGGCTTTGAGTCTGACATTGCTCCAGCAATTTTAACTTTATGGGTTCTGTCCTTTAGCCAGTTTGCAACCCATCTAGTGACATAAGGGTTTACTTTTAAGCTGTTGAGCTTATCTATGATGCCTGAGTGGGGTATTGTGTCAAAGGCCTTAGCCAATTCCAGGTATGCTGTATGGACTGCTTTGCCCTCATCAATGGCTCTAGCGACTGTTTCGAAAAAGTCAACCAGGTTTAAAAGGCAGGATCTGCCCTTTACAAAGCCAAACTGGGTGGGGTCAAGTGTCTGTAGGTCCCCTATGTCTCTGTTTATGAGTTCCATAATGATTCTTTCCATAGCTTTGCAGACCAGGCTGGTTAAGCTTATGGGGCGGTAGTTTCCAGGGTCTATAAAGGCACCCCCCTTGTGGAGTGGGACCACTGTTGCTGTACGCCAGTGTTCAGGTACATATCCTGAAGTAAGGCTAAGGTTAAATAGCATTTTTATGTGTGGGTTTAGCTCCTCTTGGAGTTCACGTAACACGCAACCCGGGATACCGTCAGGTCCCATTGATGCTGTGTTTTTTGCTTTGTTTAGGGCGGTTCTCACTTGGACATCTGAGATGACAGGGAGATTACATTCAGCTGGGATAAGTATTTCTTCTTTTGGGGGTGAAGGAGGGAGAAATTTGCACTGAACCTGTCAGCCAGAATGTTGGCAATATCTGTGGGTTCAGTGTATTTTTTGTTGTTTTGAACCAACTCTGAGCATATCTGAGGGTTTCCGCCCAGGTTTCTAACATAGCTGAAGAAGGCTTTGTGGTTATCTTTAGTGTCCTTAGCGATTTTTCTCTCAAAGTTGGCCTTGGATGTTTTTATGAGAGAACGTAGTTTTCTGCTAATGTTGATCAGAGATGTCTTCCCTTCATGGGATTTTGCTCTGACATGCAGTAGCTTCCTTCTTATGTTATACAATTTGTTTATGGCTGAGGTCCACCAGACAGGACGCTTACCTTTGGTGGAGAGGGACTTGGATTTGTTTAGGATTGCATGATCCATGCATTCTTGGAGATGTCCATAGAAAGCATTTGTGAAGGAATCGGCATTGTGGGATGTGGTATCCACTGGCACAGTGGGCTTAAAGGATACCATCTCAGTCTTAAGAAGAGTGAAGTCTGATTTTGAGAAGTTTTTCACTGTGGTCTTTTGTGCTGGCGGTGGAGGGGGGATATGTATATCCAGGGTGATTAGTTTGTGGTCAGATCTCACTAGTGAGGGGTATACTTCCGGTGTGGAGCATTTTGTCCCCATGTTTGTGATGATCAGATCTAGTATATTATCTCCCCTAGTGGGAGAGGTGACTAGTTGTTCCAGTGCATTTGAATTTATGAATTCCAGGAACCTTTGGGCTAGGGTATTAGGGCTAGAATAATGTACCCAATCTATGTTTGGGTAGTTGAAGTCTCCCAGTATGATGGTATTTTGTGATACATTCATATCCTCGATACGATACAGTTGTTTTTAGCAGACTAACATGCCTATTTAAATACTAATAAACAGACCCTTACAGGAAGCCTATGTCCCAAAAATGTATTTATTTTATTTTATTTGCAGTTTGTTTACCAGGGTGGTCCACTGGGCCTTGAGGAGCCCATTTTCAATGGAGTCCTGGGGAGAAAAGCTCCAGAGATACAACTAGTTAGAATAACAATATTACAAAATACAATAAAAGCATTCTAAGTTACACAGAGAGCTACTAAGAAGGCATAACTATAAATCTACTAGTTACTGATGCAGAGGTTAAAGAGAGTTAGAAAATAAAATGTCAGAGTAGATAAAATGTCACAGTTTTAACAATAATCAAATGTCTGGGCAGATAAAGTATTGCAGTGTTAACAAAGATCGAGTTAAATCCAGATTGTAGAAGGTAGTGCAAAGGATCCCATGTAAATGTATTAAGGAGGAATAAAGAGAGACAGTTTCTAAGAAGGTGTCAGCAGAAGTGTTTGAATTCGGAAGGGATTATAGATAGAGATTATGTAGGATGAGAGCAAGAGCATTCCCACAGTGATGTTAGGTGAGAGTGGAGAAGAGATTTAAAGATAGAGAGACTGTTGGTGGGAGCATTCCCACAGTGATGTTAGGTGAGAGTGGAGAAGAGATTTAAAGATAGAGAGACTGTTGGTGGGAGCATTCCCACAGTGATGTTAGGTGAGAGTGGAGAAGAGATTTAAAGATAGAGAGACTGTTGGTGGGAGCATTCCCACAGTGATGTTAGGTGAGAGTGGAGAAGAGATTTAAAGCTAGAGAGACTGTTGGTGGGAGCATTCCCACAGTGATGTTAGGTGAGAGTGGAGAAGAGATTTAATGATAGAGACTGTTGGTGGGAGCATTCCCACAGTGATGTTAGGTGAGAGTGGAGAAGAGATTTAAAGATAGAGAGACTGTTGGTGGGAGCATTCCCACAGTGATGTTAGGTGAGAGTGGAGAAGAGATTTAAAGCTAGAGAGACTGTTGGTGGGAGCATTCCCACAGTGATGTTAGGTGAGAGTGGAGAAGAGATTTAAAGATAGAGAGACTGTTGGTGGGAGCATTCCCACAGTGATGTTAGGTGAGAGTGGAGAAGAGATTTAATGATAGAGAGACTGTTGGTGGGAGCATTCCCACAGTGATGTTAGGTGAGAGTGGAGAAGAGATTTAATGATAGAGAGACTGTTGGTGGGAGCATTCCCACAGTGATGTTAGGTGAGAGTGGAGAAGAGATTTAATGATAGAGAGACTGTTGGTGGGAGCATTCCCACAGTGATGTTAGGTGAGAGTGGAGAAGAGATTTAATGATAGAGAGACTGTTGGTGGGAGCATTCCCACAGTGATGTTAGGTGAGAGTGGAGAAGAGATTTAATGATAGAGAGACTGTTGGGGGTGCGGATGAGAGGTGGGAGGGAGTTCCAGTGGCGTGTGAGGCAGAAGGAAAGAAGATGTTTACCAGCTGGGCGGGAGGGTTTATGCAGTTCAATTAGATTTTGGTGGTTGGATCGTAGGCATCAGTTAGGAAGATGCATTTTAAAAGTTGAGATGAGGGAGGGGCACAGAGAAGGGCTAAATATAAGTTTATGTGCTTGGATGAGTTGTGTCTAGATAAGATAATTGGGGAGTTCAAGTCATTTCAATTGGTGTAGGGAGGTACAAGTGATGGGTGTTGGATCTCTGGCCAGTTGCGAATTTTGCGATCTTATAGTAACAGGAAGAGAGTTTAGTTTTGAGGGAGGAGTGCAGGTTGGTAAGGATAGAGGTTCCATATAGTAGGGATGGGATTAGGTAAGAGTTAGCAAGAGTGAGCCTGGTATCGGGGAGAGATAAATTGGTAATGACAATAAAGCAAGCCTAGTTTTTTTGTGAGTTTTTTTGATATTTGCCTGCAAATGGTTGTCAAGCTTTAGCTGGTCATCAATTAGGATACCTAAGAGTTTGGCAGTGGAGACAGTTTCAAGAGAAGTGTTGTCTTTACTGGTAATAAGGAAAGAGTGTTTATCTAGGGAAATACTTCAGGAGGGGGAAAATAACATTAGTTTAGTCTTATTAGCATTTAGGGCTAAATGGTTCTGAAGCATCCACAGCTCTGTAGCAGAGAATGCTTCTTGGGTAAGTTTCATTAGTGTAGAAGTGCAGGAGGAAGAGCAAATTATTGTCGAATCGTCTGCATATTGAATGTGTAGAGTTAGGGATGGCCTGGTGGAAGTCATTGGTGAAGAAATCTGGAAACAATCATCTATCCTATATCTTCATAAAGTGTTATATTCAGCAGACTTCATATACTTTAAACCCATTGCCTTTCTTCCTCCTCTGTCCACATTTCTCAGACAGTGTGTTCACCATCAACTTCTGGCAGAAAATGGATTCTGTCTTCACTATAGTACAAAAAAACTCTACTCACATTCCTCAACATCATCTATCTCTGCAGGAATTACAGTAAACTGGTCTTGATTATATTAGTAGACCTAGTCAAGGATTTCAGTAAGATCACTTATCAGAAACTACTAGGATTGCCTCCTACAACCACTGCTGAGTTTCAAAGCCGTCTGTGTGACACATCTCAGAGAAATAGTATGGTACACACTCTTATTTTCTGTCATTCCCAGTAAGTGTACTTCAATAATCTACACTTGACCCACTTATATTTAACATATTTATAAAAGACCTCCCTGCAACTGTCGAACAAGCCTTAATAGTCCAATATGCGGATGATTCCACCCTAATCTGTTCAGCCCCAAACATGACTGAACTCCAACTAACAGCTTAGGAATCCTTCTCAATAGAATTTTGACTCCACCCCCCCCCCCAAAAAAAAAAATAATGTCATTGACACCTAAGCATTGTTCTAACAACAACAACCTTTTCATAATTCCATCCGTGAACAATATTAACACTGGGTTTGTCACTCACAAAATTACTGTACACCATTATAAAAGAAAACCTAAAATTCAACCTCCAATTTCAAGCTGCAGTTAAGAAATCCCACCAAAAAACTAGGTCTCCTGTACAGATCCAAGCATTTCCTTGTCGGCAGTAGCAAGAAAGCTACACCCTCTGCCTACATACTCCCAAGTCTATGCTGTGATGCTCCATTTTTCACAAACTTACAACCTACCTAAATATAAATGCGGTTTGGTAACAAACCAATTTGTCCAGTGACACATTCAGGTGGGGGTTAGATAGAAATAGTAATGGGAATGAAGAAGATAGAGGAAGGAAGATAACTTGGGGGGTGGGATGAGAGGGTTAAATGGAAATGTAGGAAGATTGAGAAGAAATGAGGTAAGGGTAGACAGTGGCTTAATGGGATTTATGCAAGTGTAACTGGGTAAGGAATCATATTTTGGCATGAACTTGCTAAGACAAGTTCTATGTCCAAGATGACCTGTGAGTGTTCATAAGGTAGGTAGGCTTGGGGTAACAGTGGGGGCGTGGTGTACTGGGTGTATGCATTTTTTTTATTATTATTATATAGGTATATTCGGCAATGGGTGGTTGAGTTTAGTTCCTTTGGTGATTTTGTGAGGTTGCCTTGTGCATGGTGGGGGGAGAAACACAGAAGACAGTGTATTTGTTGGTTGGATGCAGGATGTGGATGTTAACAGATAAAGATAAAAAGCTGTATGTCGTTGTGTGCCATGTCTGAGTGTGGCCAGCTGAAAGTAGAGAGGAGGTGTGAGAGACCAGTTACTGTACACCATTATAAAAGAAAACCTAAAATTCAACCTCCAATTTCAGAATGGGGTGGGTTGTTTGATTGTGGTTGACACTGAGCTGCTTGTGTTCAGAGGACCTCTGTCTCTCCACCAACTGGATTGCTATTATTGATGTGGTGTTGAGTGGACTTGGTTCTGGTGTCAGGCTGTGGCATCTGGTGGCTTGTGTGCTGCAGCTTATAGCCCTGCTGCTGATGCCACTTTTTGTGCTGTCTCTAGGGGACACCAGCGGGCCTTGGGAGTTGAGGTATCCATCCTGGCCTGCATGTGTTTTGGGAGGAAAAGGGGAGAAGAAAAAAGAGGTAATGATAATACAAATTCTGTGGGGTACGCTTTGGTTGCGTGCTTCATGTGGGTGCATCATTATGTTTTTGGGTCCTTTGGTTGCTGGATGCTTTGTTTTTGAATGTGTGTTTAGCGGCAGGGCCAGGTATTTGTTTTATGAATGATATTGTGTTGGAGGTTCAATTGTGGTTCGCCTGACTGCTGGAGGTGTGTATATTTTCTGCAGGTGCCATTGTTGGTTCCATGCATGGGCTTTGCATGGTGCAATGCTGGTGTTAGGGGTAGCGGAGGTCTTTGCTTGGTCCACATGTGACAGTTGGCTTGGGGTGCAACTGGCATGGGGCTGCTGTGGGCTTTTGAATACATGTGCTGCTTTTGGTGTACCAGATATTCTGGGGTGCATGGTTCAGCAGATGAGTGGCACATCTGCTGATGTTTTGAGGGAAAATGGTTCATGTTTGGCCTTTGGTTGATGCTGTGGTGTTTGAGGCATTGCTGCCAGTTTGAAGAGTTGCTCATGTGTGTGAGAATAGCTCCTGGTAACGGCTGTTTCTGCATGTGCATAGTGTGATTAACGGTTGTTGAGCCTTTTCTTTTAGAGCACTTGACAGTTAATTTTAGCAAAGGATTTACAACTTTTCCAGGATGCTGCTTGGCAGTGGGTGGTTTGTTGACCAGAAATTTCTGCATTTGGAAAGTCAAAGAAGTGTAGTTACCTCCTCTTCCTGATGTACATATCTCAATGTACAATATAGTATCTCTACAAAGTTTATAGTTTTGTATGAGATTTATTATGAAATAGACAAATAACATTCCTTTACTACAGTTCATAGTGTAGTACAACATTCATTATGCCGTACAAATGCCTTTACTGATCCTTGAATTGCTACTGTAAGAAGTTTAGTAACCCATTTACAGTCATTGTCTGTTTAATCCTACAGTTGTTTTTATATTTTTGATGATGTTACTAATTTTAATGTAAATAAAGTGCAAGCAACTACATATATTACTTTTTAGCCTTTTTTTTTTTTTTTTTTTTATATAACATAGGGCTGAGCAAGAAAATAGTTCACTGATGCATTGTTGAGGCATTTCCACAAGTTTAACGAGTTGTTCACGGGTGAGAAAATGGTTCCTGGTAACAGCTGTCCACGCATGTGTATAGTGCGATTAACAGTCATGGAGCCTTTCCTTTTTAATTGTTGCAAGACCTATTCCATAAGTAAGAATATTGCATTGTAATCATTCTGTGACCTTCCTAGTTGAAATTATTAGTAAACTATTAGTAAGTGCTCTACATTTTGCCCATTTGTTCCACATTATGACAAACAGTGTTCCTCATTTTGGAGATAGAAGGATGAGAGTTATGGGTTATAGCTCAAGATTTTCACTGTACGTTTTTCAGGTGAAACATGTTAGCGTGGATATGGGTATGCTGTAAGGTTAAGTTTCAAGGTGTCAGGTAATAGTGATCCATATTTCTTTCTTTACCTTAGTTAGTTAGGGTTTTGGCAGGAATAGCATCTGTGCATGTCGGAGTGTACCTAGGCTGGATGTGGAGTATATGTATAGTGCACATGGCCGTAGGTAGTTATAGGCGCATGTTAGTGTACTGAGGTGCTCTTGACAACAAACTAGTCCTATAGGGATCTGAGTTGGTAGTGTTGAGGAGTTGAGTGGGGTAGTCATTCCAGAACTAGTATGCGAATCTATGTGACTCTGGATTCACCTATTTGTGGCTTGAATGTTGAACACAAAGGGGAATAGAAGGTAAATGGGGGAGGGGAGTAGTGAGAAGGAAGGCTTAAGCTGTAGTATAGGCAGAACTAGGAAACATGAGAAAGGGAAGAGTGAGAGGGGTAGTGCAGTTGCTGATACATGGTGATAAAGGTGTGGTGGATAGGCTTAGGGGAGAGGATTTGTGCCTTGGAGGCTTATTTGGTAACTGGCATAGTAGATTAAGTGTAGGAGTTACTAATAATCTGTTTTTTGCAGTCCAATTTCACCTTTAATAGATTATGATAACTTTTGTCACAACTATGTAATGTTCTATCCAAGTAGTAATAGAGCCTCAGATTTGGCAAGGGAAAGTGTATCGACTGAGGTCATTTAGAGGGTGTGGAGGTAGTCTTCAAATGCCTTTTTATCCCTCTATTACAGAGGCTTTACATTTGTTTTTTCTTTGCAGATGGTGGTGCTGCAATGGGTGTTTCAGCTGCTGGAGCTCTACTCAGTGAGGTTACAGATGGTGGAAGTGTAGAGTTTGTATCAGCCAGTGGTCCAAAGGAAGTGGTCTCATCAGATGATGGATGCTAGTCGAAGAGGTATTTTGGCTACTGGGGTGGTATGCAGTGAGGTCACAGGTAGTGATATAATTTTCCCATTAATGTATAGGTATTGTGTCAGCTGCTCATGCCATTTCCTGATTCAGAAGTTGAGCATGAATTAATAGATGGGGTTTCTTAAGGATTTTCTATTGAATCAAGGAAGGAGGGGTCAGTTCCTAGGAATATTCATCTCTTAAAGAGGAAGGAAGAGATTGTGTAGGTTAGGTGGATTAGGAATGGTGGGCAGGTAGGTTATTGGGTTTGTTTGATATTCTTTCCTTTTGGGCTGCTATGAGTTGGTATGTTATATGTATGATGGTTTCAGAGTAGGTAGGGTTTGATGGAGTATTGTAGGTATGCAGGTGTTTTGGGAGATATGTGAGGAACTGAATGTTCCATTGGTTAGGCAGAAGTTAAAAGGCTTAAGCAAAGCATTGTTTTGGTACTTCTAGTAGATGTAGGCCAGGGATTGTTTCTTTACTAGATGTGAAGGTAACACATTGAAATAAAAGCTCTGAGTGGGAAATCCATGGACAAGAAGCAGATTTTGTTGAGCTTTTTGGCAGATGGACTGGGTTGTTCATGGGGATTTGCATTTTGTTAGAAACGTGGCAGGAGGTATTGGGTTGGGGACATACTTTGGGCGGTGTTGGTTTGTGGCTTGTTAGAAGGCAGGAGGAAGGATGACTGGAGGAGGGATGATGACTATTTGGAGTTAGTTTCAATTTAGCTGGCATCATAGGCTTAGCAGGAGAAGTTGTTGGGGAATAGGTTTCATTTTTACTTGCTTAATATGGCAGTGTTATGGGCTGCTGGTGCTGATAGAGAAGGTGTGTCAGGTGGGCTTAGAAGGATTAGATGCTTGTTGAAGAAATCTGGGTCTGCTATTATAAGGATAGCATATGGTAGGGCTTTGCTAGCTTTGTTAAATTTGTGTTGCAGCTGCCCGGGGAAGGGGTTTGGTGGAAAGGATTGTTAAGTTATTTGGTTCAGGCTTGGGAACAAGGTAAGGCAGTTCAGCTCGTCAAGGAGGATTTAGCTGTGATTAGTATAGTTGAACAGGTGACAGGGTTATGTGAATTCACCAAATTCTTGTACGGTGGTTCATATGCTTGAAGGGTTGGGGTTAGTTTGATAGTGTGAAGATGGCAGACATTGACTATTGACAAGATAGGTTTTGTTGCAAGGGTTAACATTGGTAAAGGGAGGTTCACTGGGCAGCAGTCTATGTGGCATTTGCTTTATGGATGTATTGAAGTCATTAAGAGGGTGGTTCATTGGACAGCAAATGCTTTCTTGCTTTATAATGGATAGTTGATATGATGGCAAGATTACTATTAAGTTGATCTTTTAAAAAAGGAAATCTCATTTTGGACATTATGATATCCATTGGGTGGTAAAAGTGGGCTGCAGTTTGGCATGATGGCATGCAATTGACCTTGCTTTGTTCAGTTGGCATTCTATGTCTTAGAGTGCTGGTGATACATTTGGCAGCTAATGACCTGGGAATAATTACAGAGCTACTGTTGCTAGTTAGGATAAGTGAGGATTTGTTTAATTTACAGAGGTTATACAAGGGTATGGGTACTGCTTTGGCGTGGGAGAGGGATCATTGGTTTAATTTCAGCCACTTAGGCAATTGGCTGCTTTGGGTATTTATATGATAGGGCTTTGGGAGGTTGATGACAAGGATCCAGTTTGGTTTAGAGAGGATGGAGTACACCGAATGATGTTTGGCTTCACCCCATTTAATGTACGGTTTGTTTTGTTTTGGAAGGTTTTGTTGGAAGTTTTGGTAGGAAGGAGGGGTGACAGCCAGGTCAGACTGGTGGGTGAAGAAGAGGGGCAGACTTGTCCCTCTTCTGTTCCCCCTCTGGTGTTGGATGTTCATTACAATGAGTTGGGAAATGAATGTGAGCGATAAGACACTGCTTGATAAGTAAAATAAGTGAGCGGAGATAAGGACGCTGCATATTTGGTCAGGGTGAGCAAGGTCACACTGCCCTAATTAATAGTTAAATTGATGATTACGCTGTGATTAATAATAGTTATATGGATGTTTATGCTGTGATTAATAAATAATATTGGTCAATAAAGTTATGTTTATTGAATTTTAATAAAGGTCATCAAATGTCATTTGGTGTGATGTGTTTATTGAAGGCGACCGAGACAACTATAATTGCTAAATTTTCAGTCAACACATCTAACAAACTTTGCACTGCACAGCTGTGAAACTCCTCAACTGGATGGAACTGTGCAATGACTTTACTCAAATTTGAAAATAACCAGTGACATACTGCACTATCCTGAAAAGTGCCCCCATCTAAAAAATCTGCTGCAGTGGTATAATCCAAACAGTCAAGTACAGTCCAGATGCAAATGCCTTGTGTCATCGAACAAAACCCATAATTCTGCTCGTAATGCTTTCTACTCTAACTTTACATCTAAAATTTGTAAATCTGCCCCAAAAAGTATCAGACAACTTATAAGCTCACTTTCCTTTAACACAAAACTGAAGCTATATCTCAACGGTAACTAACAATATTCCTGTTCTGTTGCCCCTGGATAACGCTATAAGTAAACATTCAGCATACCCATCACTTTTCCTTTATTACTAATAGCAATATCCTGTCAGTAGAACTACTAATTACAACTCCTGAGATATAACTAGTGGCAAGATCCCCTAGTGTAACTAACTACAACTCCTGAGCTATTACTAGTGGCAATACCCCGTAGTATAACTACTAATTACAACTTCTGAGATATTGCTATTGCCAATATCCCTTAGTAAAACTACTAACTACGGATTAATATTACATTATCAAACTTTTAAAAGTTCGAAAGTCATATGGTCAAGACCATATGAACGAACTTTTAAAAGTCAAATGTTTCAGCAGGGATTTCCATACAGTGTGGAACGGGAATATTTCCCTTTCCTGCACTGTAATGTGATCTCGGAGTTGGTGTATTTAAAGAGCGGGGGGTGTGGACTACAGGGGGGCTTGCCCTCTGCTTAAAACGACCTGGTAGGTTTTATCTGTTGTTTATTTTTTTTTAGCTTTTCAAACTTTTAAAAGTTTCTTCATATGGCTTCGACCATATGACGTTCGAACTTTTAAAAGTTCAATTATGTAATATACACCCACTAACTACAACTTCTGAGATATTACTAGTGTCGATATCCCCTAGTATAACTGCTAATTACAACTCCTGAGATATTACTAATAGAAATATCCCCTAGTATAACTACTAATTACAACTCCTGAGATATTACTAGTGGCAATATACCCTAGTATAACTATTAATTGCAACTCTTGAGATATTACTAATGGCAATATCCCCTAGCTCATTTACTGCAATGGAGCTCAGGAAGTTTGCACTGTCACTTCCAGTGGGCGAACCCTAAGCCTTTTGACAGAATCAAATTATGTCCTCACATCAAATGCTGATATCTCTGGAACCACAGATGAAAGAAGTATGAATGGCAAACTCTTCAGAATAAGCTGTTTTTATATTGGTAGTATTCTTTACGTTCTAAGTCTTAAACCAAATTTTAAAAGTTGCAATAAACACAGTAACTATTACTGGTAAAAACAACGTACAGGAAAAACAAAAATTGGTAAAAACAACGTAGAGGAAAAACAAAAATTGGTAAAAACAACGTATAGGAAAAACAAAAATTGGTAAAAACAACGTAAGGAATAACCTTTCAGTGCCTTTGGAATACTGGGTTGAATAACCTTTCAGTGCCTTTGGAACGCTATTTTTATTGAGTTGAATAACTCTTTTGTGTGCCTTTGGAAACGTCATTTTACTGAGGTCATTTCGCTCCAGTTTGTTGTCTTTATACAGTAACTATTACATTTGTAATATTTTGTAAACAACAAAATATCTCAGCAACTTCTCAAGTTACACGCACACTGTCTGCAGCATTTTATACATCAAGCTGGGAACTTTCATATGAGCCTAAGGAGTTCTACATTGTTACTTGGTTGTGGAGATATTTAGAAAAATGTGAAAATTATGTCTATGTAAATTAATAACATAAAATCAACAGCTAATATATATTTACCTGCACTAGACAGAGGTCAAATATTAATGCAGCTGTGTTTACTATTGTATAAGCTTTAAGATGAAATCTTTTAAAACCTTGTGCATTGCATGGTTTTGAAATTATTGCTGCAAATATGAACATGCAATATTTGACGCCTAGAGGTGTCAGTAGGAATTAATTGCAGATGCACCTGGAGGCATCACTTGGAAGTAATGAGCTAGTATAATTACTAATTACAACACCTGAGATCTTACTAGTGGAAATTTCCCCTAATATAACTGCTAAGTTCAACTCCCAAGATATTACAGGTGGCAATATCCCTTAGTATAACTAGAAATTACGTCAGCGGAGATATCTGTTACTTCATCTCACTCCTCTCTACTCGTCTTTGTACCATAATACAGTCCTTTTACACTTACCCTCATTATTCCGTTCCTTTCCCTACCCTTGTTCTCCTCAGTCTCTTCAATCTTCACCTCCCTTTCCTGACAGTCTTCATTGATTTTCCTTTTTATTTCGTTCTGTGTATTTCTCACTCTCTCATTATGTCTTCCACCCCTTCTGCTTATGTCTCAGTTCAATTTTCTCCTTCTACCCCTCCTCATTTTTGTGAAGAATACCCACCAGTTAATGATTATTGTTAATATAAATGTATTTTGCATTATCTCTTTATTTGGTGCTTAATGATGACTGCTATTACAAACTCAGTCTATTGCTTATTGTTCATTATTTATGTTAAACTTTCTTTGTAATTGCTTATTGCAGTTTGTTTATTATTATTATTATTATTATTATTAGTAGTAGTAGTAGTAGTAGCAGTAGTATTACTGTTCTTCTGTACTGAAGTTTTTCTCCCCGGGACTTTACTGTAAATTGATAACCTGTTGCTTAGCTGGACCTTCCCAGTAATTAAACACCAATAAATAAATAAATAAAAATTGAAAAAGCCCTTTGCTGGAACAAAAACCCAATGAGAATCAACAGAAACCAAAAACTGAAGGTACCAATGTAGATCAAGTCATATATCCAATACAACAACAAGTATAGCAGTCCAATGTAGTAAAACCACACAAGTAAAGTTTAATAGTAAGCACTTTCACAATACAACTAAGGATTGCTTCATCGGACATCTGAATAAAATTACTGATCAGATTTTAAATGCATCCTAATACAAGTACACCAATCAAAATGCGTTGTTCACAGAAAGGACCCTCCTCCCATATAACAAACCAATTAGTCCTGCTCATAAAACATGCCCAACTAAATAATAAAGATATAAAATATATAATACATAAAATATGTAAATAACATGTTACATATATAACACAGAATATATATTGTAAAGGAAACATAATAAAATATAAGCATATTTAAAAAGTGCACTCAAAAATAAGTGCATTACCTAAGGGGGCGAGTTTTAAAAATCAGTTTCAAGGGCACGGAATCATTAAGGCCCAGTCCCCTGTGAGCTCCCAGTCTCAATATCCATTCTATCTCGGCGCATTCCATCCTACTGACAAAGTCCCCTTGTCTAACGTCTAACCTTTGTATGTGTAAAATACATTCTATATTAACAGCACAGAAAGCTTTCTGAAATTTACTGTCAACTATTCTGTTAGTAGTATTGATTACCTAGATGTGACTGTGCTTAAGTGCAATAATCAATGGAGCACAAAGTTACACAGGAAGCCTTGTTATTGTCCAGCTTATCTGCATCGTAAGAGCATGCACACACCTCATGTCTTTTCAAATATCATCGAGGGACAGGCAATGAGGCCATCCCGCTTATGCTGTGAGGAGATGGACTAAACTACGGAGTTGAATAGCTTAAAAGAAAGTTTCCAGAAGAGAGGATATAATGAACGAGATATAGAAAGAGCATGCCTCAGGGTTCAACAGGAGAGGAAATGTAGAGCCAAACCTTATTTTCCCCTCCACCATTGGCTGTTGATCATATAGCTAGAGATCGTGTTGGGGCAGGTTTGGTGCCCATGGTTATACCCTACGCTGCCAATTATGCATGGTATAAAGATTTAATAGAGAAGAACTGGCATATCTTATTAATGGATGACAAGACAAGGGAGTTAGTGAGGAACAGACCCAAGTTTGCTTTCAAAAATATGAGAAGTCTCAAACAACAACTTTGTTATCCTAGAGACCGGGCCACTTTACAGACTGATCTGTTTGGAACACGCAAATGTGGGTATTGTGCTCAGTGTCATTTTATAGATCTATCTATATTTTTCAGGCACCCAGAAACAGGATATCTTTGGGAACTGAGGGTATGAGCGGACTGTAATACCTCCAATGTGGTATACTTGGCCCATTGTGTGGTCTGATTTAGTTACTATGTAGGTAAGACCAACAGAAGGCTTAGGAAATGTATACGTGACCATGTATACTGTACTAGAAAAAGACTGGATTATAATGCTTTGGCCAAACATACTTTGGCCAAGGGTGTTGAGCATACCTTTGTTTTTTAAGTTTTACACATACAAAGGTTAGACATTAGACAAGGGGACTTTGTCAATAGAACTTCTAAAACTCTGGACTAGCTTGTGTATATTTCATGGTAATAACGTCGCAAAAACAGTTAGTCCTGGTCGTTCTGGTATGAATGTATTATCTGACTACTACAAAAGAGGATGACAAATAACAGGGAAGGAAATTATATATTTACAACAAGTATTTCATAACAAGTAGTTCAACAAACTGAAATCACGCTTTGCCCTTGTTAGGCTGGTGTATGGGTCATTTACTGTGCTGGACCAGGGTAAGAAGAAAGAGAAGTGGCATCTAACAAAAAGAGTAGACAGTAAAGGCAGGGGTAAACGCATGCCAGTTTAAGAGCTCCTTAGGTTGTTCATAGTGTGGAACCACATTCAGAGCAGTAGTTTACCTAAAAAAGCAGACTACTCAATGTGGACTAAATGAGGAAAACACACACTTGACCCTTGAGGGGTTGTTATTAGTCAAAGGCAAATGTTTAGGCAAATAAAGTACTTGTTTAGGTGTTTATCAGCTACCAATGATCCTGTTGAACAAAGGTATTCAGTAAACAGCCACATGAAAGCACAGAATAAGAAAGATAAGTATATTAACTTTGGGGAAGACAGAGACATTTATAAAGAAGTTTCAGTTAGCTTTTCACTAAGGTTTTTGAGGTCAGCTTTCCAATAAGAGAGGGAATAATCTGAAACCAATAAAAAGGAAAAAGTAAATATTAGAACAGCTGATAAGAAAGGAAAAGAAGAAGAAGCAGGAGCTGGTAGCTAGCAGTGCTCTTCCTCAACAGAAAGACTGCAAGATGCACTAAAAGGACTTTCCTTAAAACAGTGCCAGGACAGATCAGGTTTATACTGTTAATGTGTGCATCTGCAATGAAACTCGCAAAGCCAGGCATGTTTCTCTGGATGCTGTCACAAAGATAAATAGCAGCAAGGAGCAATGAATAACTAAACTCAACTTATAAGTCAATACTGCCTGTTGTATATTTGGCCATGCAGGAGGAAGGCATGTTTTACTCTGTCATATTCCTGCCTGGTAAACAGCAATCTGTCCACAGTTTGAGAGGAACTGCTTTTTAATGGAAGTAACCTAAGTGGATTCGTGGAAGGCAAAGATAGTTCATTCAATGGACATTTTAATTTTATTAATTGACTGGTAGCAATGACACATCTTTATAAGTATCTATTCCTAGTACAGTGTTACAAAAGGAAGGGTGCTAAGACGACAGGATTTCCAGACAGGGAAGTGTATTTTCTATTGACTGATGTGAACATGGATGGACAGTATTGCTGCATACCAGGGACAAGGTGAGTGTAGTCAAGCTGTGACAGAGAAGCAAGGGGCAAGATTTCAAAAGGCTTGCTGTCAGTGTAAGTCTGCCCTGATTCCAAAAGACTTGCTCTTTTTAATTTTTCCAAGTGATTTTGGGTTTCTGATATCAAGATGGGAATGGACCCCATTTCTAAGTCAAAGCATGATTAAAGTTCATGAAATTAGTATTGTTTTAATCTTTGATGTCAGCCAGTTGTGCTCTTCACAGCACCTGCAATGCGCCCAGCAATGTCTCCTTCTGCAGTTCGTATGGAGGTACATGTATTGGTAACATATCTAAATACAATTGTAAATTCTTTTTTATAAGAGCTGTTGCTCCTATTACTATTGGAACTGTCTGGGTATCTTTCTTCCACATTGCTCTTATTTCTGCCTGCAGATCCTGATATTTTATGACTTTGTATGCAAGACACTGTAGTCACTGGGTGTGGCAATTTCAATGATTAATGCTACTCTTGTCTTCTTTTCTTGGACCACTACATCTGGTTTTCTAGCATCTATTTTTTTAACTGTTGGTAATGGATGATCCCATGTGATGTAGACTTCTTCATTTTCTGTGATGCTTTGCGGCTCATGTTTCCAGTGTTTTGTGGCCACTTCGATACCATAATGTTTGCACAATCCCCAGTGCAACAGTCTCGCCACATTATTATGCCTTTCAGAATGCAGTCCTTCTGCCATTAGTATGTCGCAACCAGCAACGAGGTGTGCAACCGTTTCCAATTCGGTTTTGAAAAACCTACATTTGTCTGTTTCTCCCACATGTTCAATGGACTTTATAAAGCAGCCCACTATCTTGGGTCACCAATATTAACCTTTCATCTCTTAGTTTGAATTTGCCTCTCCTTAACCATCCCTGTGTTCATTTCTGATCAACATGAGGTTCTTCCAGAAATTTTCTATACTTGCAACACTCATGCTCTGCCTGTACTGTGTACTTCCAAGGCTGCTATCACATCTTGTTCAGTTTGTTCACTGATTGATTCTTTGTCTAGCAGAGAAAATATGCTTGTACCCAATATGCCTATACCTCTCCATTCATTGTCTTTGTTTAAATGCCCAGAGTAAAGGGTCACTACTGGCTCATTGTCCCAGTTCCTTGTCTGTGCACTGCATACCAATGACATTCCATCTTCTAGCCATTCTAGCCTCTCAGCCAGTTTTAGACATAGTTTCTCATCTCTCCTAGGTTCTAAAACCATATGTTATGCACAACAGCATCTACATTCTTTAGTAAACTTAATTTTCATGGTAATATCTCCTACCTTGTCTGCTTTGAACTGGCAGATTTGCTCTTGATAGTTTCTTATTATTATTGTCTTCTAATTTCATGGCCCTTGGCAGCTGAAGTGCTCCCCTGTCTGTATTTCTGTTATGCTGTCTGCTCTGCTTTTATGCATAGCCATTTTCTTTTTGACCTTTGTACCATGACTTGGGAAAGAATGAACTTTTATATATTTCCAATAAGCTTGCCTCCTCTTGTGTGTAATGGGGACTATATCTCACTAGCATCTTTAGCAGCCAATAGTTCTTCTAACTTTTTTATGAATTCCCATATTAACCAAAAACTTCAGCCATGACAACCAAAGCTATATTAACACAATTTAGCTCATAAGCAACTTTCAAAGTAACATAAGTTAGTGTCACATCACTATTTCTTTACATACTTTGATCTAATCCTCTTTTTGTGTGGCCTAAACTGACGATTCCCATTCACCAAAGTTCCTACATTAGGCATATGAGGCATTGACCCTCGATAGTGTTTCCAAGGCAGATGCCACACACTAAAAACATGTTGATAAGATTATCTGCCAGCTTACCTGGGAATATCTGTGGATACCATAAGATAAGATAAAGAACGTGGATAGTGAAGTTTGGTCAAACCTGCTCTCAGCTTTCTGTTACTACAACCATTGCAAGTACAAGTACATTAGATCCATCCATCAACCCAATCATCCATCCATCCTTTGCACCTTTTTCCCAATCTGCAATGCCTGTGGCATCTTCACTATGCAGACATGAAAATAACGGAGTTCTTTCAACAGAGAGGAAAAATTGTTCTACTTCTAGAAACTCCTCAACCACAGAAGTCTTCTTTGTCACACAAAATGGGCCAAGCTATCCTGGAAAGTTATATTATTTCTGCTGCTTTTGCTTGCAGCATCATTATTTATTTTATTACCCAGTGATCAACATGACCCTAGGTTAGGATGTGGGCAAACTAAGAGTTTCTTCCTAAGATTGTTCCTTGTCATAGTGGAGAGGTCTGTGTTCCCCTGGCACTCTTGGAGATGTTTTTTTCTGTAGCTTTGTGTTCCTTATAGAGTAGCCCTTGTAAAGTACTTCCAAATAAACAAACAAGCAAACAAACAAACACAAAAGTTAAAATATATAAAAAATATCAAAAAAGAATACTGAAAAAAAAGTTTCATTGACCTAACAACTTGAGTAAACACTCTAAAACAAACATATCAGTCAAACAGGCACACACACACACACACACACACACACACACACACACACACACACACACACACACACACACACACACACACACACACACGTACACATATCTATGTATATAAGAAACACACATACATATACACACATATGCACATGTACACATACCAAAGAAATCTCACCCATTAATTAATTATCCTATTGGAATGACTTCCAAGGGATATCCATATTTAATCCATTTGTGACTATAGATTTTAAATTTTAAACTATACATTGCATATATTTTCTCCAGATATTTTGTATATGGTTAACATTACAGTAAACCTGACTTAAAAAACACAAAGTCTACTCACCCTTTATGCTTTTCAAAACAGAGTTTAACCATAAAATTGCTCAAATTATGATGCTTACAATTATTTAAGGTGCTGCATAACTTTCAGTTTAACTTTTCTAATAGATCTACCTATGTAAAATAAATTACATGAGTATGTTAAATTGCCAGTGATGAAAGGTAAACAGAATAGTGCTTTATAAAAAATGTTCCTACTAGAAAATTTAAAGAAGTCTTTGATGTTACTTATTTGTACGCTTTACCACACAACCAAGGGAATTCACATGATGAAGTCTCCCAGTATTAAGAAGATGGGATTAGATACTCAGTAAAAGAAGGCACGCTGTCTGTGAACTGAAGACACCTGGCTCTAGCTGACCTAAAAATAATAATACTATTGTATGTTCTAAAAAATAAATAAATAAATGAATAAATAAATAAACTTTATTTTTTAATGTTAGATTGTGGGATTCTAAAGCCAGACCAGTTTAAGTTAATTCACAAAATGAGCTTCTCCATAGTTATTATGCCACAAAATGTGTTATGAAGCAGATCTTACAGGGGCTCTTCTTACAAAATCATAACTAGATACTGTTAACCTAGGTAGAAATATCTTTCTACAGGTATGCCCAGCAAGTGCAAAGTACTATAAAATTAATCCACAAAAAAAAAAAAAAAAAAAAAAAGACAAATTGAAAAGGAGAATGATATGAAATAATTGACCATTGTAGACACAGAAAATTCAACTTGGTAAAGAAACACTTTTGACAAGAGACAATGGATGTTTAGTACCATTAGCCCTGAGATTGATTCATACTTGGAAAGGAAAGCAGTCATATGAGTGCTTTTTTAATAAATATTCACCTTAAAATGTAGCTCTGTTAGTTTAGTGAAAGCCACATTAAAAGCATGTATACCTTATAATCTCCCAAAGACAGAAATATATAAATGATATGCACAATATTGCCTAACTTACCTATCTACTTATGATATCAGTATGGGGCACATATCTGAAAAAGGGATTGTACCAGTTTCTAATGTATTTTACTTTACTAAGGCAATAGGTGCATGACTGCTGAATCATACACCAATGCACTGTATGAGCTCGCCTCCAAAATAAGGAAGCCAATCTGGTGGTTCCCCATCATAAACAAACTCTACAAAAGAAGGAAAAAACTGTTGCAGAAAAGGATGAATTCCCAAGTCTGGAAAAAGTCCTTGTTAGCTTCAGCAAAAAGCTGAGATCCATCATTAAATCCTCTAAAGCTAGCTATGAAAACAAAATTGCTGCAGATTATAAAGACAACCACAAAGCATTCTATAGTTATGTCAAGAATCTGCATTGCAATACTCAGATCTGCTCTGCGTTACAGCACAATGGCAATACATTTACAGAACTAACTGATATTCCCAACATATTGGCCGACAGGTTCAGTATGAACTTTACCCCCCTTTCACCCCTAAATGGCCTATCACAATACCTGAGGAATGCCAACTCCCTATTATCACAGCTACACAGGTAAAAACTGCACTGTTTAAAGCCAAGAATTCAGCTTCCATGGGATCTGATAATATCCCTGGCTGTGTTCTACATGAATAACAAAGTGAACTGGCACCACACCTGAATACCCGGTTCAATCACAGCCTCATTTCACGTTTTGTTCCTACTGAATGGTGCACTGCTACGGTCATCCCACTGCACAAAGGGGGAGCAGCTACAGACCCTTGGAACTACCGCCCCATTAGTCTGATGAGTCTGATATGTAAGGCTATGGAGCGCATCTTGTGCCAATAGCTACGCCAATCTGGTTATGGCCTTATGGGAAGAAGAAAGATTATGTTGTCTTGATTTATTTCGGAGACATGTCTTGTTTTATAGACGCTTCGTGGATGATTTGTTTTTTCTATGGGATGGCTGCTTGAGTCATTTACTAGTGTTTGAGGAACAAGTCAATATGCTTACTCCTTATTTGAAATTTTCTATGAACTATTCGAATCAGAACATCTCTTTTTTAGATGTGAATATATGGCAGTTACCGAATGGTGGCTTCAATACAGGGGTGCATAGAAAGTCTTGTTATAAGAACACGCTTTTACATAGAGACAGTATGCACCCAGGTCATATTTTTACTAACATCCTTAAAGGGCAGGGGATCAGGGTTTCTAGATTGAACCCATGCCTAGAAGAATTTGAGAAAGAATTGAGTGATTTAGCTGTTAGGTTTAGTGATAGGAATTACAGACCTATAGAAATTGAGAAAGCGTTTACCCAAGTCAGGGAAAATAGTCAAGGAAGGGCATGCCCTATATTCTCGGAGACAGGGCTGCAAGTTTATAGAATGAATACTGAAAGGACCCTTGCCAACAATGTTAGTAATAAGAACCAGCAGAGGTTAACTTTGTTTTATACACAGGATGTGCATAGTATCAAAAATGTCATTACTAAGCATTGGGATTTATTGACTTTGGATCCCAAGGTCAAGAGATATGCAGGTGAACAACCGTGTTTTGTTTATAAAAATAGAAAGAACCTGCATAGGTTATTGTGTTTTATGAATAATAAATAAAATGGGAATAATTTATGCTTTGAAGGCACACAACCTTGTCATAAGTGTAACTATTGTATTAATATTAATGACATTAATGTCTTTGTAGATCCTAACACTGGACAGGTGTTTCGTATCAAAATTAGCGCTAATTGTAGCACTAGACATGTAGTATATATTGCTACCTGTGTATCCTGCCAATCATTTTATATTGGCAAAACTGATAGGATGTTGAAAGAAAGAATAAGAGAGCACTTATATCAAATTCGTATTGGATCTGAAGTTAATGCACTATCTAAACATGTCTTACAAAATGATAGTACGCATAGGTTTCTATTTTCAGTGTTGCATGTGAACACACCTAGTATGAGAGGAGGTGATGTCATGAACTATACTGAAGAAGCTGAGACGAAATGGATTATAAAAACACAAGCACATATCCCCCCAGGTTTCACTGACAGGGTTCCCCTTAGACCTGCCCTTAAGAACAGGAGACATAGAAAATAGATATAGTGTGATTTCTGATGAATAGGACCCGTGACCTTCTATGATGAAATTTTGAAGTAGTATGTATGAAAGTTTTATGCAGTATGTATGTGTATGTTTTTAGGCGAGCGATATATGTGCTTTTTTATATATATGCATATATAGTTGTTGTTTTTATGTATATATATATATATATATATATATATATATGTATATATATATATATATATATATATATATATATATATATGTATATATATATATATATATATACTTATATATGGTTGAATTTTAAAATGCATTTGATTAATTTTTGTTGATTTATGAAATGTTTTATGGAGTTGATGCCTTTAAGGGGCTATTTTATTAATCAATTAATTGTGTTGATTGGCACATTTTGAATTTTTTATATAAGCCTCATTCTTAGATTTGACTGTTATAGGCTTGATAAAGCTTGATAGCGAAAGCGCTTGCCAACTGTGTACATTGAATAAAATTGCTACTTTGTGTTTTAAATCAAAAGTGGATTGTTATACTATTTGAAATTGATATCCTAGGAACCAGGGTCTGAAGAGACGTGGACTGCCTTTTATGTTACTTGTTTGCCGACTGCCTGGGGTGACTGCGAACTAGTTTCTGACTTTATTTTTATGAACTGGCTTCTTTTGTTGTTCGCAGTCTTTAACCAACTCGTGGTATTTCTGTTTATAATTTTTAAGAGACAATGGATGTTTAGTACCATTAGCCCTGACATTGATTCATACTTGGAAAGGAAAGCAGTCATATGAGTGCTATTTTAATAAAATATTCACCTTAAAATGTAGCTCTGTTAGTTTAGTGAAAGCCACATTAAAAGCATGTATACCTTATAATCTCCCAAAGACAGAAATATATAAATGATATGCACAATATTGCCTAACTTACCTATCTACTTATGATATCAGTATGGGGCACATATCTGAAAAAGGGATTGCACCAGTTTCTAATGTATCTTACTTTATTAAGGCAATAGGTGCATGACTGCTGAATCATACACCAATGCACTGTATGAGCTCGCCTCCAAAATAAGGAAGCCAATCTGGTGGTTCCCCATCATAAACAAACTCTACAAAAGAAGGAAAAAACTGTTGCAGAAAAGGATGAATTCCCAAGTCCGGAAAAAGTCCCTTGTTAGCCTCAGCAAAAAGCTGAGATCCATCATTAAATCCTCTAAAGCTAGCTATGAAAACAAAATTGCTGCAGATTATAAAGACAACCACAAAGCATTCTATAGTTATGTCAAGAATCTGCATTGCAATACTCAGATCTGCTCTGAGTTACAGCACAATGGCAATACATTTACAGAACTAACTGATATTCCCAACATATTGGCCGACAGGTTCAGTATGAACTTTACCCCCCTTTCACCCCTAAATGGCCTATCAGAATACCTGAGGAATCACAACTCCCTGTTATCACAGCTACACAGGTAAAAACTGCACTGTTTAAAGCCAAGAATTCAGCTTCCATGGGATCTGATAATATCCCTGGCTGTGTTCTACATGAATAACAAAGTGAACTGGCACCACACCTGAATACCCGGTTCAATCACAGCCTCATTTCACGCTTTGTTCCTACTGAATGGTGCACTGCTACGGTCATCCCACTGCACAAAGGGGGAGTAGCTACAGACCCTGGGAACTACCACTCCATTAGTCTGATGAGTCTGATATGTAAGGCTATGGAGCGCATCATCATGGACCTTATAAATAAGGACATAGGGAATCTCCAAACTCTGGACCCCACACAGTTTGGGTTTGTGAAAGGTAGATCATGCCTTCTCAACCTGATAGACTTCTTCAAGTCCATCACCAGAGCTGTGGATGAGAGCAAGATAGTTCACACAGCCTACCTAGAGCTTGCCAAGGCCTTTGACACCATCCCTCACTCAGGAATCATAGACAGACTCACTAAACTAGGCATAAACCCCTATGTCATAAGATGGGTTGCCAACTGGCTTGCTGATAGAACCCACACTGTGAAAGTAGCGGACTTCAAATCTTACTACCAACCAGTTACAAGTGGTGTCCCACAGGGATAGATCCTCACCTGTTTGGCATCTACTTCTCTGAAGTTCAAGCCAACAAAAAGGGACTCTGGCTGACCTAGTTCGCAGATGATTGCAAACTGGGAGCCATTATTGATTCTCCAACTGATGTAGGCATTCTACAAAAAGGCCTCACTGACACCAATGACTGGTGCCAGAACTATGGCCTTAAGCTCAATGCCAAAAAGTGCATTGTCATTCTCTTTGGGAAAAATTCAGTGCCCCTGAACTACCACATAGGCAGTAGTCCACTAAACACCGAAGGTGTGATAAGAGACCTGGTGACACAGGTTGACAGCAACCTCTCCTTTGATAACCACATTTCCACTGTAGTCAGAAAGTCCTTCTATGTGGCACACATCATTACAAAAAGGTTTCTCATCCAGGAAGAAAGAGGTCATAATCCCTTTCTACTCGTCCCTCATTAGACCTATATAGAATACAATGCCCTGTTTGGTATGTACCTCACTAGACACCTATAACAACTGGAAAGGCCACAAAAATACCTCACTAAGAGGATCTTAGGCCTTAGACACATGCCCTATATGGAGAGATTCAAAAAACTCCAGCTATACTCTGTCTCTTATCGCCTACTTAGGGGCGATCTCTGCTTGACCTACAAAACCATGTCTGACCCAGAGCTGCTAGATATGCTATATCTAAAGAAATCCCAATCTCTCCGTGCCACACTTTCCAAGGACCTAAACCTCATTACCACAATAAACAGAACATGCTGGAGGGACAGGTTCCTAACCCAGTGACTTCCCAAACTCTGGAACAAACTTCCCATTCACATCAGGCAGAACACTTCACTGGCCCCCTTTAAGAGAAATCTTAACGAGTGGATGGGCAATAGGAAGTTCATTCTGGGGATCACTTCAGTGGCCTTGCTTGACAGGGGCACTGGGAACTAACTTTGGGCGGCATGATGCCAGGGAATCTTCTTGGTCTCGGCTTATATAGGCTCCAGGGTCATTAGTCTAGTACACACCTATGAACCTATAAAAAAAAAGGAAATTATTTAGCTTTCTACATAATTTGATGAAAACAGTCTAAATTAAACTACTTTGTTCATGTCATCTCCCATATTCTTTATTCAGTTGTATTTATTTATTTACATCTGTTAACTGGATTGTTAAAATTCAATTTTAATGGAAATCCAAGGAGAAAATCTCCAAATATATATTTAGCATGTAATGAAACATGCCTTGACTTACACATACAAGACTATTTATTAGTTATGTACACAGGTATGTTTAGAAATAAAACTATACCTATTTTAAAAGAGTTCATATCTAGTTATTAAAAAATAGACAACTAACTATATTAATACATAGTGTAAGATTTGCTGAGCTAAAGTAATTCATATCTATTTAATGATAACAGAAATATGGATTATGTAGGACCCTATCTTCTGTCTCTCTTCCTTTTTAACTCAATATTGTTTGATTTTATTATTTGTTTATTGATGTCATTTGATTTCTTGTTTGGATTTTTTGATTTTTATCAGCTATTATTAAATTGATTTATAATGTACTATGTAATTATGTAAACTTCTTAGTAATCATTTTATACTGCAACTTGCATTCCTTACTACAAACATTGTAACCTTACTTTGGGAGCTTTTCTCCTCGGGTCTCCACTGAAAACCGGCTTTTTTTGCCCAGTCGGACACTACCCAGTTACCAAATGTAAATAAATAAATAAATAATGGAAACATGTATAGATAAAAAAAAACGTTGCCCATGCATTATGTTTCATAATAACTGCATATTCTTATTTTGTTGATATGTTTCTTTAACATACACTTAAATGCATGAGACTTACAGGTGTGCCTCAGACTACAGGGCGGATTGTTCCAGAACTTTCCTGCACAGCCTGAATAACATGACTCTCCATTCCTATTTGTGGAGCTGGTGATATGCAAGAAACAGCAGGTAAATGATCAGAACACCAATTGAAGTATAACTATATCTTTACCTATATCTATATCAGGTTAAAGTATGGATTCACTATATGTTCTCAATTCCTAAGTAATTGAAAACTGCTGTCTTGAAACTGAGGATAGAAATGCCTTGTAGTTCATCTAGGCTGATGCTTATGTTCAAACTTGAATATGAGCTCAGACAAACATCTATGGGGATTGTGCAAGAGAATGATTTAGGATTAGAAAGCAGAAGGGGGGGGGTTAAGATTATGGAATGGGAGAGGGATTTTATAGTTAGGAAGTCGGAAGGGAGTTTTAGGGTTGGGAATAGATTCAGGAATTTAGGTTTAGGGAGTGATCAGTGGATTTAGGTTTAGTAGGGGTAGAGTTTTAATTTTCAATTGTGAATAAAGACATTAGGGTTAGGGAGGGGTAGTGGTAGTCTGGGTAAGGTATAGAGGAGCTGGGTTCAGAACTGGTTAGGTGCTTTAGGTTTACAGTTTAAGCACAGGTAGTGCAATATAGTTTATAGGATTGGGTATTTGTAGGGCTATGCAGAAATGGGATATCAAGTTATTGATTTTTAGAGTACTTAGCAAGTGGCAGGTAACAAGTGTACTGCAAGCTATTAGCATGCAAGCATCTGTAGTAGTAGACTATAGTGTACTGGCAACTGCTAAACAGTATAGTCTGCAGTCTGTTCTACTGGCAAAGCTTAACGAAAAAGTGAATAGGTTGTGTTTAAAGTCAAGCAAGTTTAAGTTAAATGGTGAAAGGCAGTGAGAATACTCTTCTATGATAATCCACTGCAAATCTAAACATTTTGTTGTATCCTAATTCTGACACGTATTTTGGAGGTGACTGGAGGTCAATGAGAAGTCATGCTGAATAAAAGTACATTGCTACACTGTCTTGTCTTGCACTGAAATACTGGAACTTATGTAAACCTCCAAATGTTTTAATGATTTAGTGAAAATAGAATCTACATAAATGTCGAAGTTGAGCAAGCTGTTAGTAATAGCTTCGACCATTTCAGAGAGTCCAATGCTTGACTACCTGAATCATTGAAAAAGAACATATTGTTATATGAACTGTGATTGGTTAAGCAATCAGACATCAGGATATTTGCCAGTGGAGAGCATAACATTTGACTTCTAGAACTATGGTTCAGTCATCCATTTAAAAGCCAATATTTTCATGGATTTTAAGCTGGATTTAAGTTTACTATTTGTTAGTGGTAAAGTGGAATTCACAAAGGAGATGTTTAAATGATTTGCATACTGCACAAAGTTTACCTTCTCACAGTGTCTTGTAATATCATTGCTAAATACTGCAAATTAGGGAGTTCCTAAGGTTTAGCTATGGGGGGTAACTTTGCTTTAAGCACATTATTGAGTCATACCTATCATAGCTGTAACTGGTGAACAACCTAGAAGCCTTGAATATTAGGTATAGCTGGGTGAAATATTTGGCAATGCATTATAATCAACCACATGAAAAGCATCTGTCAGTTTTATATGGAAAGTTTCAGCAGCTTTAGTGCATTCAATGGGCACATATGATTTCAGGGACATGCTTCAAGGCTCCCTCTGTTCCATGTGATGACCTTAAACAATGTTGTTACTTATTAATATGCATAGGTTAAAGTATTGCGTGACCTGTGATAGTATGCAATTTTCAGGATTTTCCAAAAGGAGCAAAAATACATCAATGGTTTTATTTTGGGTCAGTCATATATCTCCTTCATGCACATATACAATGAATGCAGTTTTCTAGACAGATTTAATTCCACCATCCTTAACATAATGGTCAATTGATATTATTATTTTGCAGACAATAGCCAAAGTTAAAAATGTTTGGAACTCTGGAGAAGCGTTTTTCCTGATCCTTATCCAGGTGCTGGTATAAGAAGTTGATATATCTGATTAGTTATAACTGAGTGATTTGAGAAGTTAGGTTAGTGCCTGTCAGATGGATTTTAGTAGAAAAGCTTCACATTTTCTGTAATTTGTTGGACAGATTTATGAAAGCTGTAACTAAACATTTCTCACAAACTCCTTGCTAAGAAGAAAGACACATGGATTTATGTACTAAGCATTATATTTTGTTAATTCATACCAGACATTGCAAGGGTTCAGTGGGTATTATGCAAAAACTTAAAAGAATTATGAAACATGCAATGCGGCTGTTTCCTTGTGTAACAATGGGTTTCAGTATGTGTAGCTAGCATTGATTTATTCATTGCATCTCTGTATTACATAGGATTAATAACAGACGTTGTTTATTGCTATGTATACTAAAGATGATCTCTGAATGGCCTTGCATTTTTAATAGCAAAGTAATCCTAGGAATCTCTTTTATTTTGATTCGGCTTATGTACGTAGCCATACAATGTGAAATATACAGAGAGGTTGCACTAAGGAGATGTGAGTATCAATAACAGGTAAGAGACAAGATAATGGCAATTAATTTGAGTCAGAGCACTTGTAGAAAGCTGCATATCTCAAACCTGTTCCCATTTTTAAGGAATTTTGAAGACAACATGAAAGCTTTCAATTACTGAAAATATTGTGAATACTGTTTATTAAAAATTAACCTGTGCAGTTGTCTTCAGAAAGCACCAGCATCAACATAGTATCTGTAAAATGTGTCAGTTAAACAAAATTAGTACAGTGTTGTAGTGGGTCCCTATCTGTTGATTGATTTTTCAGAAACTCGAACCCCATGTGGTCGAGACCATATTATCAAGTTTATATAATTTGCAGGGGTTGTGGGGGTCACAGGGGGTAGATTTTCTGATTTTTTTTGATTTTCAAGTTTTTGCAAAATCAATCTCATGGTCTCATTGATATTTTATTTTATTTATTTTATATGACATTTCTTAACTGGGTCAGTCCAACTGGGCCAGAAGCCCATTTTCAGTGGAGACCTGAGGAGAAAAGCCCCATAGTATTTAACATAAATAAATTCACAGTAAAGTAGAAAGATATATTCTTAGTTATACATAGTAGTTAGAGTAAAATGTTGCATCAAGGAAAATATACAAAAACAAAAAGGATTGAACACCAAAAAATACAGTTTTAAGAAAAATTACAATTGACAGGAAGTTGCATCATTGACGATGTACAGTAATGTATTTACAGCTGATGTCTAGTAAAGAGAAGCAACATAGGTTTGAGAGCTTCTGTAAATATCAGATAATATAAAATAATACATAGAATACAAGGGTCTATATTAAAATCCCAAAAGGCCTTAACATCAAATGTATGTACATCGACACATAAAAGATGAACGTGTTACATCAAACAAGAGCACCTCACAGGTACGTTCAAATTAACATAAACTGAAATGAACCCACTTTTGCAGGGGGCCAAGCCTCCCTTCACCCCCATGTGAGAGGCTTTGCCCCCACACCCCCTACTTAAATATGCCAACTCCGAAACCGCACCACAGTGGGGAAAATGATATATTTCCTTATCCCCATGATCACGCAGCTGGCTAAACAAACATGTTCGCCGTTGTGATTTTCACCGCTTACGTGTTTCAATGTTTATGTAAATCAACCTTTATGTATCAATGTACATACATTCGATGTTATATAGAGACCCAAATACAATACGTGCATACACAATCACATTGTTTAAAAGAAAAAGAATGCAGTGGATATTGAGATGTTAATAGAGAAACTACAGTATAAAGGGAGTTTGATGGAAAAAGAAGCTGTGAAGTTGATCATAGAGGGAGAGAAAAATGAGTCATGAGGTAAGGGTGGATATGTTTTCAAGTTTCCAAAAAGTCGATCATCTGATATAGACCCATTGCAGTACAGTATAAAAACCACATTAGAATATTCAGTACATGCATTTATGTTTTAAGATATACTATTTTTTCCAAATTATCACTCAAAACTCTCAGTGGCCTTTTACAGCTTCATAACCAAACAGCATGTCAGGCCATAAACTGCAGGTTTCTCATTGATTACATCACACATTTGATGATAAGATATGAAAATAACCTATGTACTTCAAATTTTATTTTTTAAGGAAATGCAGATCAAAAGCACACAATAATCCATTTCACATTTATGATTTTACAATGTATTCTGGTGTGCTGTTTTTTTTTTTTTAAGTCTTATTGAACTTTTGACCTACACACTCATTTGAAATGCATGAGTAAATGAGGAAACGCTTATGACTGAATGATACTGACCTACTTGCAGTGCATCTGTACTAAAGTGTTTGTAGCTCTGTAGTTCTATGAGTTGTATTTTTTAAGTAATTTAATTGTATATTCATTTGACCACATTCACATGCAGAATGGGACCCTTTCTATGACAACAATGGTTATATATGTTTTATTGTAAAACATATTACATGGGTAACATACAAGGTAAGCTGCATGTTGCTCATGGAGTAACTAGGCCTCTGCAGCCATTTACTATGCAGAGTTCTGCTGTGAGAAACATTTATGCAGTTTGTTTCTAAGTAGTGTGGGTATTTGTAGCATTGTCCATATTCAGGCTTGTGATTGGGCCTAATGTTTGTGGAGGCTGTGTGTCTGAGCACATGTTCAGGGACATCTTGGTTTAGCCAAAGTCATCAGACATCTCAGTGAGAGAGAATTGTTTATGGTCAATGGCTGAATGAGGTCACCTGGACTACAGCTTAGACTAAGCACCTCATTGGTTCTTTTGAGCTTTTTTTTTTTTAAAGTTGTCTCAGGTTTCAACTTTCTGTTACCTAAGAAGTTAAGTTTGTGAGTGTTTTTGCCATTTTACACTGAGCTAATCAAAGGAAGGACACTGAGCAAACTCGGATCTATAATATATAACATTAAGTATCCTGTTTTTTGCTTATTTTCTCAAGTTATTTATAGCACTTTGCCTGCTATATATTTTTCTAGCTAGTTTCACTGTGTGTGAGGTATTAACTGGAAATTTTCCACTTTTATTAAGCATCTGTTGGGTTGTTTAATTCTGATAACTTGTTTGCAGTTAAAAGCTTTCTCTAGAGGCTCCTTTAGCTGTTTAAATCTTGCATTTAAAGGCTCACAGCTGCTTTTCTGCTGTGAGAAACATTTCTGCAGTTTGTTTTCCACCCTCCCTCCCTATTGGTATGCTGTTCTTATAGTTGGTGGCTTTGCAGTTGCCCGCCCCTATTGTAAATTTGATCTGGGACCGTCATCCCAGTCTAGTGTTATTAGCTCATTCTACCTAATACAGGGAGAACATTTGAGAAGGCCAATCAGCTTTGTTTTTGCTCCAACTTTTTCTTTCCACAAAAAAAAAAAAAATTCTAAGCTTGTTTCCTGCCTATCCTGTGGGTAGTCTAGTCTGGAGAAAGAGTTGCTGTGTCCAGGACTATCTGTGGACTTCTAAGCCCCCAGACCTTTATGTGTTGGAGGGAAGCCTTCTAGCTTAATTTTGTTTCTTAGAACTAGCCAGTTTTTTAAGTTTCAGCACTCAAGTCTGTTTCTTTGAGCTCAGCACTTGTTCAGAACTTATTGTAAGCACTAAATAAGCTATAAATTACTACAGTACTAAACTTTCCTCACAGTCTAGAGGAAAACATTTCTAGTACTTAACAAATAAGCACCTATCCAGGCATGTCTAAGGGTCAGCTCCTGCTGTTTTCTCCTGTCTACCTGATAAATCTGGGCATATTGGGGCAATGCAGCAATTGCCTCATGTAAACAGACAACCCTATCCTCCTTCCACCCAATACCACAGCCTGTGAGAGATGCTCTTATATAGCCAAACTAGAAGCAAAGCTCTCTTCACCTAAGACTAGACTAGACAGTCAAGAGGAGAAGGTAAACATTTGCACAACACCACACTCAGCACATAGTCCTTCAAAACCTACACCACCAAAACAAACACATAGAAACACAAAACACACACCTAGATTCGTGGAGGCTCTCAGTAAAAACCTGCCCAAGCAACAGGCATCTCCAAAGCAGAACCATAGCCCCTAAGGCATAACAACGTACCCAACACTCTAGTCATAGGTGACTCTATAGTCAGGCACACTGATGTTCCATTCACCAGGCTAAACAAGGAGAAAGTTACAGTCAGCTGCCTGTCGGTTGCCAGGATCCACCACATAACGCATGCACTCAGGTCACTCCACAACAAGTACAAATATGACTCTGTCATTGTCCATATTGGTGTGAATGACCTGAGACGTAAATCCCTGGACTACATGAAAAGGGACATGGAGGAGCTGTCTGATCTTGTATCCCAGGCAGGTATGACCCTAGCCCTGAGTAGCATCCTGTCATCACCCAGAATGATACCACAGTACAAGGACAAAATGATTGACTTCAACAATTGGCTAAGCTTCTGGTGTCATTCTAAAGGAAACCAGTATCTGTCTGCCTGGGATGACATGATCAACAAACTATGATGCTTTGCCAGAGATGGCCTGCACCTGTCACCCCTGGGATTCCAGATACTGGCTAAGGCTCTAGCCACCCCTATAGTGCCTTTTTTAGACAAGGTTCAGATGACAAATTCACCACTGTAACAGGCACAAGCAAGAAGAATTTGAGGGGTTTTCTACTCAATGCTAGAAGTCTAAACCTAAAAATGCACTCACTCGAGACACTTCTTAAAATGGAGAACACTGACATCTCTGCAGTGACAGAGACCTGGTTCAAGGCTCCAGAGAGTACCCCTGCATTACCAGGCTATAATTCATACCACATCTTTTGGCCACCTAACCTGGAACGAAACACTAAAGGCGGAGGCGTGTCCATATTAATTAAGGATATCCACACCTACAGGCTAGATGCTTAGCCTAATGCATCTGAGATTATCCAAGTGCAACTAACTCTGGGAAAGACCGCAATCCAAATTGTAGCCTGCTACAGATCTCCCACCATGCCTCAGGATTGCCTCTCCTCATTTCTTGATACACTGGAAAATATTAGGGTACAACCTAACACCCTAATAATGGCCGATTTCAACTACCCCACAATTAACTGGGAAAACTACTCATGTACCAACTCTTGTGCTCAACGTTTTCTGGAATTCATAAATTCCAATGCCTTGGATCAACTTATCCACACCCCCGCCAGGGGCAGCAATATCCTAGACCTGGTTATTACCAACATGGGCAACCGGTGCTCCACACCAGAGGTCAATTCCTCGTTGGTCAGATCCGATCACAAGCTAATCACCCTAGACATCCACATCCTTCCCCCACCCCCAATTAGGGGAAACCACAGTAAAAAATGTCTCCAAAGCCAACTTCATGCTTCTTAAGACAGAAGTGGCAAACTTCACGACACCCATGCTGGCAGACAATAGAGGTATTTCTGCAGAATTCTACACAAATGCACTTTATAAGCACTTACACGAGTGCATGGATCGTGCAATCCCTAACAGAACCAAGATGCTATCCTCCAAAAAAAGGAAGCCAATCTGGTGGTCCCCTGCCATAAACAAACTCTACAACAGAAGAAAGAAACTGATGCAAAAAAGAGTAAAATCCCATGATTGGAGAAACTCCCTGGTCAGCCTCAGTAAGAAGCTGAGATCCCTCATGAAATCCTCCAAAGCAAGTTATGAAAACAAAATCACCACCGACTCTAAAGACAACCACAAAGCATTCTATAGCAACACTCAGATCTGCTCTGAGTTACAGCATAATGGCACTAAATATACAGAACCAACTGATATTGCCAACATCCTGGCAGATAGGTTCAGTGCTAACTTTACCCCCCTGTCATCCCCTAAAGGGCCCATCTCTATACCAGAAGAATGCAAAGTTCCTGTAATCACGGCTGCACAGGTAAAAAACACACTATCCAAAGCCAATAATACAGCATCCATGGGACCTGACAACATCCCAGGCTGTGTTCTACATGAACTACAGAATAAACTGGCACCCCACCTAAATACCATGTTCAATCATAGCCTCACCTCAGGCTATGTGCCTACTGAATGGCGCACAGCGACGGTTATGCCACTTCACATAGGTGGAGCCACCACAGACCCTGGAAACTACTGTACCATTAGCCTAACAAGCCTGGTCTGCAAGGGTATGGAACGTATCATCATGTAACTTATAAACAATGACATTGGTAATCTCCAAACTCAGGACCCCACCCAGTTCGGGTTTGTAAAAGGCAGATCATGTCTCCTAAACCTGATAGACTTCTTTGAAGCAGTCACCAAAGCCATAGATGAAGGTAAGGTGGTTCACACAGCCTATCCGGATCTTGCCAAGGATTTCGACACCATCCACCACTCTGGAATTATAGATAAACTCACTAAACTAGGTATAAATTCCTATGTCACAAGATGGGTTGCCAACTGGCTCACTGACAGAACCCACACTGTGAAAGTAGCAGACTCCAAATCCAACTTCAGACCAGTAACAAGTGGAGTACCACAGGGTTCAGTCCTGGGTCCTCTCCTGTTTGGTATCTACTTTTCTGAACTACAGGCTAACACAGAAGGTCTTCGGCTAATGAAGTTTGCAGATGACTGCACACTAGGAGCCATAATCAAAACTCCAAAAGATGTAGACATCCTACAAAAGAGCCTTGCTTTGACAGATGCCTGGTGTCAAAGCCATGGCCTCAAGCTCAATGCCTAAAAGTGCATTGTCATCCTTTTTGGTAAAAACTCTGTACCCATGAACTACCACATAGGCGGTAGTCTACTTAACACCGAAAGTGTGATAAGAGACCTTGGGACACAGATGGACAGTAGTCTCTCCTTTGATAATCACATCACCACAGTAGTCAGGAAATCCTTCTATGTGACACACCTCATCACAAAAGGTTTCTCATCCAGGAAAAAAGAGGTCATTGTTCCTCTCTACTCATCACTCATTAGACCCATTATAGTGTACAATGCCCTGTTTGGTATGTACCTCACAAGACATCTACAACAACTGGAAAGGCCGCAGAAGTACTTCACAAAGAGGATTACTGGCCTCAAACAGATGCCCTATGCAGACCGTCTCAAAAAACTGCAGCTTTACTCCGTCGTATATCGCCTACTCAGTGATGATCTCTGCCAAACACACAAAGCTATGTCAAACCCAGAGTTTTTTGACATGCTCCACTTAAAGAAATCATAATCCCTACGAGCTACACGCTCTAGCGACCTAAACCTTGTCACCACAATAAACTGAACATGCTGGAGGGATAGATTCCTGTCCCAGAGACTTCCCATACTCTAGAACAAACTACCTATCTATATCAAACAAAGCTCCTCATTAGCACTCTTCAAGAAAAATCTTGTTGACTGGATGGGAGATAGGAAATTTACCCCGGGATCACTTCTGTGGCTCTGCTCGACAGTGGCACAGGAAAATAATTTTCTTGGGTGACGAAAGCCAGGGTACCTTTTAGCTAGGCTTATATAGGCCCTAGGGCCAATAGCCTAGTACCTACCTATGAACCTATGATAAACAGCTGCTTTGATCGTCTATGATTTCTCACTGCCAAGTAATGATCACTAAGCAGTGACATCACATGTGGGACACAGGACTTTACATCTTTATAGACTGTGTAACTTCAGTTCTCTTCTTTTTTAATTTTTCTGACAGCTGTAACCTTTGGATTAGTGAGCAATCTAAATATCTGTAATGCTCCACCTCCTGAAACAAGTTGGATTGCAGCTTTTTGTCTTCCTTCACCACACTCCAAAACTGTCAAAGGCAAATGCTTCTGTTTTTATGAAAGTCAGTAATAATTCTAAGTTGTGTTACACAGTCTTATAATATTGGCCAGAGCTACTAGCTGTTTTAAGTGTCATTGAGATTTGACTGTAGATAATCTACCATACACAGATAGGCTAAAAGCCCTATTCCTCTACTCAGTTTCATACAAACTCCTCAGAGGTGACCTCTGTCTGGCATACAAGGTGATCTCGGACCCTGCCTTGATGGGACTGCTGCATATCCACAAGTCAAGTTCCACTTGAGTAACCCGCACACGCAGCCTCAAACTGGTCTGTGACATCAATAGGATTTGTTGGCTGGACAGATTTGTATCCTAGAGACTGCCCCATCTGTGGAATAGACGTCAAGCAGAGTACCTCTTTACCCCTTTTTAAGCGCAACCTGGACAAAGGGATGGGAAATAGAAAATGCATCAATGGGATTCCACCTGTGTCCCTGCTGGACAGGGGCATCTGGTGCTGATTTGTCTATACATGGGCTAAACTCTTGGCTAGGCTTACAAGGGCCTCAGGGCCAATAGCCTAGTAACTTCCTTTGATCCTATGATCCTATAAAGGGCCTTGAACATCTTGTTTCTTAATTCTTTTAGTTATTTACACTTTATAAAATGACAATAAGTTGCACACTATCCACTGGAATCTCTGATCTACATACACTAAAAAAAGTCTGAAAAGCACATTTAAATTGCTTTTTTTTCAGGAGGGCAAACCCTGCTTCACCTTCCAAACTTATATATACCCTAGTCACACCAACTTAAAGAAGGGCAAACTTCACTGAAGGTAGGATTCAATGACAGGGACTTCCTATGAAGGAACTCTAATCATCAGTGGCTTGAACCTCGAGCAACTGAAACTTGTGAGTTCACTCTTTGCCTACCTGTAGGTTACCTGAGTTGCACAAGAACTACTCCATCTAGTTACATGTATGTTAGTTCAGTTGCTAAGACTTTTGTATGGTTGTTTTTGTATGAAAAAAAAATATTATTTCAAAATCAAAATGTAAATAAAATATAGAAAGAATTTTGAGTGTTATAAACTGACCTTATTAACTAGCCTTGTCATTTTTGCTGACATGAATTCTTTAAGGCAACCGATTCTGAAATGTTTGTTTTTCTACTGTTTGTGTAGAAGAATTTGTCTTTCCAAACAACTGCAAGTGAGCCATGGTTATCCAAACGTCTTAAAAAGATAAATTATATCACACTAGTGACATATTTCTCATATGTGCATTCTCTTTTTTATTACTTTATATAATTTCTTTTATATTTTAGAAGAGCTGACAGCTCCAGGGCTACAAGGGTTGTTTTACATAAATACCTGTTTTACTAAAATAATAAATACCTTTAGCCTACAGCAAAATATAATATCAATGTGGAAAATTCTGAAAGTTGCATTTTACAGTTTGATTTTTTTTTTTATTTAATGTACTACTTGAGGTTTGTGAGTCTTAACATAATGTACATTTTACAGAATTGTGATTTTGTTTATGGATTTTGATGTTACTTCAGTAACAACCGTCTCATCACTTGTAATTCATTGAGCCATATTATTATACTCCAAAAATCTCTAACCTGACAACATTGCAACCTTTGCAACCTTTAATGAGTTAATGTTAGAAATTAAATTCAGTTTTCTATCTCTAACAACTTCTTCCATTTTTTCATATAGTTAAAAAGTCCTTTCAGTTCTCCTGACAGCAACATTCTAAAATAATTAAAATAGTGCAGTGAATGGCAATTATTTGGAATAGCTTAGAGTAAGCATGCATTCTTATGTTTACCGGTGTAGGATTGCAATTCCTTGTAGGTACAAAAGTTTGTGTTTAACAATGATCTATGCAGAACAATGAAAAAGGATCAAACTCCTAAAGACTTAGCCTTTTAGGTAAGTGAACTAGTTTTAACTGTAAACTACAAACAGACATGACACTAGAGGTAACTCTCATGCACTGATGATAAAATGATATTAATACCATATAGTAATATCTTAGCTGACCATTTCATATGTTCTGCTTTTGAGTGGGACAGTCTAAGTCAAAATATTGCAAACTATTCCGGTTTTCTAGGTTCTAATAATTCATTATCGACATGAAACTATAAGACACAAGGTATGCATTTGACTCTGAATAATGGAATGAAACATAACAAATAGCATTTAGTCAGACTGCAATGCTCATCTGAGATTTCCTAACTTCAATTTCTGTAGAATCTTATATTTCAGTTCTGCAAGGTTTATGTACATTAAGGCATAGGATTTATTTTTATTACAGCTCAGTTTATCATTTAATTAAGAATGTCTCATGTAAATAATTTGCAATTATACTAAGGTACAATACCTCTGTTATGGTCTACTTCGATGTTTATCCATTTCTAAAGCAAACATTACTTTCTATTTTTTAATATGTTATAGTTTTCCCCACTTGAAGCATGTGTTCTAGTGAAATTTACTTGCAATCACGGTTTCATACAAATATCACCACCACTGTACATCATTTGAAGATATAAAGGTGACAGATACTTTTTCTGTGAAACATGTAAGGCAGATAATGTTCCATATTCACCTCTGCTTATACTTACTTCAAATGGTAAAGCACATCGAAGTAGTATGAGAATGCCTTGAGTAACATCTTTCTTTCCCCGACAGAACAAGCAAGTAAGGAACCTCCTATTAGGACTTCTTATAATATAATAGAGAAATACCCACAAGAGAATTCATAATGAAGTCTCAGAATGCCAAAATGTAAGTCAGAAAAATTACTTGTTTAGATAAAGAAGCAGGAGTTCCAAAACAATTACTAATTGAGGTTACTTTTGTTTTCATAACGTATGTTAACATATTTGTCTGTAAGTGTTACTTACTCTCAGACAAGTTTCTGTATTTGGCAGCTTTTCTTCATGTTCCATCCACAAACTTTTGTTAATAGTCCTGGCAATACAGACAAGAAAATAAACAATTCATCCCTTTACTGTATCTGATTTATCAGGTCATGGCCATTGGGCATATAGAACTGCAGGACCAAAGGGCACAGGCAGTAACTAGCAGAGCATGTAATTCCAGTCATATACAGAGTGCACAGAATTTTATATATATCTAATGACAGTTTAGCATCAACACAGTGTTTGATAGTGTGCAAATAAAATTAAGAGAAAATCAGAAATCGGTGTACCCCCCCCCCCCCCCCTCCCCGGATGAGAATCAAAGTATGAAATTAAATTGTGGGAGATAGCAGGACTACTTGGCTGCCATTAACAGGCAACATTTTAGGTGTCTAATAACTGGCTAACATGTTATTAGCTACACTGCCTTTTTCCTTTTTGTTCTGTGTTGTTTTATTTCATTATTTTTTGTGGACAAGTATGAATATTTTCTTGCACCAATTAAACAGGTTTCTAGAAGGTCCAACTATTTCCAGCTGATGTCAGCTTAGTATATGTGCATGATTATGTACAATAATATTGTTGATTATAAACAATGGCATACACAACACTTAAAAATAAACTGCAAAACTAACAAAGCTTGAAAAAAAACACAGACCTACAATAACTGAAAAAATAAATTAAATGGTCTCTTTTTCTGATCATTAAGAAAAACTCAAAACTAAAAATAGAACATAATCGTATCTGCAAAAATACTTTGAATAGTGATACCATTAAGGATAGAGTTTTTCATATGGCATTACATAAGGCTTGGGTTAGTGGCAGTGGCAGGATTAGGATTATGTTTAGGGTTAGTACACATTATTAAGATGGAACAATGGCTTGCCCTCCTTTTACCACTTTATTCATTTTTACTAATACTAACCCTAAACCTTCTACTGCCCCTAGCTAGCACTGTACAGTACATTGGTAAAAAAAAAAAAAAAAACTTTTCCCTCACTGTGCCACTACACAATACACTCACACACATACTTCACACACATGTACTATGACATACTCAAACACACACACACACACACACACACACACACACACACACACACACACACACACACACACGTGACCACACACACTGCTAGTCCTACTTATCTACATACAAGCAAGCCTCATGCAACATGTGAAAAGTTGATGTTCCCAGTGCCAACATCTGTGTAATAAAAAGTCATATATGTTTGAAAAAAAACGACAGTGTGTGGTATGAGAATGCCTGTAATTCAATGAAAATACATGAGTTTATTTGAGAGATGGGACACAACATGTTTAATGTTTGCTGTGGTTTCACTTGTGGGAGGGTCTAGAAAATGCTGGATTATGGTTGCACAACACAAAAACAATGTAAAACAGTGATTTTCATTTGGGGAGGGGGGGGGGTTAGGCTGCAAAAAGACAAGAATCCGCTAACTTCCAAGCACTGTCTGTGGACACTGAACAGGATACATGGGCTGTTTATTACAGAAGATGTGGAGAGTAACAAGTTATTATACTGTATATGCTAAAGATGACATTTTCCATTTGATGAGATAATAAAATGAAAGTGATACTTGCCCTTCAAACAGTGCATTAAAATAAATAAATTAAAATTTATAATGTCAGTGCTGTGGATTATATTGCAGAGAACTACCCATTTACTGTCCCAAGCTACACTGAATGTGATGCTATCCTAGCTGGACAAACCAGTTATCAAGATATAGAAAAAATAGTGAAACAAGTTGTGTTGATACGTTGTACAGAAGTTGTCACGATAACTTAATCTTATTAGTTCAGATGCATCCGCTATACACTCTCATTATCTAAGAATGAACTTTCAGTAAATGCCCTGATATATTATATTAAGGTGTTTCTCAAGGTGCAAAATCAGAAGGATAAACAGAAACATGCAGCAAGGTAAACATAAAGACATCCAGAATCCAATGGGATGGAAAGGTGGAGACCAGGTCTGGGGAGATAAAAAGTGTACGTAAAGAATAAAATGTAAAAGGATAAAGTACGGCAGGCAGGTCTCATAACAGACAAACTGATGTCGCTGATGCAAATCTACTTTATCATCATGGAAGACTTTTGGGAGTGAATCAGAATACAGAACCTAAAAACTGTGACAATCTCAGAAAACATCAACAATGAAATGCTCAGGTTATATATTTTAAAACAACTTATGCCTGTTTACCAAGACCCACTGAAAAGAATTGTAAAATTAAGCGATTGCAATGAGAATGAAACCTGACTATGAAGAAGTGAGAAAATGAGAAACTCTATGCCTGTTTTCTTCATGCATTACTGAAGACTGGCTCAAGAGAAATGCATTAACAGTTGAAAAGTGTTAAGCCTGTTGGAGTCAGAATAAAAATCTTTTATGTCTTTTATGTAAAAGTGCATTTGTAGCAAAGTCCTTATTTGGACTAGCTAGACCTTAGCTAGTCTCCATTACAAAAATATGTGGTTGTTTATGGGTGCCTAGTTAGGTGGAAGATCCTCGAGTATTAATGCACACACCATGGGAGTACAAAAGACAACTTGGAACAGCAAAATGGCAGGCATTTTTAGTCAGCTTGCTGTCAGAAGTTTGGGTGTGTAATGAATATTTGAGATGAGATTGAAAGAGTAGCACAGAAATATAGTTGAACACAGTTTCCTCACTGACCTGGAGTCGATAATGGAAAATACAAAAGCAAAAGTAGTAATCAGGAAGTGGGCAATCAAAACTTAAAAAAAGCTGCCTCAAATTAGGAGAAGTATATCTAGAAGTTATTAAGAAGAAAAGCAAATCTCAAAACCGTTTGTGAAGAAATGGTCACCATGAAGATTATCAAGAAAGAGAACCAGAAGTAAAGGAGGTTTCTTTTATTAGACTGAGGGTAAGGAAACATTATAGGACTTCCAACAGAAAGAATAGCACCAAGTGTAATGAGCAGAAGGGGTGATATGCAGAGAGGAAAAGTATAAAGAGACATATGAAAAAATGTAAATATTTACTTGGATCAAGCAGGCAAAATATACAGGGAGATGAGACAATGCATAAATAACAAAGGAGTTGCTTGCTTTTTTTGACCATACAAAGGTGAATCAATATTTTCTACTTCCTTTGGCTGCAAGAACAATATGATACTACCCCCGGGATATGTTGTTAAATGAAACACCAGCAAAAGTAATTGAATACTGACAATATGACATTACCCCCTGGATATGTTGTTAAATGAACACCACTAAAAGTAATCTGAATACTGACAATATGACATTATCTCCTGGATATGTTGTTAAATATAACACCGGTAAAAGTAATTGAACACTGACAATATGACACTACCCCCTGGATATGTTGTTAAATGTAACACCAGCAAACATACTCTGAATAATGACAATATGACACTACCTCCAGGATATGTTGTTAAATGTAACACCAGCAAAAGTAATTGAATATTAACAATATGAAACTACCTCCTGGATATGTTGTTAAATACTAATAATATGACACTAAATCCTGGGTGTGTTATTAAATGTAACACCAGCAAAAGTAATCTGAATACTGACAATGTGACACTACCTCCAGGATATGTTGTTAAATGTAACACCAGCAAAAGTAATCTGAATATTGACAAATATGACATTACCCCCTGCATATGTTGTTAAATGTAACACCAGTAAAAGTAATTGAATACTGACAATATGACACTATCCCCTGGATATTATGTTAAATGTAACACCAGCAAAAGTAATCTGAATACTCACAATGTAACACAACCCCCGGATATGTTGTTAAATGTAACACCAGCAAAAGTAATTGAATACTAACAATATGAAACTACCTCCTGGATATGTTGTTAAATACTAATAATATGACACTAAATCCTGGATGTGTTATTAAGTGTAACACCAGCAAAAGTAATCTGAATACTGACAATGTGACACTACCCCTTGGATATGTTGTTAAGGTAACACCAGAAAAAGTAATTGAATACTGACAATATGACACTACCTTCTGGATATGTTGTTAAATACTAATAATATGACACTAAATCCTGGATATGTTGTTAAATGTAACACCAGTAAAAGTAATTGAATACTGACAATGTGACACTGCCCCTGGATATGTTGTTAAGGTAACACCAGCAAAAGTAATCTGAATACTGACAATATGACACTACTCCATGGGTATGTTGTTAAATGTAACACCAGCAAAAGTAATCTGAATAATGACAATATGACACTACCCCTGGGTATGTTGTTAAGGTAACACCAGCAAAAATAATCTGAATATTGAGAATGTGGCACTACACCCTGGATATGTTGTTAAATGTAACACCAGCAAAAGTAATCTGAATATTGACAAATATGACACTACCCCCTTGATATGTTTTTAAATGTAACACCAGCAAAAGGAATCTGAATTCTGACAATATGACACTACTCCATGGGTATGTTGTTAAATGTAACACCAGCAAATGTAATCTGAATAATGACAATATGACACTACCCCTGGATATGTTGTTAAATGTAACATCAGCAAAAGTAATCTGAATACTGACAATATGACACTACCCCCTGGATATGTTGTTAAATACTAACAATATGTCACTACCTCCTGGATATGTTGTTAAATGTAACACCAGCAAAAGTAATTGGAATACTGACAATATAACACTACCCCCTGGATATGTTGTTAAATGTAACACCAGCAAAAGTAATCTGAATAATGACAATATAACACTACCCCCTGGATATGTTGTTAAATGTAACACCAGCAAAAGTAATCTGAATACTGACAATATGACACTACCTCCAGGATATGTTGTTAAATGTAACACCAGCAAAAGTAATCTGAATATTGACAAATATGACACTACCCCCTGGATATGTTGTTAAATGTAACACCAGCAAAAGAAACCCCTATGTCATAAGATGGGTTGCCAACTGGCTTGCTGATAGAACCCACACTATGAAAGTAGTGGACTCCAAATCTTACTACCAACCAGTTACAAGTGGTGTCCCACAGGGATAGATCCTCACCTGTTTGGCATCTACTTCTCTGAAGTTCAAGCCAACACAAAGGGACTCTGGCTGACCAAGTTCGCAGATGATTGCAAACTGGGAGCCATTATTGATTCTCCAACTGATGTAGACATTCTACAAAAAGGCCTCACTGACACCAATGACTGATGCCAGAACTATGGCCTTAAGCTCAATGCCAAAAAGTGCATTGTCATTCTCTTTGGGAAAAATTCAGTGCCCATGAACTACCACATAGGCAGTAGGCCACTAAACACCAAAGGTGTGATAAGAGACCTGGTGACACAGGTTGACAGCAACCTCTCCTTTGATAACCACATTTCCACTGTAGTCAGAAAGTCCTTCTATGTGGCACACATCATTACAAAAAGGTTTCTCATCCAGGAAGAAAGAGGTCATAATCCCTTTCTACTCGTCCCTCATTAGACCTATATAGAATACAATGCCCTGTTTGGTATGTACCTCACTAGACACATATAACAACTGGAAAGGCCACAAAAATACCTCACTAAGAGGATCTTAGGCCTTAGACACATGCCCTCTATGGACAGACTCAAAAAACTCCAGCTATAATCTGTCTCTTATCGCCTACTTAGGGGCGATCTCTGCTTGACCTATAAAACCATGTCTGACCCAGAGCTGCTAGATATGCTATATCTAAAGAAATCACAGTCTCTCCGTGCCACACTTTCCAGGGACCTAAACCTCATTACCACAACAAACAGAACATGCTGGAGGGACAGGTTCCTAACCCAGTGACTTTCCAAACGCTGGAACAAACTTCCCATTCACATCAGGCAGAGCACTTCACTGGCCCCCTTTAAGAGAAATCTTAACGAGTGGATGGGCAATAGGAAGTTCACTCTGGGGATCACTTCAGTGGCCTTGCTTGACAGGGGCACTGGGGAATAACTTTTGGCGGCATGATGCCAGGGAATCTTCTTGGTCTAGGCTTATATAGGCTCCAGGGTCATTAGTCTAGTATACACCTATGAACCTATAAAAAAAAGGAAATTATTTAGCTTTCTACATAATTTGATGAAAACAGTCAAAATTAAACTACTTTGTTCATGCCATCTCCCATATTCTTTATTCAGTTGTATTTATTTATTTACATTTGTTAACTGGATTGTTAAAATTCAATTTTAATGGAAATCCAAGGAGAAAATCTCCAAATATATATTTAGCATGTAATGAAACATGCCTTGACTTACACATACGAGACTATTTATTAGTTATGTACACAGGTATGTTTAGAAATAAAACTATACCTATTTTAAAAGAGTTCATATCTAGTTATTAAAAAATAGACAACTAACTATATTAATACATAGTGTAAGATTTGCTGAGCTAAAGTAATTCATATCTATTTAATGATAACAGAAATATGGATTATGTAGGACCCTATCTTCTGTCTCTCTTCCTTTTTAACTCAATAGTGTTTGATTTTATTATTTGTTTATTGATGTCATTTGATTTCTTGTTTGGATTTTTTGATTTTTATCAGCTATTATTAAATTGATTTATAATGTACTATGTAATTATGTAAACTTCTTAGTAATCATTTTATACTGCAACTTGCATTCCTTACTACAAACATTGTAACCTTACTTTGGGAGCTTTTCTACTCGGGTCTCCACTGAAAACCAGCTTTTTTTTTGCCCAGTCGGACACTACCCAGTTACCAAATGTAAATAAATAAATAAATAATGGAAACATGTATAGATAAGGTGAAGCACCATAAAAAAAACGTTGCCCATGCATTATGTTTCATAATAACTGCATATTCTTATTTTGTTGATATGTTTCTTTAACATACACTTAAATGCATGAGACTTACAGGTGGGCCTCAGACTACAGGGCGGATTGTTCCAGAGCTTTCCTGCACAGCCTGAATAACATGACTCTCCATTCCTATTTGTGGAGCTGGTGATATGCAAGAAACAGCAGGTAAATGATCAGAACACCAATTGAAGTATAACTATATCTTTACCTATATCTATATCTATATCAGGTTAAAGTATGGATTCACTATATGTTCTCAAGTCCTAAGTAATTGAAAACTGCTGTCTTGAAACTGAGGATAGAAATGCCTTGTAGTTCATCTAGGCTGATGCATATGTTCAAACTTGAATATGAGCTCAGACAAACATCTATGGGGATTGTGCAAGAGAATGATTTAGGATTAGGAAGCAGAAGGGGGGGGTTATGATTATGGAATGGGAGAGGGATTTTATAGTTTGGAAGTCGGAAGGGAGTTTTAGGGTTGGGAATAGATTCAGGAATTTAGGTTTAGGGAGTGATCAGTAGATTTAAGTTTAGTAGGGGGTAGAGTTTTAATTTTCAATTGTGAATGAAGACTTTAGGGTTAGGGAGGGGTAGTGGTAGTCTGGGTAAGGTATAGAGGAGCTGGGTTCAGAACTGGTTAGGTGTTTTAGGTTTACAGTTTAAGCACAGGTAGTGCAATATAGTTTATAGGATTGGGTATTTGTAGGGCTATGCAGAAATGGGATATCAAGTTATTGATTTTTAGAGTACTTAGCAAGTGGCAGGTAACAAGTGTACTGCAAGCTATTAGCATGCAAGCATCTGTAGTAGTAGATCCTAGTGTACTGGCAACTGCTAACCAGTATAGTCTGCAGTCTGTTCTACTGGCAAAGTTTAACTAAAAAGTGAATAGGTTGTGTTCAAAGTCAAGCAAGTTTAAGTTAAATGGTGAAAGGCAGTGAGAATACTCTTCTATGATAATCCACTGCAAATCTAAACATTTTCTTGTATCCTAATTCTGACATGTATTTTGGAGGTGACTGGAGGTCAATGAGAAGTCATGCTGAATAAAAGTACATTGCTACACTGTCTTGTCTTGCACTGAAATACTGGAACTTATGTAAACCTCCAAATGTTTTAATGATTTAGTGAAAATAGAATCTACATAAATGTCGAAGTTGAGCAAGCTGTTAGTAATAGCTTCGACCATTTCAGAGAGTACAATGCTTGACTACCTGAATCATTGAAAAAGAACATATTGTTATATGAACTGTGATTGGTTAAGCAATCAGAAATCAGGATATTTGCCAGTGGAGAGCATAACATTTGACTTCTAGAACTATGGTTCAGTCATCCATTTAAAAGCCAATATTTTCATGGATTTTAAGCTGGATTTAAGTTTACTATTTGTTAGTGGTAAAGTGGAATTCACAAAGTAGATGTTTATATGATTTTCATACTGCACAAAGTTTACCTTCTCACAGTGTCTTGTAATACCATTGCTAAAGACTGCAAATTAAGGAGTTCCTAAGGTTTAGCTATGGGGGTGACTTTGCTTTAAGCACATTATTGAGTCATACCTATCATAGCTGTAACTGGTGAACAACCTAGAAGCCTTGAATATTAGGTATAGCTGGGTGAAATATTTGGCAATGCATTATAATCAACCACATGAAAAGCATCTGTCAGTTTTATATGGAAAGTGTCAGCAGCTTCAGTGCATTCAATGGGCACATATGATTTCAGGGACATGCTTCAAGGCTTCCTCTGTTCCATGTGATGACCTTAAACAATGTTGTTACTTATTTATATGCATAGGTTAAAGTATTGCGTGACCAGTGATAGTATGCAATTTCCAGGATTTTCCAAAAGGAGCAAAAATACATCTATGGTTTTATTTTGGGTCAGTCATATATCTCCTTCATGCACATATACAATGAATGCAGTTTTCTAGACAGATTTAATTCCACCATCCTTAACATAATGGTCAGTTGATATTATTATTTTGCAGACAATAGCCAAAGTTGATCCTTATCCAGGTGCTGGTATAAGAAGAAGTTGATATATCTGATTAGTTATAACTGAGTGAATTGAGAAGTTAGGTTAGTGTCTGTCAGATGGATTTTAGTAGAAAAGCTTTACATTTTCTGTAATTTGTTGGACAGATTTATGAAAGCTGTAACTAAACATTTCTCACAGACTCCTTGCTAAGAAGAAAGACACATGGATTTATGTACTAAGCATTATATTTTGTTAATTCATATAAGACATTGCAAGGGTTCAATGGGTATTATGCAAAAACTTAAAAGAATTATGAAACATGCAATGCGGCTGTTTCCTTGTGTAACAATGGGTTGCAGTATGTGTAGCTAGCATTGATTTATTCATTGCATCTCTGTATTACATAGGATTAATAACAGACGTTGTTTATTGCTATGTATACTAAAGATGATCTCTGAATGGCCTTGCATTTTTAATAGCAAAGTAATCCTAGGAATCTCTTTTATTTTGATTCGGCTTATGTACGTAGCCATACAATGTGAAATATACAGAGAGGTTGCACTAAGGAGATGTGAGTATCAATAACAGGTAAGAGACAAGATAATTCCAATTAATTTGAGTCAAAGCACTTGTAGAAAGCTGCATATCTCAAACCTGTTCCCATTTTTAAGGAATTTTGAAGACAACATGAAAGCTTTCAATTACTGAAAATATTGTGAATACTGTTTATTAAAAATTAACCTGTGCAGTTGTCTTCAGAAAGCACCAGCATCAACATAGTATCTGTAAAATGTGTCAGTTAAACAAAATTAGTACAGTGTTGTAGTGGGTCCCTATCTGTTGATTGATTTTCAGAAACTCGAACCCCATGTGGTCGAGACCATATTATCAAGTTTATATAATTTGCAGGGGTTGTGGGGGTCACAGGGGGTAGATTTTCTGATTTTTTTTGATTTTCGAGTTTTTGCAAAATCAATCTCATGGTCTCATTGATATTTTATTTTATTTATTTTATATGACATTTCTTAACTGGGTCAGTCCAACTGGGCCAGAAGCCCATTTTCAGTGGAGACCTGAGGAGAAAAGCCCCATAGTATTTAACATAAATAAATTCACAGTAAAGTAGAAAGATATATTCTTAGTTATACATAGTAGTTAGAGTAAAATGTTGCACCAAGAAAAATATACAAAAACAAAAAGGATTGAGCACCAAAAAATACAGTTTTAAGAAAAATTACAATTGACAGGAAGTTGCATCATTGACGATGTAAAGTAATGTATTTACAGCTGATGTCTAGGAAAGAGAAGCAACATAGGTTTGAGAGCTTCTGTAAATATCAGATAATATAAAATAATACATAGAATACAAGGGTCTATATTAAAATCCCAAAAGGCCTTAACATCAAATGTATGTACATCGACACATAAAAGTCGAACGTGTTACATCAAACAAGAGCACCTCACAGGTACGTTCAAATTAACATAAACTGAAATGAACCCACTTTTGCAGGGGGCCAAGCCTCCCTTCACCCCCATGTGAGAGGCTGTGCCACCACACCCCCTACTTAAATATACCAACTCCGAAACCGCACCACAGTGGGGAAAATGATATATTTCCTTATCCCCATGATCACGCAGCTGGCTAAACAAACATGTTCACCATTGTGATTTTCACCGCTTACGTGTTTCAATGTTTATGTACATCAACCTTTATGTATCAATGTACATACATTCGATGTTATATATAGACCCAAATACAATACGTGCATACACAATCACATTGTTTAAAAGAAAAAGAATGCAGTGGATATTGAGATGTTAATAGAGAAGCTACAGTATAAAGGGAGTTTGATGGAAAAAGAAGCTGTGAAGTTGATCATAGAGGGAGAGAAAAATGAGTCATGAGGTAAGGTTGGATATGTTTTCAAGTTTCCAAAAAGTCGATCATCTGATATAGACCCATTGCAGTACAGTATAAAAACCACATTAGAATATTCAGTACATGCATTTATGTTTTAGATATACTATTTTTTTTTTCAAAATTATCACTCAAAACTCTCAGTGGCCTTTTACAGCTTCATAACCAAACAGCATGTCAGGCCATAAACTGCAGGTTTCTCATTGATTTTCAATTATCACACATTTGATGCTAAGATATGAAAATAACCTATGTACTTCAAATTTCATTTTTGAAAGGAAATGCAGATCAAAAGCACACAATAATCCATTTCACATTTATGATTTTACAATGTATTCTGGTGTGATGTTTTTTTTTTTTAAGTCTTATTGAACTTTTGACCTACACACTCATTTGAAATGCATGAGTAAATGAGGAAACGCTTATGACTGAATGATACTGACCTACTTGCAGTGCATCTGTACTAAAGTGTTTGTAGCTCTGTAGTTCTATGAGTTGTATTTTTTAAGTAATTTAATTGTTTATTCATTTGACCACATTCACATGCAGAATGGGACCCTTTCTTTGACAACAATGGTTATATATGTTTTACGGTAAAACATATTACACGGGTAACATACAAGGTAAGCTGCATGTAGCTCATGGAGTAACTAGGCCTCTGCAGCCATTTACTCTGCAGAGTTCTGCTGTGAGAAACATTTATGCAGTTTGTTTCTAAGTAGTGTGGGTATTTGTAGCATTGTCCATATTCAGGCTTGTGATTGGGCCTAGTGTTTATGGAGGCTGTGTGTCTGAGCACATGTTCGGGGACATCTTGGTTTAGCCAAAGCCATCAGACATCTCAGTGAGAGAGAATTGTTTAAGGTCAATGGCTGAATGAGGTCACCTGGACTACAGCTTAGACTAAGCACCTCATTGGTTCTTTTGAGCATTTTTTTTTTTTAAAGTTGTCTCAGGTTTCAGCTTTCTGTTACCTAAGAAGTTAAGTTTGTGAGTGTTTTTGGCATTTTACACTGAGCTAATCAAAGGAAGGACACTGAGCAAACTCGGATCTATAATATATAACATTAAGTATCCTGTTTTTTTGCTTATTTTCTCGAGTTATTTATAGCACTTTGCCTGCTATATATTTTTTCTAGCTAGTTTCACTGTGTGTGAGGTATTAACTGGAAATTTTCCACTTTTATTAAGCATCTGTTGGGTTGTTTAATTCTGATAACTTTTTTGCAGTTAAAAGCTTTATCTTGAGGCTCCTTTAGCTGTTTAAAACTTGCATTTAAAGGCTCACAGCTGCTTTTCTGCTGTGAGAAACATTTCTGCAGTTTGTTTTCCACCCTCCCTCCCTATTGGTATGCTGTTCTTATAGTTGGTGGATTTGCAGTTGCCCGCCCCTACTGTAAATTTGATCTGGGACCATCCTCCCAGTCTAGTGTTATTACCTCATTCTACCTAATACAGGGAGAACATTTGAGAAGGCCAATCAGCTTTGTTTTTGCTTCAACTTTTTCTTTCCACAAAAAAAAAAAAAAAAAAAAATTCTAAGCTTGTTTCCTGCCTATCCTGTGGGTAGTCTAGTCTGGAGAAAGATTTGCTGTGTCCAGGACTATCTGTGGGCTTCTAAGCCCTCAGGTCTTTATGTGTTGGAGGGAAGCATTCTAGCTTAATTTTGTTTCTAAGAACTAGCCAGTTTTTTAAGTTTCAGCACTCAAGTCTGTTTCTTTGAGCTCAGCACTTGTTCAGAACTTATTGTAAGCACTAAATAAGCTATAAATTACTACAGCACTAAACTTTCCTCACAGTCTAGAGGAAAACATTTCTAGTACTTAACAAATAAGCACCTATCCAGGCATGTCTAAGGGTCAGCTCCTGGTGTTTTCTCCTGTCTACCTGATAAATCTGGGCATATTGGGGCAATGCAGCAATTGCCTCATGTACACAGACAACCCTATCCTCCTTCCACCCAATACCACAACCTGTGAGAGATGCACTTATATATCCAAACTAGAAGCAAAGCTCTCTTCACCTAAGACTAGACTAGACAGTCAAGAGGAGAAGGTAAACATTTGCACAACACCACACTCAGCACATAGTCCTTCAAAACCTACACCACCAAAACAAACACATAGAAACACAAAACACACACCTACATTCGTGGAGGTTCTCAGTAAAAACCTGCCCAAGCAACAGGCACCTCCAAAGCAGAAACACAAGCAACCTCCACCCCCAACACAACCCAAATTACACATAGCCCACAAACGCAGTGTGCCACTCAACCACAGCCCCTAAGGCATAACATCGTACCCAACACTCTAGTCATAGGTGACTCTATAGTCAGGAACACTGATGTTCCACTCACCAGGCTAAACAAGGAGAAAGTTACTGTCAGCTGCCTGTCAGGTGCCAGGATCCACCACATAACACATGCACTCAGGTCACTCCACAACAAGTACAAATATGACTCTGTCATTGTCCATGTTGGTGTGAATGACCTGAGATGTAAATCCCTGGACTACATGAAAAGGGACATGGAGGAGCTGTCTGATCTTGTATCCCAGGCAGGTATGACCCTAGCCCTGAGGAGCATCCTGTCATCACCCAGAATGATACCACAGTACAAGGACAAAATGATTGACTTCAACAATTGGCTAAGCTTCTGGTGTCATTCTAAAGGAAACCAGTATCTGTCTGCCTGGGATGACATGATCAACAAACTATGATGCTTTGCCAGAGATGGCCTGCACCTGTCACCCCTGGGATTCCGGATACTGGCTAAGGCTCTAGCCACCCCTATAGTGCCTTTTTTAGGCAAGGTTCAGATGACAAATTCACCACTGTAACAGGCACAAGCAAGAAGAATCTGAGGGTTTTTCTACTCAATGCTAGAAGTCTAAACCTAAAAATGCACTCACTCGAGGCACTTCTTAAAATGGAGAACACTGACATCTGTGCAGTGACAGAGACCTGGTTCAAGGCTCCAGAGAGTACCCCTGCATTACCAGGCTATAATTCATACCACATCTTTTGGCCACCTAACCTGGAGCGAAACACTAAAGGCGGAGGCATGTCCATATTCATTAAGGATATGCACACCTACAGGCTAGATGCTCAGCCTAATGCATCTGAGATTATCCAAGTGCAACTAACTCTAGGCAAGACCGCAATCCAAATTGTAGCTTGCTAAAGATCTCCCACCATACCCCAGGATTCCCACTTCTCATTTCTTGATACACAGGAAAATATTAGGGTACAACCTAACACCCTAATAATGGGCGATTTCAACTACCCCACAATTAACTGGGAAAACTACTCATGTACCAACTCTTGTGCTCAACGTTTTCTGGAATTCATAAATTCCAATGCCTTGGATCAACTTATCCACACCCCCGCCAGGGGCAGCAATATCCTAGACCTGGTTATTACCAACATGGGCAACCGGTGCTCCACACCAGAGGTCAATTCCTCATTGGTCATATCCGATCACAAGCTAATCACCCTAGACTTCCACATCCTTCCCCCACCCCCAATTAGGGAAATCACAGTAAAAAATGTCTCCAAAGCCAACTTCATGCTTCTTAAGGCAGAAGTGGCAAACTTCACGACACCCATGCTGGCAGACAATAGAGGTATTACTGCGGAATCCTACACAAATACACTTTGTAAGCACTTACACAAGTGCATGGACCGTGCAATCCCTAACAGAACCAAGATGCTATCCTCCAAAAAAAGGAAGCCAATCTGGTGGTCCCCTGTCATAAACAAACTCTACAACAGAAGAAAGAAAGAAACTGATGCAAAAAAGAGTAAAATCCCATGATTGGAGAAACTCCCTGGTCAGCCTCAGTAAGAAGCTGAGATCCCTCATGAAATCCTCCAAAGCAAGTTATGAAAACAAAATCACCACCAACTGTAAAGACAACCACAAAGTATTCTATAGCAACACTCAGATCTGCTCTGAGTTACAGCACAATGGCACTAAATATACAGAACCAACTGATATTGCCAACATCCTGGCAGATAGGTTCAGTGCTAACTTTACCCCCCTGTCGTCCCCTAAAGGGCCCATCTCTATACCAGAAGAATGCAAAGTTCCTGTAATCACGGCTGCACAGGTAAAAAACACACTATCCAAAGCCAAGAATACAGCATCCATGGGACCTGACAACATCCCAGGCTGTGTTCTACATGAACTACAGAACAAACTGGCACCCCACCTAAGTACCATGTTCAATCATAGCCTCACCTCAGGCTATGTGCCTACTGAATGGCGCACAGCGACGGTTATGCCACTTCACAAAGGTGGAGCCACCACAGACCATGGAAACTACTGTACCATTAGCCTAACAAGCCTGGTCTGCAATGGTATGGAATGTATCATCATGTAACTTATAAACAATGACATTGGTAATCTCCAAACTCAGGACCCCACCTAGTTCGGGTTTGTAAAAGGCAGATCATGTCTCCTAAACCTGATAGACTTCTTTGATGCAGTCACCAAAGCCATAGATGAAGGTAAGGTGGTTCACACAGCCTATCTAGATCTCGCCAAGGCTTTCGACACCATCCCCCACTCTGGAATTATAGATAAACTCACTAAACTAGGTATAAATTCCTATGTCACAAGATGGGTTGCCAACTGGCTCACTGACAGAACCCACACTGTGAAAGTAGCAGACTCCAAATCCAACTTCAGACCAGTAACAAGTGGAGTACCACAGGGTTCAGTCCTGGGTCCTCTCCTGTTTGATATCTACTTTTCTGAAGTACAGGCTAACACAGAAGGTCTTTGGCTAATGAAGTTTGCAGATGACTGCACACTAGGAGCCATAATCAAAACTCCAAAAGATGTGGACATCCTACAAAAGGGCCTTGCCGAGACAGATGCCTGGTGTCAAAGCCATGGCCTCAAGCTCAATGCCTAAAAGTGCATTGTCATCCTTTTTGGTAAAAACTCTGTACCTATGAACTACCACATAGGTGGTAGTCTACTTAACACCGAAAGTGTGATAAGAGACCTTGGGACACAGATGGACAGTAGTCTCTCCTTTGATAATCACATCGCCACAGTAGTCAGGAAATCCTTCTATGTGGCACACCTCATCACAAAAGGTTTCTCATCCAGGAAAAAAGAGGTCATTGTTCCCCTCTGCACATCACACATTAGACCCATTATAGAGTACAATGCCCTGTTTCGTATGTACCTCACAAGACATCTACAACAACTGGAAAGGCCGCAGAAATACTTCACAAAGAGGATTACTGGCCTCAAACAGATGCCCTATGCAGACCATCTCAAAAAACTGCAGCTTTACTCCGTCATATATCGCCTACTCAGTGGTGATCTCTGCCTAACACACAAAGCTATGTCAAACCCAGAGCTTTTTGACATGCTCCACTTAAAGAAATCCTAATCCCTATGAGCTACACGCTCTAGCGACCTAAATCTTGTCATCACAATAAACTGAACATGCTGGAGGGATAGATTCCTGTCCCAGAGACTTCCCATACTCTAGAACAAACTACCTATCTATATCAAACAAAGCTCCTCATTAGCACTCTTCAAGAAAAAACTTGATGACTGGATGGGAGATAGGAAATTCACCCCGGGGATCACTTCTGTGGCTCTGCTCGACAGTGGCACAGGAAAATAATTTTCTTGGGTGGCGAAAGCCAGGGTACCTTTTAGCTAGGCTTATATAGGCCCTAGGGCCAACAGCCTAGTACCTACCTATGAACCTATGAACCTATGATAAACAGCTGCTTTGATCGTCTATGATTTCTCACTGCCAAGTAATGATCACTAAGCAGTGACATCACATATGGGACACAGGACTTTACATCTTTATAGACTGTGTAACTTCAGTTCTCTTCTTTTTTAATTTTTCTGACAGCTGTAACCTTTGGATTAGTGAGCAATCTAAATATCTGTAATGCTCCACCTCCTGAAACAAGCTGGATTGCAGCTTTTTGTCTTCCTTCACCACACTCCAAAACTGTCAAAGGCAAATGCTTCTGTTTTTATGAAAGTCAGTAATAATTCTAAGTTGTTGTGTTACACAGTCTTATAATATTGGCCAGAGCTACTAGCTGTTTTAAGTGTCATTGAGCTTTGACTGTAGATAATCTACCATACACAAATAGGCTAAAACCCCTATCCCTCTACTCAGTTTCATACAAACTCCTCAGAGGTGACCTCTGTCTGGCATACAAGGTGATCTCGGACCCTGCCTTGATGGGACTGCTGCATATCCACAAGTCAAGTTCCACTCGAGTAACCCGCACACGCAGCCTCAAAATGGTCTGTGACATCAATACGATTTGTTGGCAGGACAGATTTGTATCCCAGAGACTGCCCCATCTGTGGAATAGACGTCAAGCAGAGTACCTCTTTACCCCTTTTTAAGCGCAACCTGGACAAAGGGATGGGAAATAGAAAATGCATCACTGGGATTCCACCTGTGTCCCTGCTGGACAGGGGCATCTGGTGCTGATTTGTCTATACATGGGCTAAACTCTTGGCTAGGCTTACAAGGGCCTAAGGGCCAATAACTTAGTAACTTCCTTTGATCCTATGATCCTATAAAGGACCTTGAACATCTTGTTTCTTAATTCTTTCAGTTATTTACACTTTATAATATGACAATAAGTTGCACACTATCTACTGGAATCTCTGATCTACATTCACTAAAAAAAGTCTGAAAAGCACTTTTAAATTGCTTTTTTTTCAGGAGGGCAAACCCTGCTTCACCTTCCAAACTTATATATACCCTGGTCACACCAACTTAAAGAAGGGCAAACTTCACTGAAGGTAGGATTCAATGACAGGGACTTCCTATGAAGGAACTCCAATCATCAGTGGCTTGAACCTCGAGCAACTGAAACTTGTGAGTTCACTCTTTGCCTACCTGTAGGTTACCTGAGTTGCACAAGAACTACTCCATCTAGTTACATGTATGTTAGTTCAGTTGCTAGGACTTTTGTATGGTTGTTTTTGTATGAAAAAAAAAATCTTATTTCAAAATCAAAATGTAAATAAAATATAGAAAGAATTTTGAGTGAAATAAATTGACCTTATTAACTAGCCTTGTCATTCTTGCTGACATGAATTTTTTAAGGCAACCGATTCTGAAATGTTTATTTTTCTACTGTTTGTGTAGAAGAATTTGTCTTTCCAAACACCTGCAAGTGAGCCATGGTTATCCAAACGTCTTAAAAAGATAAATTATATCACACTAGTGACATATTTCTCATATGTGCATTCTCTTTTTTTATTACTTTATATAATTTCTTTTATATTTTAGAAGAGCTGACAGCTCCAGGGCTACAAGGGTTGTTTTACATAAATACCTGTTTTACTAAAATAATAAATACCTTTAGCCTACAGCAAAATATAATATCAATGTGGAAAATTCTGAAAGTTGCATTGTACAGTTTGATTTTTTTTTTCATTTAATATACTACCTGAGGTTTGTGAGTCTTAACATATGTACATTTTACAGAATTGTGATTTTGTTTATGGATTTTGATGTTACTTCAGTAACAACCGTCTCATCACTTGTAATTCATTGAGCCATATTATTATACTCCAAAAATCTCTAACGGGACAACTTTGCAACCTTTGCAACCTTTAATGAGTTAATGCTAGAAATTAAATTCAGTTTTCTATCTCTAACAACTTCTTCCATTTTTTCATATAGTTAAAAAGTCCTTTCAGTTCTCCTGACAGCAACATTCTAAAATAATTAAAATAGTGCAGTGAATGGCAATTATTTGGAATAGCTTAGAGTAAGCATGCATTCTTATGTTTACCGGTGTAGGATTGCAATTCCTTGTAGGTACAAAAGTTTGTGTTTAACAATGATCTATGCAGAACAATGAAAAAGGATCAAACTCCTAAAGACTTAGCCTTTTAGGTAAGTGAACTAGTTTTAACTGTAAACTACAAACAGACATGACACTAGAGGTAACTCACATGCACTGATGATAAAATGGTATAATTACCATATAGTAGTATCTTAGCTGACCATTTCATATGTTCTGCTTTTGAGTGGGACAGTCTAAGTCAAAATATTGCAAACTATTCAGGTTTTCTAGGTTCTAATAATTCATTATCGACATGAAACTATAAGATACAAGGTATGCATTTGACTCTGAATAATGGAATGAAACATAACAAATAGCATTTAGTCAGACTACAATGCTCATCTGAGATTTCCTAACTTCACTTTCTGTGGAATCTTATATTTCAGTTCTGCAAGGTTTATGAACATTAAGGCATAGGATTTATTTTTATTACAGCTCAGTTTATCATTTAATTAAGAATGTCTCATGTAAATAATTTGCAATTATACTAAGGTACAATACCTCTGTTATGGTCTACTTCGATGTTTATCCATTTCTAAAGCAAACATTACTTTCTATTTTTTAATATGCTATAGTTTTCCCCACTCGAAGCATGTGTTCTAGTGAAATTTACTTGCAATCACGGTTTCATACAAATATCACCACCACTGTATATCATTTGAAGATGTAAAGGTGACAGATACTTTTTCTGTGAAACATGTAAGGCAGATAATGTTCCATATTCACCTCTGCTTATACTTACTTCAAATGGTAAAGCACACCGAAGTAATATGAGAATGCCTTGAGTAACATCTTTCTTTCCCCGACAGAACAAGCAAGTAAGGAACCTCCTATTAGGACGTCTTATAATATAATAGAGAAATACCCACAAGAGAACTCATAATGAAGTCTCAGAATGCCAAAATGTAAGTCAGAAAAATTACTTGTTTACATAAAGAAGCAGGAGTTCCAAAACAATTACTAATTGAGGTTACTTTTGTTTTCATAACGATCGTTAACAGATTTGTCTGTAAGTGTTACTTACTCTCAGACAAGATTCTGTATTTGGCAGCTTCTCTTCATGTTCCATCCACAAACTTTTGTTAATAGTCCTGGCAATACAGACAAGAAAATAAACAATTCATCCCTTTACTGTATCTGATTTATCAGGTCATGGCCATTGGGCATATAGAACTGCAGTACCAAAGGGCACAGGCAGTAACTAGCAGAGCATGTAATTCCAGTCATATACAGAGTGCACAGAATTTTATATATATCTAATGACAGTTTAGCATCAACACATTGTTTGATAGTGTGCAAACTAAAATTAGGAGAAAATCAGAAATCGGTGCACACCCCCCCCCCCTATGAGAATCAAAGTATGAAATTAAATTGTGGGAGATAGCAGGACTACTTGGCTGCCATTAACAGGCAACATTTTAGGTGTCTAATAACTGGCTAACATGTTATTAGCTACACTGCCTTTTTCCTTTTTGTTCTGTGTTGTTTTATTTCATTATTTTTTGTGGACAAGTATGAATATTTTCTTGCACCAATTAAACAGGTTTCTAGAATGTCCAACCTTTTACAGCTGATGTCAGCTTAGTATATGTGCATGATTATGTACAATAATACTATTGATTATAAACAATGGCATACACAACACTTAAAAATAAACTGCAAAACTAACAAAGCTTGAAAAAAACACAGACCTACAATAACTGAAAAAATAAATTAAATGGTCTCTTTTTCTGATCATTAAGAAAAATTCAAAACTAAAATTAGAACATAATCATATCTGCAACAATACTTTGAATAGTGATACCATTAAGGATAGAGTTTTTCATATGGCATTACATGAGGCTTGGGTTAGTGGCAGTGGCAGGGTGAGGATTATGTTTAGGGTTAGTACACATTATTAAGATGGAACAGTGGCTTGCCCTCCCTTTACCACTTTATTCATTTTTGCTAATACTAACCCTAAACCTTCTACTGCCCCTAGCTAGCACTGTACAGTACATTGGTAAAAAAAAAAAAAAAACTTTTCCCTCACTGTGCCACTACACAATAGACTCACACACATACTTCACACACATGTACTATGACATATTCAAACACACACACACACACACACACACACACACACACACACACACACACACACACACACACACACACACACACACACACGTGACCACACACACTGCTAGTCCTACTTATCTACATTCAAGCAAGCCTCATGCAACATGTGAAAAGTTGATGTTCCCAGTGTCAACATCTGTGTAATGAAAAGTCATATATGTTTGAAAAAAAAATGACTGTGTGGTACGAGAATGCCTGTAATTCAATGAAAATATATGAGTTTGAGAGATGGGACACAACATGTTTAATGTTTGCTGTGGTTTCACTTGTGGGAGGGTCTAGAAAATGCTGGATTATGGTTGCACTACACAAAAACAATGTAAAACAATGATTTTCATTTGGGGAGGGGGGGGTGTTAGGCTACAAAAAGACAGGAATCCGCTAACTTCCAAGCACTGTCTGTGGACACTGAACAGGATACATCGGCTGTTTATGGAGAGTAACAAGTTATTATACTGTATATGTTAAAGATGACATCTTCCATTTGATGAGATAATAAAATGAAAGTGATACTTGCCCTTCAAACAGTGCATTAAAATAAATAAATTAAAATTTATAATGTCAGTGCTGTGGATTATATTGCAGAGAACTGCCCGTTTATTGTCCCAAGCTACACTGAATTTGGTGCTATCCTAGCTGGACAAACCAGTTATCAAGATATAGATAAATAGTGAAACAAGTTGTGTTGATACGTTGTACAGAAGTTGTCATAATAACTTAACCTTATTAGTTCAGATGCATCCGCTATACACTCTCATTATCTAAGAATGAACTTTCAGTAAATGCCCTGATATATTATATTAAGGTATTTCTCAAGGTGCAAAATCTGAAGGATAAATAGAAACATGCAGCAAGGTAAACATAAAGACATCCAGAATCCAATGGGATGGAAAGGTGGACCCAGGTCTGGGGGAGATAAAAAGTGTACGTAAAGAATAAAATGTGAAAGGATAAAGTATGGCAGGCAGGTCTCATAACAGACAAACTGATGTCGCTGATGCAAATCTACTTTATCAACATGAAAGACTTTTGGCAGTGAATCAGAATACAGAACCTAAAAACTGTGACAATCTCAGAAAACATCAACAATGAAATGCTCAGGTTATATATTTTAAAACAACTTATGCCTGTTTACCAAGACCCACTGAAAAGAATTGTAAAATTAAGCAATTGCAATGAGAATGAAACCTGACTATGAAGAAGTGAGAAAATGAGAAACTCTATGCCTGTTTTCTTCATGCATTACTGAAGACTGGCTCAAGAGAAATGCATTAACAGTTGAAAACTGCTAAGCCTGTTGGAGTCAGAATACAAATCTTTTGTCTTTTATGTAAAACTGCATTTGTAGCAAAGTCCTTAAAAGTCCTTATTTGGACTAGCTAGACCTTAGCTAGTCTCCATTACAAAAATATGTGGTTGTTTATGAGTGCCTAGTTATGTGGAAGATCCTCGAGTATTAATGCACACACCATGGGAGTACAAAAGACAACTTGGAACAGCAAAATGGCAGGCATTTTTAGCCAGCTTGCTGTCATAATTTTGGGTGTGTAATGTGTATTTGAGATGAGATTGAAAGAGTAGCACAGAAATATAGTTGAACACAGTTTCTCACTGACCTGGAGTCGATAATGGAAAATACAAAAGCAAAAGTAGTAATCAGGAAGTGGGCAACCAAAACTTAAAAAAAGCTGCCTCAAATTAGGAGATGCATGTCTAGAAGTTATTAAGAAGAAAAGCAAATCTCAAAACCATTTATGAAGAAATGGTCACCATGAAGATTATCAAGAAAGAGAACTAGAAGTAAAGGAGGTTTCGTTTATTAGACTGAGGGTAAGGAAACATTATAGGACTTCCAACAGAAAGAATAGCACCAAGTGTAAAGAGCAGAAGGGGTGATATGTAGAGAGGAAAAGTATAAAGAGACATATGAAAAAATGTAAATATTTACTTGGATCAAGCAGGCAAAATATACAGGGAGATGAGACAATGCATAAACAACAAAGGAGTTGCTTGCTTTTTTTGACCATACAAAGGTGAATCAATATTTTCTACTTCCTTTGGCTGCAAGAACAATATGATACTACCGCCTGGATATGTTGTTAAATGTAATACCAGCAAAAGTAATTGAATACTGACAATATGACATTACCCCCTAGATATGTTGTTAAATGAACACCACTAAAACTAATCTGAATACTGACAATATGACACTACCCCCTGGATATGTTGTTAAATGTAACACCAGCAAAAGGAATCTGAATATTGACAATATTACATTATCCTCTGGATATGTTGTTAAATGTAACACCAGTAAAAGTAATTGAATAATGACAATATGACATTACCCCCTGGATATGCTGTTAAATACTAATAATATGACACTAAATCCTGGATATGTTATTAAATGTAACACCAGCAAAAGTAATCTGAATACTGACAATATGACACTACCCCCTGGATATGTTATTAAATGAACACCAATAAAAGTAATCTAAATACTGACAATATGACACTACCCCTGGATATGTTGTTAAATGTAACACCTGCAAAAGTAATTGAATACTGACAATATGACATTACCCCCAGGATATGTTGTTAAGTGTAACACCAGTAAAACTAATTGAATACTGACAATATGACATTACCCCCTGGATATGTTGCTAAATGTAACACCAGTAAACGTAATTGAATACTGACAATAAGACATTACCCCCTGCATATGTTGTTAAATGAAACACCAGTAAAAGTAATTGAATACTGACAATATGACATTACCCCTCGATATGTTGTTAAATGTAACACCAGCAAAAGTAATTGAATACTGACAATATGACATTACCCCCTGGATATGTTGTTAAAAGTAACACCAGCAAAAGTAATCTGAATACTGACAATATGACACTACCCCCTGGGTATGTTGTTAAGGTAACACCAGCAACAGTAATCTGAATAATGACAATGTGACACTACACCCTGAATATGTTGTTAAATGTAACACCAGCAAAAGTACTGTGAATACTGACAATATGACACTACCTCCAGGATATGTTGTTAAATGTAACACCATCAAAAGTAATTGAATACTAACAATATGAAACTACCTCCTGGATATGTTGTTAAATACTAACAATATGACACTAAATCCTGCATGTGTTATTAAATGTAACACCAGCCAAAGTAATCTGAATACTGACAATGTGACACTGCCCCCTGGATATGTTGTTAAGGTAACACCAGCAAAAGTAATCTGAATTCTGACAATGTGACACTACCCCCTCGATATGTCGTTAAATGTAATACCAGCAAAAGTAATCTGAATACTGACAATGTGACAATGCCCCTTGGATATGTTGTTAAGGTAACACCAGAAAAAGTAATTGAATACTAACAATATGACACTACCTCCTGGATATGTTGTTAAATACTAATAATATGACACTAAATCCTGGATATGTTATTAAATGTAACACCAGCAAAATTAATCTGAATACTGACAATGTGACACTGCCCCATGGATATGTTGTTAAGGTAACACCAGAAAAAGTAATCTGAATACTGACAATGTGACACTACCCCTGGATATGTTGTTAGGGTAACACCAGCAAAAATAATCTGAATACGAACAATGTGACACTACCCCCTCGATATGTTGTTAAATGTAACACCAGCAAAAGTAATCTGAATACTGACAATATGACACTACTCCATGGGTATGTTGTTAAATGTAAAACCAGCAAAAGTAATCTGAATAATGACAATATGACACTACCCCTGGGTATGTTGCTAAGGTAACACCAGCAAAAATAATCTGAATATTGAGAATGTGACACTACACTCTGGATATGTTGTTAAATGTAACACCAGCAAAAGTAATCTGAATAATGACAATATGACTCTACCTCGAGGATATGTTGTTAAATGTAACATCAGCAAAAGTAATCTGAATACTGACAATATGAAGCTACCCCCTGGATATTATGTTAAATGTAACACCAGCAAAAGTAATCTGAATACTGACAATATAATACTACCCCCTGGATATGCTGTTAAATGTAACACCAGCAAAAGTAATCTGAATACTGACAATATGACACTACCTTATGGATATGTTGTTAAATGTAACACCAGCAAATGTAATCTGAATACTAACAATATGACACTACCCCCTGGATAAGTTATTAAATGTAACACCAGCAAAAGTAATCTGAATACTGACAATATGACACTACCTCCAGGATATGTTGTTAAATGTAACACCAGCAAAAGTAATCTGAATATTGACAAATATGACACTACCCCCTGGATATGCTGTTAAATGTAACACAAGCAAAAGTAATCTGAATACTGAAAATATGACACTACCTCCTCGATATGTTGTTAAATGTAACACCAGCAAACGTAATCTGAATACTGACATTATGACACTACCCCCGGATATGTTGCTAAATGTAACACCAGCAAAAGCAATCTGAATACTGACAATATGACACTACCCCCTGGATATGTTGTTAAATGTAACACCAGCAAAAGTAATCTGAATACTGACAATGTGACACTACCTCCTCGATATGTTGTTAAATGTAACAGCAGCAAAAGTAATTTGAATACTGAAAGTATGACACTACCTCCTGGATATGTTGTTAAATGTAACACCAGCAAAAGTAATCTAAATACTAACAATATGACACTACCTCCTGGATATGTTGTTAATGTTATACCTGCAAAAGTAATCTCAATACTGACAATATGACACTACTTCCTCGATATGTTGTTAAATGTAACACCAGCAAAAGTAATCTGAATACTGACAATATGACACTGCCCCCTGGATGTGTTGTTAAATGTAACACCAGCAAAAGTAATCTGAATACTAACAATATGACACTACCTCCTGCATATGTTGTTAAATATTAACAATATGACACTATATCCTGGATATGTTGTTAGATGTAACACCAGCAAAAGTAATCTGAATACTGACAATATGACACTACCTCCTGGATATGTTTTTAAATATAACACCAGCAAAAAGTAATCTGAATACTGAAAATATGACACCACCACCTGGAAATGTTGTTAACTGTAACACCAGCAAAAGTAATCTGAATGCTGACAATGTGACACTACCCCTTGATATGTTGTTACACCAGCAAAAGAAATCTGAATACTGAGAATATGACACTACCCCCTGGACATGTTGTTAAATGAACACCAATAAAAGTAATCTGAATACTGACAATATGACACTACCTCCTGGATATGTTGTTAAATGTAACACCAGCAAAAGTAATCTGAATACTGACAATATGACACTACCCCCTGGATATGTTGTTAAAAGTAACACAAGCAAAAGTAATCTGAATACTAACAATATGACACTACCTCCTGGATATGTTGTTAAATATTATCAATATGACACTACCTCCTGGATATGTTGTTAAATGTAACACCAGCAAAAGTAATCTGAATACTGACAATATGACACTATCCCCTGGATATATTGTTAAATGTAACACCAGCAAAAGTAATCTGAATACTGACAATATGACACTACCTCCTGGATATGTTGTTAAATGTAACACTAGCAAAAGTAATCTGAATACTGACAATATGACTCTACCCCCTGAATATGTTGTTAAATGTAACACCAGCAAAAGAAATCTGAATACTGACAATATGACACTACCTCCTGGATATGTTGTTAAATTTAACACCAGCAAAAGTAATCTGAATACTGACAATGTGACACTACCTCCTCGATATGTTCTTAAATGTAACACTAGCAAAAGTAATCTGAATACAGACAATATGACACTACCTCCTGGATATGCTGTTAAATGTAAAATCAGCAAAAGTAATCTGAATACTGACAATATGACACTACCCCCTGGATATGCTGTTAAGTGTAATACCAGTAAAAGTAATCTGAATACTGACAATATGACACTACCTCCTGGATATGCTGTTAAATGTACCATCAGCAAAAGTAATCTGAATACTGACAGTATGACACTACCTCCTGGATATGTTGTTAAATGTAACACCAGCAAAAGTAATCTATATACTAACAATATGACACTACCTCCTGGATATGTTGTTAAATACTAACAATATGTCACTACCTCCTGGATATGTTGTTAAATGTAACACCAGCAAAAGTAATTGGAATACTGACAATATGACACTCCCCCCTGGATATGTTGTTAAATGTAACACCAGCACAAGTAATTTGAATACTGACAATATGACACTACCTCCTGGATATGTTCTTAAATGTAAAACCAGCAAAAGTAATCTGAATACTGAAAATATGACACTACCCCCTGGATATGTTGTTAAATGTAACACCAGCAAAAGTAATCTGAATACTGAGAATGTGACACTACCACCTGGATATGTTGTTTAGGTAACACCAGCAAAAGTAATCTGAATACTGACAATGTGACACTACCCCCTCGATATGTTTTTAAATGTAACACCAGCAAAAGTAATCTGAATACTGACAATATGACAATACCCCCTGGATATGCTGTTAATATAACACCTGCAAAGGTAATCTGAATACTGACAATATGACACTACCTCCTCGATACCTACCTCCTGCATATCAGGAAGTCTCCTGGATATCATTGCTGGAGTCTTCCTGTGTCCTGATAGAGTGCTGGCTGACTTCAGAGTTGTGCACTATTTTTACTTCGCTGTATAGTTTTCCAGTTCTCTGCTGAAGGTGTTTTTCCCCCCTCCCCTTATTTCTCTGTGTATTAAGTTGGTATAACTGGTTTTACATCCTGTGTGTTATCTGACCATCTCAAGGATTACTTGCATAGTTAGACCCTCTTAGTAAAAAATGTCTGCAGATCATTGCTGGAGCATTCCTGTGTTCTGAAGAAGTTCTCTTCAAGCTATCTGGAGATATACAGAGCTGAATATATTTTTCTGGCACTTCAGTATTGTGTACTGGTAATCATTGTTTGACTAATTTTATATCATTGCTGGCTGACTTCAGAGTTGTGCACTGTTATTTTTGCTTCACTGTATAGTTTTTTAGATCTCTGCTGAAAGTGTTTTTCCCCCCTCCCCTTATTTCTCTATGTCTTAAGTTGGTATAACTGCTTTTACATCCTGTGTGTTATCTGACCATCTCAAGGATTGCTTGCATAAAGTTAGACCCTCTTAGCAAAAAAGTCTACGCATCATTGCTGGAGTCTTCCTGTGTCCTGAAAGAGTGTTCTTCAAACTATCCAGAGATATACAGAGCTGAGTATATTTTTCTGGCACTTCAGAGTTGTGTACTGGTAATTGTTGTTTGACTAATTTTATATCATTGCATTTGCCCGACCCCACTGTAGATTTGAACTGGGACACTCCCCCCAATCCCATCTCTTTACCTCATTCTACCTAACAGACTCCTTCTGCATTGTTTTTAGTCATTTTTAATTTAATTGCATTTTTTAAACTGTTTGGTCTAACATTGCTACATACTCAAGTGTGCTAGCTTGCACTGCATTTGAATTGTTTTGACTGCTGTTTTAGCTACTTTTCTGCATATATATATATATATATATATATATGTATATATATATATATATATATATATATATAATACCTTTCCTGTAACTAGTGTAGTCTAGATTCAGAATTGCTGTATCCTGGACTGTATGTAAGCTTCTGAGCCCCCCCCCCCAAAGTTTTCTGTGCTGGAGGGAAGCCTTCTAGCTTATCAGTGGGAGTGGTAAACACTAGGTAACCTATCTACCTCATACAGAGTGGTTCTGGCCCAGAAATTGTAGTTATTGGCCGTTTGGGCAGTTTTTCCATCTCTCTCAACGTTCTGATTTAAAAGCCCATATTTGCACTTGTTTCCCCCCTTTCCTGTAACTAGTTTAGTCCAGATACAGATTTTTACTTTTAGCACTTGAATTTGCTTATTTGTGATCAGCACTTGTTCAGAACTTATAAGCACTGAATAACCGACTAATTACTACAGCAGTCAACATTCCTAATTACCTAGAGGAAAACAGTTTTGGTACTTACTTTCCTCACTTGCTTAGAGAAAAACAGCTCTTGTACTCACTTTCCTCACTTATCTAGAGGAAAATATTTTTTTTTATTCAGGCAGGTCCAGTGTTCCCCCCTGTCTATCTGATGAATCTGGGCATCTTGGGGCAATGTAGAAATTGCCTCATGTACACAGACAACCCTCTCCCCCTACCACCCAACACTACAACCTGTGAGAGATGCACTTATCTAGCCAAACTGGAGGTAAAGCTCTCTCCAATCAAGACTGAACTTGACAGTCAAGAGGAGAAGGTAAACACTTGCACCACATCACACTCATCACATAGTCTCACTAAATATACACCACCAAAATCCACACATAGAAACACCAAATGTTTGTGGAGGCTCTCAATAATAATCTGCTCAAGCAACAGAGACCTCCAAAGCAGAAATGCAAGCAACCTCCACCCCCCCAACACAACCCAAATGACACATAGCCTGATGACTCAGTTTGCCACTCAACCACAGCCAATAAGGCAAAACAATGCACCCAGCACACTAGTCATAGGTGACTCTATAGTCAGGCACACTGATATCTCACTCACCAGGCTAAGCAAGGAGAAGGTTACTGTCAGCTGCCTGTTGGGTACCAGGATCCGCCACATAACCCACAAGCTCAGGTCACTCCACAACATGTACAGATATGACTCTGTCATTGTCCATGTTGGTGTGAATGACCTGAGGCGTACCTCCTTGGACTACATGAAAAGAGACATGGAAGAGCTCTCCGATCTTGTAGCCCTGGCAGGTATGACCCTAGCCCTGGGTAGCATTCTGCCATCACCCAGAATGATGCCACAGTACAAGGATAAAATGATTGACTTCAACAATTGGCTAAGCTTCTGGTGTCATTCTAAAGGGATCCAGTGTCTGTCTGCATAGGATGACATGGTCAACAGACCACGATGCTTTGCCAGAGATGGCCTGTACCTGTCACCCCTGGGATTCTGGATACTGGCTAAGGTTCTTGCCACCCCTATAGTGCCTTTTTTTAGGCAAGGTTCAAATGACAAATTCACCACCATAACAGGAACAGGCAAGCAAAAACTGAGGGTGCTGCTACTCAATGCTAGAAGTCTAAATCTCAAAATGCACTCACTCTAGCCACTCCTTAAAATGGAGAACATCGATATCTGTGCAGTGACTGAGACCTGGTTCAAGGCTCCAGAGAGCACCCCTGCACTACCAGGCTATAACTCATACCACACTTTTCGGCCATGTAAACTGGACTGGAACACCAAAGGCAGAGGTGTGTCCATATTCATTAAGGATATCCACACCTCCAGGCTAGTTGCTCAGCATAATGCAGCTGAGGTTATCCAAGTGCAACTAACTGGGCAAAACTGCAATCCAAATTGTAGCTTGCTACAGATCCCCCACCATGCCCCAGGATTCCCACTCCTCTTTTCTTGATGTACTGGAAAATATTAGGGTTCAACCAAACACTCTAATAATGGGCAATTTCAACTACCCCACCATTAACTGGGAAAACTACTCATGTACCAACTCCTTTGCTCAACGCTTTCTGGAATCCATAAACTCCAATGCCCTGGATCAACCTATCCACACCCCCACCAGGGTCAACAATATCCTAGATCTAGTCATTACGAATATGAGTGACTGGTGTTCCACACCTGAAGTCAACACCTCATTGGACCGATTCAACCATAAGCTAATTACCCTAGATATCCACATCCTGACTCCACTCCCCATTAAGGAAACCATGGTAAAAAAATTTCTCCAAAGCCAACTTCATGCTTCTTAAGACAGAAGTGGAGAACTTCATGACACCCATGCAGATGGACAATACAGTTATGACTACTGTATCCTACACAATTGCACTTTATAAGCACTTACATGAGTGCATGGATCGTGCTATCCCAAACAGAACCAAGACACTATCTTCCAGAAAAAAGAAGCCAATCTGGTGGTTCCCTGCCATAAACACACTGTACAACAGAAGGAAGAAGCTCTTGCAAAAGAGAATAAAATCCCATGAGTGGAGGAGCTCCCTGGTCAGCCTCAGTAAGAAGCTGCGATCTCTGATAAAATCCTCCAAATCTAGTTATGAAAACAAAATCACCACTGATTCTAAAGACAACCACAAAGCATTCTATAGCTATGTCAAGAATCTCAGTGGCAACACTCAGATTTGCTCTGAGTTACAGCACAATGGCACTAAATATACAGACCCAACTGATATTGTCAACATCCTGGCAGATAGGTTCTGTGCTAACTTTACCCCCCCCACCCCCTACAGAGCCCATCTTTATACCGGAAGAATGCAAAGTTCCTATAATCACGGCTGCACAGGTAAAAAACACACACTCCAAAGCAAGAACACAGCATCCATGGGACCAGACAACATCCCAGGCTGTGTTCTACATGAACTACAGAATGAACTGGCACCCCACCTAAGTACCATGTTCAGTCATAGCCTCACCTCGGGCTTTGTGCCTGCTGAATGGTGCACTGCAATGGTTATCCCACTCCACAAGGGGGTAGCCACCACGGACCCCAGGAACTACCGTCCCATTAGCCTGATGAGCCTGGTCTGCAAGGCCATGGAATGTATCATCATGGAACTTATAAACAAAGACTTTGGTAATCTCCAAACTTTGGATCTCATCCAGTTCGGGTTTGTAAAAGGCAGATCATGTCTTCTAAACCTAATAGACTTCTTTGAAGCAGTCACCAAAGCCGTAGACAAAGGTAAGGTGGTTCACACAGCCTATCTAGATCTTGCCAAGGCTTTTGACACCATTCCCCACTCTGGAATTATAGATAAACTCACTAAACTAGGTATAAATCCCTATGTCACAAGATGGGTTGCCAACTGGCTCACTGACAGAACCCACACTGTGAAAGTAGCAGACTCCAAATCCGACTTCAGACCAGTGACAAGTGGAGTACTACAAGGTTCAGTCCTGGGTCCTCTCCTGTTTGGTGTCTACTTCTCTGAAGTACAGGCTAACACAGAAGGTCTTTGCCTAACGAAGTTCGCAGATGACTGCAAACGAGGAGCCATAATCGAAACTCCTAACGATGTGGGCATCCTACAAAAGGGCCTCAATGAGACAGATGCCTGGTGTCAAACCCATGGCCTCAAGCTCAATGCCAAAAAGTGCATTGTCTTCCCCTTTGGTAAAAACTCTGTACCATGAACTACAACATAGGCAGTAGTATACTTAACACTGAAAGTGTGATAAGGGACCTTGGGACACAGGTGGACAGTAGTCTCTCTTTTGATATTCACATTGCCACATTAGTCAGCAAATCCTTCTACGTGGCACACCTCATCACAAAAGGTTTCTCATCCAGAAAAAAAGAGGTCATTGTTCCCCTCTACTCATCACTCATTAGACCCATTATAGAGTACAACGCCCCTTTTCGTATGTACCTCACAAGACATCTACAACAACTGGAAAGGCCACTGAAATACCTCACAAAGAGGATTACTGACCTCAAACAGATGCCCTACACAGACCATCTCAAAAAACTCCAGCTTTACTCTGTTGCATATCACCTACTCAGAGGTCATCTCTGCCTAAAATACAAAGCTATGTCAAACCCAGAGCTGTTGGACATGCTCCACTTAAAGAAATCCCAATCCCTCTGAGTTAAATGCTATAGGGACCTAAACCTTGTCACCACAATAAACAGAACATGCCGGAGGGATAGATTCCTGTCCCAGAGACTTCCAATACTCTGGAATAAACTACCTATCTATATCAAACAAAGCTCCTCATTAGCAGTCTTCAAGAAAAAGCTTGATGATTGGATGGGAAATAGGAAATTCACCCCGGGGATCACCTCTGTGGATCTGCTCGACAGTGGCACAAAAAAATAATTTTCTTGGGTGGCAAAAACCCGGGTATCTTTTTGGCTGGGCTTGTATAGGCCCCTGGGCCGATAGCCTAGTTCCTACCTATGAACCTATATGTTGTTAAATGTAACACCAGCAAAAGTAATCTGAAAACTGACAATATGACACTACCTTCTGGATATGTTGTTAAATGTAACACCAGCAAAATAAATCTGAATACTGAGAATGTGATACTACCCCCTGGATATGTTGTTAAATGAACACCAATAAAAGTAATCTGAATACTGACAATATGACACTACCTCCTGGATATGTTGTTAAATGTAACACCAGCAAAAGTAATCTGAATACTGACAACATGACACTTCAGAGTTGTAGATATTGTGTATAAACCTTTCAGAGGTGGGGATATAAGTAATCTGTTAGATACAAGAGAATATGAAAGGATTATATGTCTGACAGCTGTATTTCCAGGTTTAAACACAGCTGTTTCTCTGAAACCTATATTGGTTAAAATACAACAAACCAAATTAAAATGATGTTCATAACTATATATGTATATTTTTAAGCATTTTATGTATTTGTATATGAGAAGTCTTATATGTATTAAATATCTGTATGCCTTTTTTTAATTGAATTTTTGGTCAGATGATCTTGGCTGCAGGTCATGTGACATCTTTTTGGGTGTATTTAAATGAATGTTTTAATGAACCTTATGTTAATCATTGAGAAAGGGTGTTTCCCGAAAGCTCTGTGTTTTATAAAGGTGTGTTTTATTCAACTGTCGTCTGTTTTTTTTGAGTATTGAGTTCTGAACAGCTGTTGATTTGCTTTACTATCTGTTGCTGGATAGTTGGATTTTGTTTAAGCCTATTGCAGCCTTAATGGAATCTTTAAATCGTCTAAAGTTCCAGTTTGAAAGAGAAGTGAATCCTTTACTACAGGTTTTTCCTGAAGCATCACCTGCCATTGACAAAGTAACATCTACACCAAATGTGGATTTAATTGAGTATGAGCGTATGTTACAAGTCCTGGAAAGGAAGGTGGGTGCTTATAAACGTCTTCAGTGGCAACAATTTAGTTTTTCTGCCTACATTGATAAAGGTGTGGTGCCTCGTGGACTCAGGGTACTAAAAATGCCCTCTTATGGCAACACCTATCCTGATTTATTAAAGCAATGGCAGTGTTTAAATCTTAAGTTAAGCCATGACTACATGGTATTAATGAATAATCACTTCCTGGGTGTAGAACTTGAACTGAAGAACGAAATAGTTTCTATGGAAGATGATTTGTTTGCACTACCATGTTTTGAGAACATGCTCTCATCTTACCAATTGATGATGGACAGATTATCAGCTTTAGATGATAGACTGGAAGCAGTTAAAAAACGTAAACTAATTAGAGATATAAAAGATTTTCAGTGTGGTAATATCTTCTCGTGGCCTAAAAATATACTTTCTGTTAACTCTAGAAGTAAATCTGGTTTCATAAGTTTTAATAAACCTGCGAGTTCGCTTGATACTTTAGACGCTTTTGGTGAGAAGAGTACTTCCACTTTAAATGTTGGCGCTCATGTGGAGCATTCTGAAAATCATCGTGATGACATCATACGTACAACGCATGTCTCCTTGACTGGGGAGGTGCCAGCAACATGTCTCAGATTGGAGGGTGGCTTAATGGTTAAGGTGCTTGCCTTACAAGCACAAGGTGCAGAGTTTGAGTCTCACAAGGGGTAATTGGCTAGGCTTAAAATGGCTCACAAGGGCAGTTAGTTTAATGAACCTATGAACCTATAATGAACCTATGAACCTATATATACCCCAGGGATTACTTCAGTGTCACTGCTTGACAGAGGCACAGCAAAATGATAGGCATAGTTTTTATTCAAACTAAAGGGGTGGCGAAAGCCACATAACTATGGGCTAGGCTTATAAATGCCCTTGGGCAGATAGCCTAGTATGAACCTATGAACCTATGAACAGCAGACTTGAAAAAGCGTCTACAAATGGATTAATAACGGAAAATGTCTCAATTACTGCCGAAGGTGCAAGGAAGTCGAACCAAAGTACTTTAAGCTTTTGCAATAAGCCCTTCCAGTTACAGCAGGCAGAACGAGTGAAGGAGCGTGTTGTTGGCTCTAGGTCTACTTCCAGAGGGAGGACGACAACGAGAGCATCTCCATCGACACACTTGGACAATAAGAGAAAGAACTCAAGTCTTTTAAAACAAGTGAAACTAGCCAAGAGATAAAGGCAGGTATACTAAATCTATCCTCCATTAAATTAACAACTGAACATTGTTCGCTTTTAAAAAAAGGACTGGGGTTTATTCCTACTTGTGGTGATGATGTTGTAAATATCCTTACTGACTTGAAAATGTTAATTAGATCTATAAGCTTGAAATTGATTTTTAAAAGTGAAATTCAGGAGATGAATGTATGCAAACGACGAAGTACTTTCATACCTAATAACATACCAATTTTGACTGCTTTTAATGATTTGTGTGAGTATGAGTTGAGAAAAGCTTTTGCCTGTAAAAACAATGTTAAGAACTTTAATCTTACATATTTAGAATTTTTGGCTTTAAATGACTTGAAACATAACTCTAATATCATAATTAAACAAGCTGATAAGGGGGGCCTTGTTGTGATTATGGATAGACAAAAATATTTTGATTCTGTCTTGAGTTTATTAAAGGATGTCACAGCATTTAAAAGTATATCATATCTAGAGGTGAAAAAGTGTATAGCTTACATAAATATGTGTATTTATGAATTACAGCTATCTTGTGATATTTCATTGGATTTGTTCCATTTTTTCACTGTTTCATGTCCGGTAATACCTCAACTGTATGGCATCCCTAAAGTCCATAAGTCTAGAGACAATCCACCAATGAGATAATAGTCTCGGATAATGGGTGGGCCACTGAGCCTATTTCTTTATATTTACAAAAGCAATTGAATCCCCTATTGTCACATTGCTATGCTGTTCTGAAAGATTCAGTTGATTTTTTGAAAAAATTGAAACATTGGCAAACAAATGTTACTGAGTTTGATACAACACGTGGGCCTATATATATGGTAGTAATGGATATTACTTCTTTATTTACTGTTATTCCTAATGACCTAGGTCTTGAATCAATACGTCAATTTCTAACACATTGTTCATGCTTTACAACTAGGCATGTTGAAAATATATGTATGTTACTCGATGTAGTTTTACGTAATAATGTGTTTATGTTTAATGAAGAATATTATCTACAGTTAACAGGCATAGCAATGGGTACCCCTGTAGCAAACACTTATGCTAATATAGTGTTACATGAATGGGCGAGAATACATATTTTTGATGGGGAGAGGTATATGAATGAGAATATTAGGTTTTATCAAAGATTTGTGGATGATTGTTTCTTTATATGGAGAGGCCCTCTAGCTGAACTCACAGAATGTGTTGATCACCTTAATAGTACTACTAATTTTTTAAAGTTTAAAATGGAATGTTCTAATGTTCATATAAATTTTTTAGACATTGATTTGACATTAAATGGTGATACTATAACTACCTCTATACATAAAAAAGAAGTATCTTCTGGTAGATACTTACATGCATCTAGTATGCATGCTCCCCATGTATTTCAGGGTATAGTTAAAGCACAACTTATGCGTGTAAGCAGAATGAATACTACTGAAGCGGTCTTTTTGAAACAGATGAATGAGGTGTGTGAGGAGTTTATTGAAAGTGGATACTCTAAATTCTTGTTAGCTGATGTAAGAAAGGACATAGAAACCAATAGGAGTTCACTTTATAGACCTATTTTTAGTTTGAATACTGATGATAGTTCTTCATCTGTTTCATTTAAAGATGAGAAGTTGAGGTTTATTACTTCCTATACCTCTAGATCACATATGGTTAAGAATATTATAAGTAAATATTGGAAAGTACTATTAGCACAAGATGACATTGGGACACTGGTAGGCATGAGGCCATCCTTTGCCTATAGGAATAAAAGATCTCTAAAAAGTTTGTTATGTTATAAAGATTTTAACATTAATATTGATAATCACTTTATAGGGACTAAGACAGGTACTTTTTGTTGCTATAATTGTAGTTGTTGCAATGACATAGCTCCTATTACTGGTACGGATCTGGATTCTAATAATAAATTTCAACATTCAGTAACCAAAAGGATATTTGTATTTCGTAATTTGGCAACATGTGTATCTAACAATGTGGTTTATTTGGCAACATGCGTTGCCTGTTCTTGTTTTTATGTTGGGAAAACAACACGCAAGCTGAAAGACCGCATTATAGAACACAAATCAGAGATTAGAAGAGGAAGTGAAAATAATGCCCTTGGTAAACATATTAGAGAATTAGGTGAGGACCATAAGTTCAAATTCAGAGTTGTAGATATTGTGTATAAACCTTCCAGAGGTGGGGATATAAGTAATCTGTTAGATACAAGAGAATATGAATGGATTATACATCTGACAGCTGATGTATTTCCAGGTTTAAACACAGCTGTTTCTCTGAAACCTATATTGGTTAAAATACAACAAACCAAATTAAAATGATGTTCATAACTATATATGTATATTTTTAAGCATTTTATGTATTTGTATATGAGAAGTCTTATATGTATTAAATATCTGTATGCCTTTTTTAATTGAATTTTTGGTCAGATGATCTTGGCTGCAGGTCATGTGACATCTTTTTGGGTGTATTTAAATGAATGTTTTTATGAACCTTATGTCAATCATTGAGAAAGGGTGTTTCCCGAAAGCTCTGTGTTTTATAAAGGTGTGTTTTATTCAACTGTTGTCTGTTTTTTTTTTTTTTTTTGAATATGACACTACCCCCTGGATATGTTGTTAAATGTATCGCCAGTAAAAGTAATCTGAATACTGAGAATATGACACTAACCCCTGGATATGTTGTTAAATGTAACACTAGCAAAAGTAATCTGAGTACTGACAGTATGACACTACCTCGTCGATATGTTGTTAAATGTAACACCAGCAAAACTAATCTGAATACTGACAATATGACACTACCCTCTGGATATTTTGTTAAATGTAACACCAGCAAAATTAATCTGAATACTGACAATATGACAACCCCCTGGATATGTTGTTAAATGTAACACCAGCAAAAGTAATCTGAATACTGACAATATGACACTACTTCCTGGATATGTTGTTGAATGTAACACCAGCACAAGTAATCTGAATACTGACAATATGACACTACGTCCTGGATATGTTGTTAAATGTAACACCAGCAAAAATAATCTGAATACTGACAATATGACACTACCCCCTGGATATGTTGTTAAATGTAAAACCAGCAAAAGTAATCTGAATACTGACAATATGACATTCTGTCCTTGATATGTTGTTAAATGTAACACCAGCAAAAGTAATCTGAATACTGACAATATGACACTACCCCCTGGATATGTTCTTAAATGTAACACCAGCAAAACTGCCAAACCAAAGTAATTTAAATACTGACAGTATGACACTACCCCCTGGATATGTTGTTAATGTAACACCAGCAAAAGTAATTTGAATACTGACAATGCCTGTTTGCTGACAGATGGCAAACGTATTCCAAAATCTTACATTTATATTAATGCTAGCCTAGCGCATTTGCAAAGAGATCTTTCTTATGTCTTAGCATGCTAAAAGAAAAGCTATACTGAAGTGATGGCTTTGAATCACAGATGATTCCTTTAGCACTTGATGTGGACTTCATGCATGGGGCATAGCTTTTACCAACATTGGATGCAAGGTATACATGTACATCCTCAGAGAGATAAGAAATCATCTTTTATTAATTGAATGTCTTAAAATTAATGTTGCCAAGCATTTACTGTAAGCTAAATACCTAAAATAAGTGGTAGCATTGTCGCCTCACAGCAAGACGTTGTCCCGTTCGATTCTCAGCTAGAGCGTCTTCTGTGGAGACATGCATGAATGGGCATACCTTTGTTGAAGGTTGTGCATTAGGGCCGGCAACTCAGCACATAAAAATCAACTGCCAATCATTAGCGGACCGGAGTTCCGCTGTGGCGACCCCTAACCAGGAAAAACTGAAAGACACAGCGTAACAATTAACTGATTGATTTGGCATGAAGGATTGAAATACGTGGGTGAAAATGATCATCTTTAATTGTCATAGAAGAACATGATAAGCATGTTCATAGGTTCATAGGTTCATAGGTTCATACTAGGCTATCTGCCCGAGGGCATTTACAAGCCTAGCCCATAGTTTTGTGGCTTACGCCACCCCTTTAGTATGGGGAACTATACCCATTATTTTGCTGTGCCTCTGTTGAGCAGTGACACTGAGGTAATCCCTGGAGTATATCTGCGATCTCCCATCCATTGGTCAAGATTTCTCTTGAACAAGGCCAGCGAGGTGCTCTGCCTCACATATTCCGGGATTTTATTCCACAGCATAGGGAGTCTTTGGGTGATGAATCTATCCCTCCAGCACATTCTATTAATAGCCGTGTCGAGGTTTAAGTCTCCCGCCCTTGTGGCTCTGACGGATCTAGATTTTTTGAGGTGAAGCATATTCATCAAATCTGGGTTTGACATGGCCCTGTATGTTAGGCAAAGGTCACCTCTGAGCAAGCGTGCGACTGAATAGAGCTGGAGTTCTTTCAGTCGGGCAGCATAGGACAGATGTTTGAGACCCTTTATCCTTTTGGTGAGGAACTTTTGTGGCCTCTCCAGCTGCTGCAAGTGTCGGGTCAGATACATTCGAATGGGGCATTGTACTCAATCATTGGTCTGATGAGTGATGAGTATAGGAGACTATGACCTCCCTTGATCTAGATGAGAATCCCTTCATGATAAGGTGGGCAATGTAGTAGGTCTTCCTAACTACTTTAGCTACATGGGTGTCGAATGACAGACTACTATCAACCTGGGTCCCCAGGTCCCTGATAACTTCTTCTGTGCTCAGTGGATTGCCACCTATTTGGTAGCTAGGGGTAACCTTGTTTTTCCCGAAGGTATGACTATGCATTTTGGCATTTAACTTTAGGCCATGGCTCTGGCACCAGTTATCCGTTTCTGTGAGACCCTTCTGAAGGATATCTGTGTCAGATGTGTTTTCTACTATGGCCCAGTTTGCAGTCATCTGCAAACTTTGTCAGCCATAACCCTCCTGTGTTTGCTTGTACTTGAAAAGTAGATGCCAAACAAGAGTGGGCCCAGGACTGAGCCCTGTGGTACACCACTTGTGACAGGCTTTGAGTCTGACATGGCGCCAGCAACTCTGACCCTGTGGGTTCTGTCACTCAGCCAGTTTGCAACCCATCTTGTGATGTATGGGTTAACATTTAAGCTGATGAGTTTTTCAATGATACCCGAGTGGGGTATTGTATCGAAGGCCTCGCCAGATCGAGGTAGGCTGTATGGACTGCCTTTCCTCATCAATGGCTTTGGTGACTGTTTGAAAAAGTCAACCAAGTTTAGAAGGCATGATCTGCCTTTGACAAAGCCAAACTGGGATGGATCCAAAGTCTGCAAATTCCCTATGTCTTTATTTATGAGGTCCATTATGATCCTCTCCATGGCTTTGCAGATAAGGCTTGTCAAGCTAATGGGCGGTAATTTCCAGGGTCGGTGGAGGCACCGCCTTTGTGAAGTGGGACCACAGTTGCAGTGCGCCACTCCCTGGGTATGTATCCAGAGGTAAGACTATGATTAAACAGCTGTCCTAGCTGTGGGTTTAATTCCTCGTTGAGTTCGTGGAGCACACAGCCGGGGACACCATCAGGTCCCATGGATGCTGTGTTTTTGCTTTGGAGAGAGCAGTTCTCACTTGGGCATTGGAGATGTTTGGGGGCTGCAATCGCTTGGTATAGATATCTCTCCTTTGGGGAGGGGAGAAGTTTGCACTGAACCTGTCAGCCAGTATGTTGGCAATGTCTGTAGGATCAGTAATCTTCACATCATTTTGAACTAGTTCTGAGCATATCTGGGAGTTTCCTCCCAGGTTTCTAACATAGCTAAAGAAGGCCTTATGATTGTCTTTTGAGTCTTTAGCTATTTTTCTCTCAAAATTTGCTTTGGATGATTTTATGAGAGCTCTTAGTTTTTTACTTATAGTGATCAAGGGTGTCTTACCTTTTAAGGATTTTGCTCTATCTTGTAGTAGCTTCCTCCTTTTGTTGTAGAGTCCTCCTTTTGTTGTAGAGTATTAACTGATAGCTCTGCCAGACTCAACTGCAGGATGTATAACAGCAGGTCAGAATATTATGGGCCTAAAAGATGGCCTAAACTAACAGGAATTTGTTTGTTTGTTTGTGTCTTTCGGCTTTTCCCGGTTAAGGGTCGCCACAGCGGAACTCCGGTCCGTTAATGATTGGTAGTGGATTTTTATGTACCGGGTTATCAGCCCTGATGCACAACCTTCAATGAAGGCATGCCCCATTCACATATGCCTCCACACAGAAAACGCTCTAGCTGAGAATCGAACGGGACAACATCTTGCTATGAGGCGACAATGCTACCGCAGCACCAACTCCTAAACTAACAGGAATAATGGATGCAAAATAGACAACCATATTTTTCCACAATATAGGAAGCTTAAAATGGGGTAAAGACTGGGAAGATATCAAAGCACAAATATTTTGGAAATAGGTGAATGGATGAAAATATCAAAAATAAGCAGAAATGTTCAACATGTTTTTCTGGAAAATGTTTAAAATTGTAACACGTGATAGAAGCAGAGGAGTTGAAGAAGATAGTTAAGGTGGAGTAGCTGTGCATTAGTTACAAAGATCATAATGTAGCAGAACAAAAGTAATGATTCAACAGATAACAGATACAGTGGAAGGCACACTAGCAATTTAGCATAATGTAACATACAATGAAAAATGAGGCTGTCAGGAAACAGATGTCAGTCATAAAACACAAAAACGTAGGAAGGATAACAGATGTAGGTTTAGACAGATCTAATGCAAAGTATGAACTACACATGATGAGTAGTGATTCACAAGCAGGCAGAGAGGAATGAAGGGAAGAGATGGAGATCTTGAACAGAAAACATTAATAAGGAATGAGCTTAGCTAAGTAAGGAATATCATGCAGGGAGCAGAGAAGGTACAATGCCAAAGGATAAATATGGCAAATGTAAAATACAGAATGCTGAATGGCATGGTATGGCAAGGGCACCATAAGCAGATCAGTAGAAAGCATTTAAGAAGATAAGTTTCATGCTCATGCCAAGAAAATGTGTTATCTTTGTTGGGGGCCAGGATTGGAAACAGAAATCTATAGAGGAATAAATACACAAACTAAGAACAGCTGGGCTAGCAGCATCTGGAACAGTCTGGTGAACAAACGTGAGGAAGATGAATACAGTCTTTTTGAAAATGCCTGAAACAAGGAGGGTATGGCAACTCTTGTTGGTCAAACAATTTTAGCCCTGTCACAGGTTACCTAAAATCAAAGGTTTAAGCCAAGGAGCAAGGAGAAAACACTTTTACTCATCAGATGAGGAATATAAGCCTGAGATGAACAAGAGTGGAATTAAGTCAGTCACATGGACTTTGATGGTTTTACAGCCAAATAGGACATGGACAGAGAGGAAGTGGTATATATATTTCTGTCTATCTCTCTCTGTATATATATATATATATATATATATATATATATATATATATATATATATATGTGTGTGTGTGTGTGTGTGTGTGTGTGTGTGTGTGTGTGTGTGTGTGTGCGTGTGTGTGTGATATGTGTTTGTGTGTGTCTGTATGTCCATATGTGTGTGTGTGTATATATATATATATATATATATATATATATATATATATATATATATTTAAAAGGATCCATATCAGTTGATCAAGTTTTCAGAACTCAAAATTCATATGGTCAAGACCATAGACCATATGATCAAGTTTTTGAAAACTCTAAGCTCCTGAATGGAGATCGTGGCACAGTTAGGATTGGAAAATTTACCCTTTTCTACACTGTAGAGTTCATATATATAATTTGCAGGGGGTGAGGGGGTGCAGGGAGGCATTACCATGCATAAATGTAAACAAAAATAGATTTTGGTGTTTTTTTTTTTTTTTTTTTTTTATGCTCAAATTTGTCTATATGAATTTCAAGTTTCTGAAAACTCAGTCATCTGACATAGATGCATGTGTGTGTGTGTGTGTGTGTTTATATATATATATATATATATATATATATATATATATATATATATATATAGATAGATAGATATATTGATAGATAGATATATAGATATATACAGATAAATATAGATAGACAAAAGATGAAACTGAAAGGTATTAAAATTAGAAAGTGGCATGGCAGAATATATTAAAGTTGAAATTCATAAACTTAAGGGAATTGAAGGGTATAGTAATATGATAGGGAATGGACTTGAAGGAGTGGTAATGAAAGTGAACATAGAGGTATATGCAGCAAACCATGGAGGTTTAAAGCTTCTTTATTAGATATTTTTTGGTGGTTGGGGTAAGAGAGCATGGTTATTGAGAAAACTGTGGCAAATCTATATGTGGGCTACACCATAACATTAAACCTGGAAAAACAATAACTGGAGAGAAATAGAATACAAAGAGTAGCTGTAGAAGGGATGAGTGGAGATTTCCAGTGAAATGCTTGATATAAAGAGGTGATATTAATTTATAGGCATATTTTGAAACAGGGAAATGAAATAGATAAACTGTTATTTAATAAAGTGGTCAGATTAGAGATTGTGGAAAGTGATGTCAAGGAATTGAATTTATGTAATCATATAGTTGTGCATCACATGGTATGCACCAATAACTTCCTCAAACTAGTAATGGACGAAGACAAAAGGAGTTTATTGACTGTTGACAATAAGCATAACTGCCATTTTGCAAGGTTTCTCCTCATAAAATAAATACTCACCATGTTAAAAGACGTTTGATAAAATTTCTTAATATTGAAAGTACTGATACTGTTTGCACTGATTTTAGTATTAAATTAGTAAGTTTTTTAACTATAATCAGTTCACTAATTCTTGCTGCTGGCAGAAGAAATGTTCTAGGTTAGTTGAGTTGTATTGAACTTTAAACACTTGGTAGCAAATCTACCCAAAAATTATCCTAAAACTTATTTCCAAGCAATTATATTTACCTCTGCCCCCAAAGTCATTTTTCTCAGTAATATGGAACAGCACTTATCCACAAATTTTCTAGCCAGCCTGATTGAGATGGGTATCTTAAAACAGTGTAGAAACTATCTCATGCTGTCTGATGATTGTCTGTTACTCAAATAGCATAACACTGTGTGTGAGAAGTACATGTATAGTATCCTAGGAGGCAAAAATCTCAGATACAGTAAACCCAGACACAAAAATCACCAGGTGTGCACCATGCATCACACTCCAAGACTATAATAATACACATAATACATCTTATACTGAGGTTCTAAATATCAACTTGCTTAATTCTGAAAGGCTACAAAACACAACACAAGCAGAAAGCATAATCAGCAAGTTAAGCTTAACTCTTCACGTAGAACAAGGAGTCAAAAAGTCACAGATGCTGATCCCATAAGGCAGGCATCACCCCAACCCAACCAAAACATTCCGGTTATAGGTGACTCCATTGTAAGCCATATAGATGTGATTCTTCCCAGGCTGAGCAAGGATGACAGTTATTTGCTTGTCTGGTACCAGATTCTATCAGACCATGTATGCACTCAGGTCCTTGAATAAGAAGTACCAGTATGACTTTGTCATAGTTCATGTCATTGTCAATGACATGAGGTGTAACTTCTTGTCTATATGAAGAAAGACATGATGGAGCTTTCAGAGTGTGTCTGCAAGACAGGTATGAGCCTAGTAATGAGCACAATTCTACCTTCTTCAAAGTTGAAGATACAATATGAGCAAAAAATAATTGACTTTAATAACTGGTTTAGATTTTTGGTGTCATTCAAAGATGGTCCAATATCTGTCAGCCTTAAGGCTATGATTGAGAGACCATGCTGGTTTGCTGGGGCTGTCCAGCTTCTGTCTCCTATAGAGTTTAAATTATTGGCACAGACTTTGAACACCCCCATAGTGCCTTTTTTAGGCAATGCCATTCTGAAAAACCTACCAACATAACAAAGGAATCAAAGGAAAATATAAAGGTGTTACCGATCAATGCTAGGAGCCTAAACAAGAAACTCCCTACAAACCCTTCTCACCCTGGAGGATACTGACATCTGTTTAGTGACTAAGACATGGTTTAAAATTGTGGAGATCACTTCAGCTGTGCAGGGCTATAATGCCTTCTACATATTTAGAACAACTATCAGAAAGGCCCCATATCCCGTATATTACACCAGCACCATTTTACTAGGTAAACTAAACTATTCACCCATAGACTGGGAATCCTTCACAATCACTAGCACACTGTTAGAAAAATATGTATTAATGTGTGTATGCTTAATGCCAATTAATAATCAAGCATTTTAATATGCTTTTCATTCTATTTTTCATGCACTGTATTTTATACAAATTGAGTTTCATATGAGACTGAAAAAGATGCTTTTTGAAAACTGCAGTATGCTTTCTGAAACTTGCAAGTTGCCCTCTGACCTAGTAACTACTAGCACAGCAATATTCTTGTTTATGCCTTGTAGAAATATACTCGAGAAGCAGGTGTTTATCTGCTAGGTCAGAAGCGAATGAATGAGCAATGCCTTATGTTATAAATGTAATGATTTCAGACAAACAGCTCTATACAGAGGAGCGGAACCTCTGCAGCTGTAGTAATTTAGAGATAAAGTAGACAAATGATTATTAGAGAAATGAACTGCTAACATTGTGCTTGATTTTAGCCATAGTATCTTGAATGTAACATAACATGTATCTAACTGAGAGTAACCAAGGCCATGTTGTTTTCCTCAGGAAGTTTCACATAAAAATTGATAAATCAGTAGAAATTCATGGGAAAGATGGTCAGCAGATGATGATGAAAAAGGTGGTAATCTGTTACGTCAGCATGGTAGGACATAACTAGTTTAAGAATGTATAAAAATGAAAGTATTTCCTGTTTTTAGTTAGACAAACTCTGTATTAACACGTTTTTGTCTCCTTGCTGCAAGATTAAAGTGCCTTAACCTGAACCTACCGTGTTTTGATTATTTTTAAAGTATAATTTTCTTTTGACAGTTTGGTCCTTCGGACCGAAAAGTACCTCTCACTCTAGGCCTAGGTCAGAATTGGGCACGGTGGCATGCATCCATACGGAGAAGAGGCCAAATCGGCTCTTCTGCTTTGAAAGACCTCCGACTGAATTGTCGTTCAAAAGAGGCCAGCCACTGTTTCTGATCTGGGATTGGAGGACGAGTCAACGATCCGGTGGATCAACTCATGGAGGGTCAGGTAAGGTGGAATTACCTTATTTCTGTTTCAAGATCAGGGACTAATTACAGAACTGTTTTTTGTCAGGTAGATTTGCATGTGCAGATCAGGGACAGAAAAAGGGGTTACTGTTTTTGTCATAGATCAGGGAAACAGAATAGGTAGACAGTTATTCTAGATAAACTGTGAAAAGGTATAGGTTTGTAGTACCACTTGATAAAAAGGGTTACATAACAATTTACAGCTTAGCTAAGACAGCAATGGGAAATCAGTGCACAAAAAGTTCCCAAGACCTGCCCCTAACTGAAGACGCGAAGTATATGCAATTACAGCGTGCCGATAATGTTAAGTACTACACCAAATGGGTTGATAAGTATAAATTTGAGGGTAATTTAGATAAACTTGCACTTATGAAACTTGTTAAACAGTTAAAAATAGATGCGAAAGGTCAACTAAAAAAGCAAAGACAATTAGGAGTCCCTCAGGCGCATAGGTGGCTTGAGGAAGCAAATCGCAGGGAGCAGAGAATTAAAAATTCAAAGACAATGTTCTTAGACAAAGAAGACAATAACTTGGTAATAGCAATGGCCTTTCTGCCGCCCCCTCCACTTTCGTTACCAGAATATGAAGCAAGTGGACAAACTGATCCATCTCCGCTATACCCAGTTGTTCCTGCAAAATCACAACCGTTTGTCAGGGATCCTATGGAGACCAGGTCTCGAACACACGACTTGAGGAGGGAGATTGAGTTAAATGTATTAAATAGAAAATCACAGGCTATGAGTGAAGAAGAGATATGTCCGCTCATAGAAGTACCAAATCCTCAGGCAGGACAGGCGGGACAGGATCCGACTCTTTTAGTTTATAGACCGTGGACACCGGAAGATATCCGGAAAGCCACGGAGGGAATTCCCCACACAAAAGTGAATTTTAGAAAATTTTTAGAAGACTTGCAGGGTATGGGATTAAGTTACCATTTAAATGGAGAGGAAGTAGAAAAAGTAGTTAGACAAATTTTGGGTCCAGATTGGCACATGATCAGTGGTGACTGGAATCCTTGTGATGCACAACTTAGACCACTCCCACATACTAATGCAGAACTGGATGGCAGAGTAACAAGTCTGACAGACCGAATCTCTAAAAAGTGGAAGCCTAGGGCTGATTGGACTTGCATTAATCAGTGCATTCAACAGGAAGGTGAAACAGTTGATAGATATTATGCTAGACTGTTAGAGTGTTTTAATAATCACTGCGGAATGCAGATACCAGAAAACCAGACACAAGATTCCTCATATGAACAGCAGTTAAAGAATGCATTCTTGAAGGGTAGTATAACACCCATTAGCAGCTTTATTACAAAGCATATGGTAGATCATCGAACAAGTAGACTACAGCCGTTACTTGAATATGCTAGACATGCAGAAAGACATTTTAATTTATTATTTATTTATTTTACATTTGTTAACCGGGGGTGTCTGACTGAGCCGAAAAGGCCCTTTTTCCACAGAGGCCTGGGGAGAAAAGCTCCACAAAGAAAAATTACAGACACATTTAGTTATTTAGACATAATCAGTATACACACAAATTACAAGAGACATGTTTTTACAGTGGTATGCGGCACAAACAGTTACAGTGGAGAGAACAATCAAAAAAGATATTAATTTTAAAAATAAAGGTAAGTAATAGATTTGTGGTGTACAGCTGAACTTTGGAATGTAGGTAGAATACATACATAGTACACAGGTACAGTACATACATTGTAGATTAGCCAGTGTTTGTGAGTAAGATTGAAAAACTATTATCAGTTGCTCTAGATTTAGTATGCATATGTTATCCACTTTCACTAGCCTGGGGAGCAATCATGGCACTGCCAACTTTTCTTGAGATGTTGCCTGATGAGGTCTTTAAAGGAGGCTTTGGATGATGTGTTTTGAATGCTAGTAGGGACAGAGTTCCATTTTTTAGCCACCAAACTACTATATAGTGCATCTCCAAAGCTATTGTAGCTGTTGGTGACTTCTAGTAGTAGTTTGCTTGATGATCTAAGAGGCCTTTTGGCTGAGTGATGTTGTACTAGGTTTTTGAGGGCAGGACACTTATTGGGGAGGTAATAGATAGAATGACAGAGGCAGAGCTGATTGTAGGTTAGGAGGTTGGGCAGTTCAAGCCAGTGGAGCTGTCTCAAAGCAGTACAGTGATGAGTTCTATATGAGCAATTTGCAGCAAAACAGGCAATTCTGTTATAGCAAGCTTCCATTTTGCTTAGTTCAGTTTTGTTGAGATTAGTCAGAATGGGAGATGCATAGAGTAGGGTGGATAGAAGTTGGGAGCAAGCAATGGCTGATCTTGTGTTGTTGGTAAGAAATGGTTTGATACGGTAGAGTGACCCCAGTTTGGCATGTACTTTTTTAATAGTTAAGTTCAGATGACTATCAAATTTTAGGTGAGAGTCTATGGTTATTCCCAATAGCTTAGCCTGTGCCACTGGAGCAATTAGAGTAGCATTTGTGGAGTAGATAGTGAATTGACTGTTAGTGTTTTTGTTAGAACTGGTTATAATCATAAGCTGAATTTTCTTTGGATTGAGGTTAAGTTGGGCTTTGGTAAAGTAGTTTTCAACGTCAGAGAATGCTAGTTGAGTTGTTTGCAGGAGGGTGGGAATGTTTTGTGCAGCACAGATTAAGGTAGTGTCATCTGCATACTGAATTATAGATGCATGCTGTGTGGAGGTGTGGAGGTCATTTGTGAAGACTGTGAATAGTAGTGGTCCTAAGATAGAACCCTGTGGGACTCCTATAGTTATGGGCAGCTGAGGAGAGAGAGAATTTTCCCATTTCATAGCTTGGTACCTGTCAGTTAAGTAGCTTTGGAACCAGGTAAGAGTGGAATTAGATAGATGATATTGGTTTAGTTTGTTTAGCAGGATTTGGTGTGAGACTGTGTCAAATGCTTTGGACATATCCAAAAAAAGAGTTGACACTTGCAGGCATTCATTTTTGAGATGGTTTACTGTGTCTGTGAAGCAGAGGAGAGCTGTAGTGGTACTATGGGCAGGTCTGAAACCATGCTGAGTAGGTGACAAAATGTTGCAGTCTAGGAGATAGTTTAGCATCTGGGTATGGATGTATTTTTCTAGGAATTTGGCCAGGGGGGAGAGTAAAGCAATGGGTCTGTAGTTATTAAGTTCAGTGGAGGTCCCGGCTTTATGTATGGGTGTAACATAGGATATTTTCCAGAGTTTGGGCACATAGTTTTCAACAATTGATCTGTTTATGAGAGTGGAGACTGGGATAGCAATAGCATCTGCTGTAAGTTTCAAGAAATAGCTGGGGAGCAGGTCGGCTGCTGTTGATGAGGTTTTTAGTTTGGAGAGCATGCTTTTGATTGAAGTGGTGGAAGCTGTTTTGAGGGTAAAGCTTGTATTGGTGTTATTTGTGGTGGGGGGAGGGGAATAGTGAGGAAGGAACTGTCCTGTGATACTAAGGATAGAATTGAGTTCACAAAGTGGGAGTTGAATTGTGTTTCGATGGGAACTTTAGTGTCAGGGTTGGTTGGTTTGGGGGTATCCTTTTGGGTGGATTTTAGTAGATGGTTTACATTTTGCCAAAACTTTTGCGGGTTGTGTTGGTATTTAGTTTGTAATGTTGTGTTGTAGGATTTTTCGTCCAGCCTAATGCATTTTTTGCACGGTTGCGCAGTTCTTGGTACTTAGTTAGGCTTTGTGTTTCTTTGTTTTTTTGATAGTAACGCCAGGCAGTGTCTCTGGACTTGAGGATTTGTTTGGTTTCTTTACTGAGCCAGGAGTTTGTAGAGGTTCTAACCTTGATTTTGCGCAATGGAGCGACAGTGTCTAGGTGTTGTAGAAATGTTTTGTTGAAATATGCTACAGCCTGGTCAAGTGGGAGGGTTTTTAGGGGGGGTCCAGTCACAGTTACACAGTAAAGTGTTGAGGACCTCAGGAGAGAATTTTTTTGTGTTTCTAGTGGATATATAGTTAGTGGTTTTGCATATGCTTGTTCTACTACGTATAAAGTATATTATGTTTTCGTCACTTAAGGTGTCTGGGAGACTGCCTGTGTGAGGGTACAATGTGGGGTTGCTAGTTAGGACCCAGTCAAGGATGGATTCCCTTTTAGTTTTTTTATCCCACCTAGTTGGAATTTGGACTAGCTGCTGGTAGCCATAGAGATTAATTAGATTACTTGGTGGTTCTGATATACAGGTGAACCAATCTAGGTTGAAGTCCCCCAGAATAAGGGTTTCTTGTGAGTATGTGGAAGAGCACCAGGATAAGAAGTCTTCAAGGCTAGCAGGTGTATTACCAGGTGGAATATAGATCACAATTATGGCGATGACCTTTTTAGGGTGAAGATGAAGTTGTGAGATAAGTATGTCCCAATTATTGGGGGAGGGGTGGGAGTCTGGTAATTGACGGACAGTTAAGTTGGACTTGTAGAGTAAGGCAGTTCCACCCCTTTACGAAGTGGTCTGTCTTGTCTAATGATATTGTAGCCAGTAGGGAGAACTTCTGAGTTAGCTATGTTTTTATTTAGCCAGGTTTCTGTTAATGCAACTATGTCTGGGTAGTAGTGTGCTATTGTGGCCTGGAGTTCAGGTATTTTATTCTTGATTCTTCTAATATTAATATTTAGCATTAAAAGATGGTTGGTTTTGTTGCTGTTGTTGATTTGCCCAGGGATGAAGAAAGTGTGGGTATTATGTTCTGACATTTGTGTTTGAGCAGTTTGTGTTGGACAGGATGGATTTGGGCCTGGGTTGGGGTGGATATCCCCACTTATGGTGAGCCTGGAGTTAAAATGGTTATACAGATGTTGGAGTTTGGTGAGGAGTGTGAGAAAGTATTGTGTTTTTTCTGGAGAAGGAATGAGATCATATGTGTTTAGTTCTGAATTGGTCCGTTATGTAGTTCTTGAATAAGTGTGGGCAGATATTATTATAATGTGTGGTGTATGTGTATGAGAGTGCATAATGCAGTGTTGTGCTACTAAGTTTAGGGATATTGCTAGAGTGATAACTTGTGGTGTTGTAAAGAATTATGAGAAGACAGACTAGATTTAGTTGTGTGATAGTCATGGTTATAAAGTTTATGTTCTTTCTAGGTGGGGGGGGTCTGAAGAGGAATTATAGGGTTGCACTATATGTGGATGGGGAAGTAGTGTGGGTGATGCAAAAAATGCCTAGTGGGAATGAAAATAATTGGGAGTATTTTGTGTGGAGCAAGTTGGTGTGGTTTAATGTGATATGACTTGAGGAGTTGTGATTGGTGGAGGTGATGTGAGGGTGAGCTGTGGGTGTGGCTATGATTACTATAAATGTAGAGGTAGTGGGGGTGGGAGGGAATAGGGGACAGGGCAGGGGAGCGGAGAGAGCCTGAACGTTAGCGAGGGCGAACTGAGCGGGGCAGAGCCAGAGCCAACCAGGGCAAGAGAAAAAAGTAAGTATTACTTTACAAATCTGAACACTTTTAAAACAAATTCCTGAGGTCTAATGGCTTACCGGCTAGCAGAATGTAATTGCTGAAAGCACTTGTGTCCTGGTGGGAGACTAGAAATTTAAAGATGGCTCCATGCTCAGCAGGATTCTAATATAGACTTTGTATTGGGGGAGGGAGATAGCACAAGGGGTGTAAACCAGGTGGAATGCAAAGAAACCAGAGAGGCAATCAGTGGAAATCAGTGAAGGCCTCAGAGAGGGTAAGTAATAATTCAAACTACCTGTAAAATGAAGGAGAGAAGAAACAGCAAAGTTTATTAAGGTTGGGAGTGTGTCTTTACATTGACTTGCTGATTAGTAACCAGTTTGTGCACAGATTAGAGTAGGGAGATACATTAGCAATGATAGAGATGCAAATAAACAGGTGATCCTCCAAGTGATACAAACTAAGGCAGAAAGAACTGAGAGGGCTGCTTGATGGTTAATTTAATTTAGGCACAGGGATGTGAATTAAATCTATACTGTCTATTGGACAGTTAGGATTACTGTACTATCGGGGGGGGCACAAGGCTACAACAGTCAGTTTTAGCAAGCTGAGAACTACTAAGAAATACTGCTAATGTAATAGCTTCACTCTTATAAAACATACAAGTAGAATGCCTGGGTGGACTGACCCTGCTCTTGAGGCTCAAAATGTATATCCTTGTTTAGTTTGCAATACTGATTCCTTCTTACACTGTATAGATGGAGTGGTAGCCGCAGACTGCAGATCTGCTTGAGTGTGCTCCTGCTCTTGAGGCTCAAAATGTATATCCTTGTTTAGTTTGCAAGACTGATTCCTTCTTACACTGTATAGATGGAGTGGTAGCCGCAGACTGCAGATTTGCTTGAGTGTGCTCCTGCTCTTGAGGCTCAAAATGTATATCCTTGTTTAGTTTGCAATACTGATTCCTCCTTACACTGCATAGATGGAGTGGTAGCCGCAGACTGCAGATTGGCTTGAGTGTGCTCCTGCTCTTGAGGCTCAAAATGTATATCCTTGTTTAGTTTGCAATACTGATTCCTTCTTACACTGTATAGATGGAGTGGTAGCCACAGACTAATAGTAAAAAGAAAAAGAAAACTCAAGTATTTTCGTCAGAAGATGGGTCAGAAGTATTTGTAGTACAAACTGGGAAAAAGGGTAAGAAAATACCCAGGGAAATAAACAATCTGACAAGCGATCAGAAGATTTCGAAGAAGGAAAGAAAAAAGGTTAATGTTTTAAGTGTGGGAAAAAAGGACATTTAGCAAGGGATTGCAGGCAAAATAAGAAGGTGACTACAGACAATAAGGAGGATGAGGAATGACTATATGATAGTCAGGAATCATTGGATGAGAATGAGCTGGAAGAGACAAGTGCAAATATGATAGCAGGATGTACTTGAATTCACAGACATTGAAGAAAATGAAATTTTGGACTAAACTCTATTGAGCCTAGAGCTTTACTTAGCAGACATGAAACCGGAAGTGACGATTCTGGTAGAGGGGAGGGAAGTTAAATTTTTGTGTGACTCAGGGGCTTCACGGACCCTGATACACCCTTCCAAGTTACCAGAAGATTCAGAATCACCAGATTATATACTAGTGAAGGCAGCCTATAGACAGCTGTATCGGGAGCCACTCTCCCATGACATAGCAATAACAGACCCCATTTCAGGAATGACCCAAAGAATTAAAATTGTGGTTTCTGCAAAATGCCCAGTAAATCTTTTGGGTAGAGACTTGATGCAGATATATGGCATAGCCGTAGTTCCAACCATGCAGGGTATGGAAGCACAGCGACAAATTGATACTTTTGTAGTGTGACCGGAGGGTGAAATGTATTATTGGTACAGCCAGGACTTAGTTACGACTGGTCCAGGGGCAGTAACCGAAGAACTGATGAACGTAGCCATCAGTAAGTCCCCCTCCCTCGACACTGACAAACAGCATTTGTTGCATTGTACTTTATATTACTGTAATAGACCAGGACCTGATAAAGACTATGAGCAGGAATTATTTCAGAACCATGCAAACAGACTAATGCTGCGAAATTTGTACTGGGATACAGAAGGAAACAGTGTAGTAAGCTGTTCATTGCCCCAGGAATTTTTAGCACTTTACAAATCTAATCGATTGCCACATGTTAGCTTAACTAAGAATAGAAATTTGAAATGGGCAGACTTAGGTGAAAAAGTCACAAGGTGGGAAAAGCAGACAGATTTAGAGCTCTCCAAACAAGGAGTACAGAAACAGAAACTGAATTGGATTACACAAACACACTCGGCTGTACACTCACAGGCTAGTGAGAATAGCTGAGTATTACTCTTATTAGAAGAAGAGGAAAAAAGCCTTGCGAAGCATACCAGACATTCTCTGGTCAACAGGGAAATCAGATGTAGGACTTATATGAACAGCAGGACCAGTTACTATTACGCCAAAGTCAGCATTTAGACCCCAGAAAAGACAGTATCCCTTGAGAAAGGATGCAGAGATAGGAATCAAGCATATAATAGCAGCCTTACTTAAGGAAGGAGTCTTAATAGAAACCCCTGATTCACCATGTAATACACCTTTATTTCCTGTCAGGAAAGCAAATGGGGAATGGTGTATGGTCCAAGACTTACAAGCTGTAAATGATGCAGTTATACCCAGGGCACCAATGGTGCCAGATCCACATACCTTACTGAATGATTTAAAACCAGAATAGAAATATTTTTCTGTGGTAGACATTAGTAATGCATTTTTCTCTATACCGATACACCCTGACAGCCAATATTGGTTTGCATTTACATTTCAGGGAAAGCGGTACACATATACAAGATTACCACAGGGATATTGTGAAAGTCCAAAAATATTTGCACAGGAAATGGCAAGCAACCCGGCGGGATTTATCCCACCAAAAGGTAGTCAGATTTAACTTTATGTAGACGAAATTCTGCTGGCAGCCTCCACCCAGCAAGAATGCAAAGAGGACACGATATAGCTTTATTACAATTTTTAGCTACTCAAGGTCACAAAGTAAACAAAGACAAGCTACAGCTTTGGAGAAAACAAGTTAAGTACTTGGGATATGTAATATCCAAAGAAGGTAGAATATTAGATGAAGATAGAAAAACAGCAATTTTACAAGCACCTAGACCAACTACCAAGAAGGAAACGATGTCCTTCCTGGGAACTACTAATTTTTGTCAAGTTGGATACCGAACTATGCTTTGGAATCTGCTCCACTGGCTGATTTAATATTTAAGAAGCCGATGGCAGCACAGGATTTATTACAATGGACACCTGAAGCAGAAGCAGCTTTCTGTAAGCTGAAACAACTGATAGCATCATCCTTAGTTCTAGGATTACCAAACTATCACAAGCAGTTTATTCAAACTGTAGACTGTAAGCAAGGTTATATGACATCAGTATTGACACAGCAACATGGGGACAAACAACGCCACATAGCCTACTATTCATCACAGTTAGACCCAGTGGAGCCATCCCTGCCCCACTGTGTACAAGCAGTAGTTGCAGCTGCAATGGCAGTGCAGGCTTCGGCCTCAGTAGTACTATTCCACCCTCTCACATTGAGAGTGCCTCATGCAGTCGCAATTATTTTACTGCAAGAAAAAGTAGCATATCTTTCTCCAGCTAGGCATCTTTCCTGTATGACCATACTGTTGAGCCAACCTCATATGACAATTGAATGATGCACAACTTTGAATCCATCAACTTTGCTTCCAACCCCTGCAGATGGCAAACCACATTGTTGCCTGCAGGAGATTGAGCAAAAGACATTACCTAGACAAGACCTTACGGATGTTCCCTTGGATGATGCCGAGGTGACATACTATGTGGACGGCTCGTGCAGGAAGGGTCCTACAGGACAGAACCTAGTGGGGTACGCAGTCATTTCTGATACTGAAACTTTAGAAGCAAAATCTTTACCACACAACTTATCTGCACAAGCGGCAGAAATGATTGCATTAACAAGGGCATGTACCTTAGCAGAAGGTAAGAATGTGAATATTTATACTGACAGTCAGTATGCTTTTTCTACTGTACATGTTTTTGTGCAGCAGTGGAAAAATAGAGGAATGATAACATCTACTGGTAAACCGATTAATCATGCGCAATTTATTTTAGATTTGTTAGATTCAATTCAGTTACCTAAAAAAGTAGCTATTTGCAAATGCGTAGCTCATACGAAACAACAGGACAGGATTTCAAAAGGTAATGCAAGGGCTGATACAGCTGCAAAGCAGGCAGCTACAGCCACAAAAACTTGTTATTTGAGTGAGGAATTACAACCCTCTGAAATTTTAGATTTTGAAATGTTAAAAACAATGCAGACACTTACTACAAATATAGAAAAACAGAAGTTGATAAAACGAGGAGCAATCCTTGAAAAGGGACTGTACATCTCCAAGGAGAAGAAACCAATTTTTCCATCTAATTTGTTTAGATATGCAGTGTTGTTGAGCCATGGGCAGAGCCATGTCTCAACAGTGGGGATGGTACAGTTAGTGAATCGAGTATTTACAACTTACGGATTTACCAATTATACAAAAATTTTTTGTGCAGCTTGCCATGTTTGTAATAAGCATCATGCACAAGGGGTATTGAAGCCTAAGCAAGGGAATTTTCCTACACCACCGTATCCATTCCATACTACTTGTATGGATTTCATAGAATTGAATAAATGTGAGAATAAGAAATATTGCCTTATCATTATAGACATGTTTTCCAAATGGGTAGAAGTGTTTCCAACTAAAAATCCAGATGCAGCTACAGTTGCAAAGGTCCTTGTTAAAGAAATTATACCCAGGTTTGGTATACCGGAAAAGATTTATAGTGATAACAGGGCACATTTCGTGAACCAAATGATTCAGCAACTTAGTTGCTATTTTGGGATATCATTAAAGAACCACTGCGCTTATCACCCCCAATCTGCAGGGCTAGTAGAGAGGCATAATGGGGTGTTGAAGAATAAACTTAGGAAATTGATAGCAGAAACACAGAATAACTGGGTGCACTGTTTGCCTTTAGCACTGTTGAGTATGAGAACTGTTCCAAATGCAAAGGGATTAACTCCTTTTGAAACTTTGTTTGGGAGGGCATATTATACACCTCAGTGGAAACCTCTCATGTCTACAGAGCAGGAGGCTGACAGTTCACTTGCAGGGTATATGAGGCGATTTTTGAATAACAAACTTTTGCAGTTAAATTCTGTTTCAGATAAAGAGCAACCAAAATCGGAAGCACCAGTAGCCCCAGGCACCTGGGTCTGGGTGAAAATTGTGAAGTGAAAAAATTGGAGTTCTCCGAAGTGGGAAGGTCCATACCAGGTACTACTGTTGATACCCACTGCAGTCAAGATCGCAGAACGAGCTTCCTGGATTCATTTGACGCACTGTAAACTGGTTAAAAACTTTGAACTGGACAAAAACTTTGTTACTGTTGTACAACAAGAACAAAATGGCCAGGTACAGAGTGAATAGAGACATTGAGCAACCTCAGAAAACTTGTATGATCATTTTTATTGCAATATTAATCACACTGTTCTTTTTGTTGTGGCCATTCCTGTTTTCTGCCACAAAGGTTGAACTGATTAGACGTAATGAACCAAACATAGACTGGCATCCGAACTTTAACACTTATCAGGCAATTACACGTGTGTACGCAGAGACTTTTAATGTTTCTAACTGCTGGGTCTGTACGGCCATACCAACCGCATACGGGGGTTTATTAATGACTGTAATCCCCCTAGGGGTCAATGAGACCTGGGAAAATCTGTTTTTTGACACAGTTGCTATTAAGGCACATGATAGAGTAGCACTGTATTTGCTTGTGACACAAAAAGGAATTGTATGTTTTTACAAAAATGATACCATCCAAGTGGGATGGAGCAAGTGTAATGTTACAGTACAGTATAAATGTTATAGAAAACCAAATGATTTGAGTGGATCTTGTAGTACAGATTATGACTCATTTTTGAAATCTATGCATAAGACTCTTGATCAGGTACAATGCAATCCTGTACTTTTTAAACAGTTATCTGTAATAGATAGGAAAATGTTTCATGCAGGGCAGTCATTTCGTAACAAAGTAATAACTAAGGTGGAGGATTGTTATTTTGTATGTGGTAAAAAGCATATAAATGGTTACCTGAGAATTGGTCTGGCAGTTGTTTTTTGGGGTACCTGGTTCCGGCCATCTGACACACTGCAGTTTTGCCTCAGGGAAATATTCGAAATACTCGAGACGTAACCAAAAAGACTGTTAAGAAACCTGAGAATCCAGTGGGACGAATTGAAGCAGGCTGGAAAGACCATCGTGATGTGGGAACCAAACTTGTGCACATGGACTTGAGGGATGCTGTTATATCCTGGGCAGGTATATCACCTATGTATGGCGGAGTTAAATCAATATGGGAGCTGAGAAAACTGTCTAAACTTCTCAAAGTAATGAGTAATGCTACTTTTTCTGCTCTTGAACTGATAACTGATGAACTGAATGCCATGAGAACTGTAGTGCTCCAAAACCAAATGGCTCTTGACTTCACCCTAGTGGCGAGAGGCGGAACTTGCGCTTTAATCAAAGAAGAATGCTGTGCGTTTATTCCTGACCATCAGCATGAGATTAACGATCATCTTGAGGTGATTCAGCAAGTGTCGGCCATGACCAAGCCAGGCCCAAACCCTCTGACAGACTTTTTCCAGAATGCCTCTGGGGGGGGTGGGGCTCCATTTTTATGAACATATTGATTGCTATTGGGGTAGGATTACTCCTAATAGGAGTTTGTATTTGTTGTGGAATCCCCTGCATGAAGAGATTAGTTAAAGAATTCATAGATATATCCATATCTGAGACTATGTATCAAAGTACTGAATTTGAAGAGCTGCTAGAATGCGAAACACTCTCATAAAATTTTAAACTAAATGACTTTCTTAACTGCAAATCCTGAATGGAAGAGGTTAGGAAAAGAAGCAAGCTGTTTATTCTTTTTTGAAAATAGAATAAAAAGTATTAACAGGAGGGAAATGTTAGAAAAATATGTATTAATGTGTGTATGCTTAATGCCAATTAATAATCAAGCATTTTAATACGCTTTTCATTCTATTTTTCATGCACTGTATTTTATACAAATTGAGTTTCATATGAGACTGAAAAAGATGCTTTTTGAAAACTGCAGTATGCTTTCTGAAACTTGCAAGTTGCCCTCTGACCTAGTAACTGCTAGTGCAGCAATATTCTTGTTTATGCCTTGTGGAAATGTACTTAAGAAGCAGGTGTTTATCTGCTAGGTCAGAAGCGAATGAATGAACAATGCCTTATGTTATAAATGTAATGATTTCAGACAAACAGCTCTGTCCAGAGGAGCGGAACCTCTGCAGCTGTAGTAATTTAGAGATAAAGTAGACAAAGTATTATTAGAGAAATGAACTGCTAGCATTGTGCTTGATTTTAGCTATAGTATCTTGAATGTAACATAACATGTATCTAACTGAGAGTAACCAAGGCCATGTTGTTTTCCTCAGGAAGTTTCACATAAAAATTGATAAATCAGCAGAAATTCATGAGAAAGATGGTCAGCAGATGATGATGAAAAAGGTGGTAATCTGTTACGTCAGCATGGTAGGACATAACTAGTTTAAGAATGTATAAAAATGAAAGTATTTCCTGTTTGTGGTTAAAGAAACTCTGTATTAGCATGTTTTTGTCTCCTTGCTGCAAGATTAAAGTGCCTTAACCTGAACCTACCATGTTTTGATTATTTTTAAAGTATAATTTTCCTTTGACACACACACACACACACACACACACACTGTGATTCCATGAGTTTGTCAATACAAATGCCCTGGAACAACTAGTCAGAGTCAGACTGAGATTACTCATTTTGAGGAATAACACCTTGGATCTTGTATTCTTACTGATACTGGAGCATACTGCACTTCCCCTTACATATCTTCATCACTTGTTAGGTCTGACCATAAAGCAGGCTCCTTCAAAATAAAATGAAATTCAGACACTCCTTCCATCCAAGGTACTTTTAGAAATTTCTTTCAAACTACTTACTCCTAAATGATACATTCACAGGCTTCAAATTCCCACCCAAACTAGTCAACTCCTCAGAATATTTATTTTATTTATTTAACATTTGTTGACTGGGAATGTCTGACTAGGTTCCACAGAGCCTGTTTTCAGCGGAGGCCCGGGGAGAAATGCTCCAGATGCATGTCTTTGGAATGTGGGAGGAAACCAGAGTACCCAGAGGAAACCCACGCGAACACAGGGAGAACATGCAAACTCCACACAGAAGGCACCCTAGCCGAGAATTGAACTGGAGAACCTCTTGCTGTGAGGCGACAATGTTAACCACTGCACCACTGTGCCGCCCAATACACATAAACATACACCACAGCACTATATCAGCATGTAAAAATCTGCACAGATGCAGCTATACCTCATAGAAACAAGTGCAGGGCAAACTCCAAAAAACAAAACCACATGATTGAATCATAATACTAACAAACTTTATAATAAAAGGAAAAGTTTTTTGACCAAAAGTAGGCTTCATTCTCAGAATATTAGATTCCTTGTCAATGAAATAAACAAACAAATCAGGAGATTAATAAAATCTGCTAATGCCAAGTTTGAGGCTAAAATAGTTTCCCACGTAAAAGACAATCATAAGGCATTTTTTTCAATTATGTGCAACAATGCACTGAGATGACTGTGAACAATGTTACCTTCACTGAGGCTGAAGATATAGCGAATCTACTGGCCGATAAACTTAGCTCTTTCTTTACCATGTTCTCCCCTTTGTCTTTCCCTTAAGTAATAGCTGAAACTGACTTGCTTCTGGCTATTACACAAGACTAAGTCCTAAAAATAATGTATTCATATGTTCTGAAAATATCCCTGGATGCATCTTAAATAGCATGAAGCATGATTTAGCCACACCCCTAATAAAACTGTTAATCTCAGCTTCCATACAGGTTTCAGACAAAGCAAATGGAGGACAACTACAGTTATTGCCCTGCATAAGTGAAGACTGTCCGCAGACCCATACGTCTGATCAGCATCACATGCAAAGCCATGGAAAGATTCATCATGGTACTAATAAATCAAGACATAGGGAACCTAAAAACACTGGGCCCATTTTTAGTTTGGATTTGTCAAGGTCAAGTTATGCTTCTCAACTTGGTAGATTTTTTTAAAAGCTCTCCAAAGCAATGAATGAAGGCAAAATAGTAAACACTACATACCTCAACCTGGCCAAAGCTTTTAAAACAATTCCGCACTCAGACACAGTAGAAAAGCTAAATACACTTAGAATATACCCCTGTGTCACATACTGGATTGTCAAATGGTTCACAGATAGAACATGGAAAATCAAATTAGGGCATGTTACTTCCACAAAGAGACCAGTCACCAGTCAAGTGCCCCAGGGTTCTTCTGTGCTGGGACCTCTCCTATTTGGCATCTACTTTTCTAAACTAAAATCCAGTACCAAAGGGCTATGGCTAATTTCACAGATGACCACAAGCCTGGAGAAGTCATTAAATTCCCAATTGATTTAGTCATTGTGCAGAAGGGGTTGTTCCATATAAATGACTGGTCAAAGAATCATGAACTGAAACTAAATGCCAAAAATGCATTATTGCATCCTTTGGAAAGCCATCTACCCCAGGGCACTACCACATTAACAATATACCCCTAAGAGTTATATTCATTTTTTCTGTATGACAAATGTTGTGAATGATTGTAACATGTGCACTGCATGTTGTTCAATGAGTGGGTGGGTCTCTATATCCAATTACTATGCCACTTTGCTTTTCCTATGATCTATCTATGATTTCTGACTGCCATGTAATGGTTGAAAAGCAATGACATCATATGAGGGCACAAGATTGTATCTCCATCTACACGCCCTGTGAAGCTTGATGTACCTTCTGCTTGCATTTTTCCTACTCACATATGAAATCTTAGTCACTGCAAGGGGTAAGCAGGTATTGTAAACAATTTCAGCCCACCCCACACAATAAAAGCATGACAGCAGCTTCTTGTCTGCCTCGCTAAACTGTCACACTTACACAAACAACTGTATCTCTTTTTTAAATGTGACACTAATCTAAGCTCTTATGATAAACTCAGACGATGTTATCCCTAACTGTAGGACAAACTGTTTACTGTTAAGTTGCATTATTTTTGATTGCTGATAAAGTGTCTCAAGCATTCTCTGTTTCTTAGTTCTTTCAGTTATTTGTACTCCATAAAATACTATTCAGTTACTTATGGACATATCACACATTTTAAGCTCAGTTGTTATGATCATTGCATGGTGTTTTTGTATGCCAGAATGCAGCTTCATAATGGAGAATAAAAATATGTAAAACATGAAAAGAATTTACAGTCTTACAAATTTACCAAATTGACTAACGCTGTCATTCTGTCTGGAATGAATTTTAGAAAGAAACTAAATCTCTGAAATATATATTTTTTGTAATTCAAAAGAATTGGCTTTGTCAAATGAGTATGGAGAACTGCTGATTGTCAAATATCTTAAATTATAATGTGAATACATATCACTGTATTTAACATTTATTGTAGGTGAAGAACACTTTTTCTCACTCTATGCAGTTGCTGCCATCCCCTTTACATAGTGCAGTGATTTAATATTCAAGACAAACAGTGCTACAACTTAGGACCAGCATTTGTATCATAACAGTACTGCAGCCCTCGAGGTAGTAAGAGCTGTTTAAATAACTTGGTGATTCAGTAAAATAATGCTTTCCACACAGAGTAAAATGCAACATTAATGTGGAAAATGTTGACAGCTATTGTATACTGCTTGATTTTTTTTCCCTTTAATATGCTGCTTAAGATCTGCAAGTCTTACCACAATATAGACTTTGTAAAACTGTGATTTTTCTAAGTATTCTGATAACTCATTAACAGAGTATGTTCTTTTATAGCACAGCTTATTTTTTTAAGAATGCTTCTTATAAATGTTTTTGAGTTATAATAATGCACTATATATTTTCACTATTTACGTTAGTATTCACTGTTTTCAAGCAAACAGTTTTATAGTTATTTAAATGTACTATGTTTTTCCTCAGCAGCATGTATTCTATCCTAATTTATTTCTGTTCATGGTTTCATACAGAAATCATCATCATAATTCAATATTATTTGAATGTGCATGGGTCATAAATGTGTAACCCTTTTCTGAGATACCTGTAAGTTACAAATTATCCCATAAGCCTGCTAGGATGTATTTACTTCCAGTGGTAAAGTGATATGAAGTGATATGACAGTGCCTTGAGTAGCAGCTTTCTTCCCCAGACAGAACAAACAAGTAAGGAACTTCCTACATCGACTTTTTATAATATAATGGAAATATATCCACAAGAGTACTCATAATGAGGTCCCGGAATGCCAAAATATACATCAAAAATAATTACTTGTTTTTATAAAGAAGCACAAGCTCCAAAACTATTACCAAATGAGGTCACTTTTGTTTTCATAAAACTGTTTCTAGACCTGTTTATGTGTATTAGTTGCTTGCAAGCAAGAGTCTGAAATATGCAAGTCTTTCCATGTTCCAGACACAAACTTTTTGTAACTGTCCTAACAATACTAACAAGAAAACAATCAATCCATCCATTTTCTGCACATGACGTTTCAGTTTATAGCTGTTGGGATATGTAGAAGACTCACTACTGCAAGCAAAGGTCTGAGACAGAAGCCATCACTGCCTGAAATCTCTGTCCATGATAGATCACACACCCTCATATATACACCCAGCACCAGTTTAGTGCCACCACTGTCCTTGACATTATGTCATTGGAAAGGAGGAGATAATCAGAAAACACTGCAAAAATCTACACATGCAAGACAGAATGTCCAATGTTCACCTCAAGGTGCTCACCAAATGAGAATCAAAGTATGAACTCTGCCGTTATCATGTCCCCTTTGGCATATATCTATCTAGACACTTGCAACAGTTGGAACATCCACAAACGTTTCTCACCAAGAGAATTCACGGCATGAATACCCTGTCCTAAACTGATCACCCAAAGGCTCTGTTGCTGTATTCAGTCTCCTACAGGCTGCTTTGAGGGAATCTTTGCATAGCTTACATTGTTTCCTCAGACCCAGCAGTGATGGATCTGTTATGCAAGCACAAAACAAACAGCACCAGAAATGATAGATCCAGGTTTCTGGCCTTTGCTTCAGACATAAACAGAACATGCCGGAGAGACAGATATGTGCCCCAAAGGCTCCGTCAACTACAGAGTACACTTCCTTGTCATGTAAAACACAATCCATTCCTGACCCATTTAAACAAAACCTTGACAACTGGATGGGAAATTTTTAATTTAGCCGCATGTCCCTTATATACAAATCAATAAGAAAAGTATTATCCTAAACAACACCCCCCCTACAATTCTTAGCTACCTGCCTACTAATATGCCCCTCCATAAGATATTTAGGAACAAAATGATTTGGAGTGCGAGACTAGGCTTGTCGGAGTCCTGGTGATCAATAGCCCTGTAACAACTTATTAATCTATTAGCCTATGAAACACTTGGAGGTTGCATTAGCGAGTGTCAGTAGTGTTCATCATCTCTCACTTTGATGGAGCATTAACAGTAATCTGCGAGCAGCAGTGCTGCACCTGTCTTAAGCAGAAGGCAAACAAACAACACTGATTTCACAAATTCTCAGCTCAGTGATAAAATGTTCACAAATCTGAAGTGAGTTTTTCTACAGATGGTGGAAGATTGAATTTTCAAGCCTCATTTGCTCAAAATTTAACCCATTGAGGAATAGAGTTCCTGCATATAAAATCATTGCCAGTGAACTGTGCTGGCATTGATGCCCTTTTAGTGAGGAATTTTCCCTTCTTTGAATTGGTGTGACTGTGGAGCTGGTATATATATATAAGTTGGGGGGGTGGCTGCCCTCACACCCCCACAAAATCATTATCAACTCATAGTGCAAGCTCTGACATAGCATAAGTTGAGTAGAAACCAATGGCAGGAGGCTATGGACACAGGTCTATATCACGTTGTCAAACTTTAAAAGTTCGAATGTCATATCATCAACACCATATGATCAAACGTTTAAAAGTTTGAACATTTCAACGGAGATCTCCGTACAGTGCAGAATGGGAAGATTTCCCTTTCTGCACTGTAGTGCGATCTCAGAGTTGGCATATTTAAAGACTGTACCGGGGGTGTGGGGGGTGCAGGGTGGCTTGCCCCCCTGCTTAAACCATTCAGGTAGGTTTTTTCTTTGGTTTATTTTTTTATTATATTTTCAGACTTTTAAAAGTTCGATCATGTGGTGTCGACCATATGACGTTCGAACTTTTAAAAGTAAGATTATGTAATATAGACACTGTGGACACATGCCTCCATTGATCTGTCAAGATTTTCTATATGAACCTGAAATGAGCTGGGCTCACCCTGGCTGACCTGTAGCTTGTCAAAACTATTTCTAGGTTCTACTCACTTTAACGACTGACATTACATTTCCACCCTGTATGAGCTTTTAAGAGGTCGATAAAGTGGATGATTGGAAAGCTGGAAATTGGGGAGAAAAAAAAACAAGGAAACACAAAAAGATTACATTAAAAGGAGTGTGCTGTGGGAGATGAGGGAGGAGGGGTACTATGTTTTTGTGGGAATGTAATCCCCTTTTTCCATTTTATTTAAGAGGGAATTTGGGGAAAAAGTAAAGGTGGAGGGTGTAGAAAAAAGGTTATGGAAGAGATAAGGAAGAAAGAAACATAAAAGACAGACAAGACAGACAGGAACACTATAGTGGGCTTATGTTTGGAGGGGGTGTAAAAATAAACAGATGGGAGACAAACACGGAGAGAGGATGAGTCTGAGAAGTTCTATAATGCAATTTCTACCCTAACCCAGAGAACCTTATTTAACCACCTCCCTAATGGACCTGGAAGAGGGATGCTGATTGTTTTGGGGTGAAGACCTAAAGATGTTTGATGACTAGCTGACTGGATCAGCGAGTATTGTACCTGCTGAAGATAGATAGACCGAAATGTGTTCAACTGTCTCATCATGGCCGTCCCTCTTAACTCTGGCCTCAATCAGTTTATGAGCTGATGGTGTCAGCATACCAGCTGCATCTCCCCAGAGGTCCTACAAGAGTGAAGACACTGCTCTTGCCCTGTGAATACATCCCTGCAGGGACAGGGAGAGGTGTAACCCTTTCCTGCACATAGGGAACTTGCAGCTTAGCTGCCTAAGGTGTTACTGAACCTGCAAACAATAACATAAGAGAGAGGAAAACAATGGATAACATAAATATAATGAGACAAAGAAATGTCTAGGGGGTAATACTGATATATCTGCTACTGAAAGTTATTATATCATGGCTACTGAGGCAGATAGTCAGTTTCAGGAAGGCCACATTCCTGCTCTGCTTGCTTTGCAAACATTTCAAACAATTTCAGACTGTCCAGTATAAGGTTCAATGAATTATTGCCATTAAAGTTCAGAATGTGTATCCGTCTACAATTGCTATTAGTTTTATGTAATGGCAGTCGTATCATCATTATTATTTCTGTATGTCATTCTGTTTGGCTTAAAGCATATGCATGAATGCAACGGTATTGAACATTGTGCAGCTCAGAGAATTTATGCCCTCAATCAAACTGGTGGTAGTGCTTTGGTGTATGCAACTATTGCAGTAGGTTCTGGAAATCATCAAAAACATTACCAATAGCAGCTTACATGATGTTACAACATAATGTTAATGCATTTTGAACCCAAGTTTAAGTTTACTAATAACTAATCATTAAACCTTATGAACCTATTAATATAACATGCTTATGACCATTCTTACAAGGGTCTATATTATAACATCGAAGTCTAAAAACTTCAAATGTTATAATATCGAACCCAGTAGAGCGAACGCTTGAAATAGTGAAGCTGCAGAACACCGAATACTTTCCTAGGGAAAGTATTCAGTGGGCCATTTCTGCAGCTTTGGTATTTACTCAACTGTGGAGCGAAGTTTACGGACCGGGTTAAGGTAAGTGTGCGAAGGTTATGGACTGGGTTAAGGTAAGTGTGCGAATGAAGGTGAGTGTGCAATTGAGCGTGGGTTAGGTGAGTTAGGGTTAGGGCACGGGTCAGGTAAATGTGCGACTGTGTGGATGTGAGGGTTAGGGTGGGGTAGGTGAGTTAGGGTTAGGGAGTCAGTAAGGTGAGTGTGCGATAGTTAGGGACCTTAGGGTTAGGATTGGGTTAAGGTAAGTGAATAGCTAGTGGTGTATGTCTGGTTTAGTGTAGGGTTTTGTGAAGTGTATGTGCATGGATTATTTATTTTGGTGTGCTTGAGTTGCGTGTATGTTTGACGGAACAGCAAATTTTTTCCCTGAGAAAAAATTCGCTATTCTGACTGTTATATTATAACAGTCAATGTTTTTAGACTTCGATGTTATAATATAGACCCCATTACAATGAAACTGTCTGTCTGAAATGCAGTGTGTAACAAATATAGAAAATAAGCAAGAATTATACATAGAAATAAATAGATTATATATGAGACTGGATGTGGCTTAATAAAGACCAGAGTTAGTAAAGTTACATTAGATGAACATATAATATATTTAACTGAGGTTTGCACAGTCAAACACTTAGGGATACAATAAATAATTTGTACATGATGCAGTTTGTACAACTTTTTGAGGCTGTACAGTAATCTGAATAACAATAGATAATGTATCATGCATATTGTAAAAGGAAGTGGTAGGAAGGCTAAGGGTTGTTTATAGTGATCACTAATTGGTAGTAAGAAAGGAGAGAAGTTGTACCAAGATAGGAGGAGGTAGAAAAGTCAGGTAAAGCTATAGCAGAAGAAAAATAGATTTGAGGAAGGAAAGTGAGTAAAGCTATAACCTAAGTGTATCTCAGATTGGCAGTAGAGCTGTAAATGGGGCAACATTTGTTACAGGTTAATCTGGAGTACATCAAGAGCATGATCGGTAACCAACAGGTGTTTTAAGAATTGTTTGAAAGATTTTTTTATTAGTGACTAGTTTTAAGAAAGTGGAAAGGAGTTCCTCATTTTCGAGACATGACAGGACTAAAGAGAGTCAGCTGCTGAACTGTTAGTCTTGGCTACTTGCAGTAGGTGTTTATCCGCAGAGCAAAGTGTTCTGTTTGTTGTATATTGTAGGAGCATGTGGGACAGGCATGGGTAGTTTTCTGGATTATAGATGAGAATATTTATTATGAATAGCTGTGAGTGGGCAAGACAGTGCTGGAGCTCAGTCCAGTGGAGCTGTTGTAAAGCCTGACAGTTATGTGATTTGTAATGGAGACTAGCTGCAAATTTTGCCACTTTGTTATAACATTACTTTAGCAATTTGGACTGGTTAGCTTGAAGGTTAACATAGATGGGAACATCATAGAAAAGAGGGGGGAGTAGTTAGGCTACTGCAATATGTTTTCTGGTGTCATCTGTCAGGTAAGCTTTTATTGTATGTCGGGTGCCACATTTTTAGTGGGATTCATTTACAGCTTGTTTTATGTGGATGTCAAATGTCAAGCATCCATCTATTTAGACCCCTAATAGTTTAGTATGGGTTACTAGGTGTATTGGGGTGTGTTAGAGGATAATAAGGAAAATACGTTTTTTTTTTTTGCCATTATATTGTTTTGTTGTGAATAGAATCAGTTTATATCTGTAGGTGTCTAGAAGGTGCTGAGAATAACAAAGCCAACACTCAACAATTTTTTTAATAGAGCAGATTTGTGTGGAGTCATCTGTATACTGTTTGACAGTGGCATGTTTAATGGATTTATGGTAATAATTTATAAAGCTATTAAAAATAATTGAACCCAGAATAAAACCTTGTGGAACTCCCATACATACTGTAATGAAGGAGGAGATTCTGATTACCATATGACCGCCTATTGCTTTCCAGAAAGGTAGCTATCAAACCAGGAGTGGGAGACAGTATCAGTATGCCCTTTCACTAAGTCTATGTCATGAACCATATTTGTGGACTTGATGTCATCGCTTTACCTGTGTAATTGTATACTGTGCATGAGCCTGCCACAGTGGTTGCTGTGTTACTGCCGTCGGCTAGTCACCATCACTATTGTCACTTGTGGGAAGAATGATAGTGGGAGCTGCACTGTCACTATCTGTGACTGGCTGTGGCAGCTGCACACCAGACTGAGGCATAATCTCATTGTGCAGCAGGTGGTAAAAATCCTGCATACAGTCGAAGGGTCATATTGAAGGACACACCTAGACTCATCCAAGCAATGACTCCCCGTGTACAGAACAGGCTGGTGCTAATGCACTCCTCTGCATCTATCAGGTCTGCATCACCTGGAAAAATAAAACAGGGAGGGTTACATAACAAAAAAGGGGGTGATTACTCAGTAGTTTCTACGCCAATCAACACCTATTGAAAATGCTGATTTTTTTTTTGTTTTTTTGTTTTTTTTGTTTTAACAGCATTAATAGTTTGCACTTACCAGCAAGGTAACTAAGAGGAGTACTACATGCCCTCAATAGTTACAGAAACTGTTGATATTTTAGCAGTATTAATAGCCTGCACTTTATAACTAGGTGACCATGAGGAAGGCTTCCACACAGGAAGAAGCAGTACAGTAAGTTTGTGTGCCAAATATGGTAATCATGGATACTGCTGGAATACTCTAATGACACATTGGTGATACACTCTTATGCTTCACACAACACGTCACAACTGATGGAGTGGTAGCCCTTCCTTTTCTAGTATTACTCCACCTATGGTCCATATTGGGCATAATAGCAATATGGGTGTAATCTTTTACACTAAGCACCTCAGGAACACATGCCATTCCATAGAAGGTATCCATGTTACTAGCTTGGCCCTGAGCCACACTGGAAAATAAATGTACTGGTCAACATGTGGCAAGCATATGCCAAAGATTTGCTGAAATGTCCTCAAAGCAGAATACTGTGAGATACCCAAAGTATTTCACTTTGTCTCTGGAAAGTTCCTGTAGTAAATATAGTGAGGGTTACTCATACCTTGGTGTCAACAGATATAGGAAGGCCATTGCACCACCCACTCCTCATATGTGGGCTCAACAAATTCACTAAAGACCATCTTATGTACCTGTCCACTCAAATCCTGTCCAGGATTTCCTGGTGAGTTCAAGTGGGTCAGCCTTTGGCCTTATCTCTATCTTCTCAAATGGTGGTCTCCAAGTGGGCCATGGAAATGAGCAACTCAAAAAAGGAGACAGCTGAGCTGGCAGTTAATGTGAATATCTTTGTAGATTTCAAAGTGGATGGAAAACTATGACCTTGTTTTTCAATAAACATATTTATGCGGTGCAGATGTGCATCAAAAATGGAAGATGAATTGCTCAAAATACGAAAGATCTTTCAAATAACTTAATATAGTCACAAATGTTTCACAAATTACTAATTTATATCTCATTATAACTTCATATGTATGCTACTTTCAAAGTCCGTTTCAAATAGTAGTGAGTGAGCATAGTTTATGTCTCTAAATCATTACGAAACTGTGGTCAGACATAGCCAAACAAATTCACACTATGGCTAAACACAACTATAAATACCACTCAGTATTACAAATTACAGGTAAATTTATTGTTGCCTAAGAACTGCCCAACTTTTTAATAACTATGCTGCTTTTTCTTTTTTCTTCCATTTTATTCATCCAATTGCAGTATATGGAAATGAATATTTTAACAATATTTGAGGGACAAGCATATTGGATGTTTTCTGGCACCATTTAGACAAGTATCTTTATGGCCCATACTTTTTCCAGCTGATTTCTGTTTAGTATCTATAATGTACATGATATCAATTAATACATGTCTAAATTAACTAACCTTGAAAACAAAAACAGGACCTATCATCACGTTCCTTTCAGGCCTATCTGAATAGTGATAACATTAAGGAAAGGGTTTTTCAAAAGGTACTGTGTAGGGATGGGAATAAGGGCAGGTTTGATGTTGCCATATATGATTAAAAATATTCAGGGGGGCAAACTGTCATACTCATGTGTCTTTAACTTGACCATAACCTTGCCACTGCCCCAACCCCCAACTCTACACAATACCTTATTTAAAACCCATTTCTAGAAAGAACAACTATACAAGGCAAACACACACATACACACACACACACATACACACACACACACACACACACACACACACACACACACACACACACACACACACACAAAATTCCACTCCTAATGTCAACACATTTGATAGATAAAAAAATTGACATTAGTAAATTGCCCCTATTACATTCATACAAGCAAACCTCATACACCACATGGAAAGTGGATGTGTCCAGCCATGACATTTCTGCAATGTGAAAATGTTCATGTTTGACAAAAAAGGCACATATTTTAGAGGATTTGATAAAATGAATTATTGTCATGTGTGTATATTGTCCCTAAGAGATTTGTTCCACAAAGACTTTGTTGCAGTCTTTACCCTATGGAAAAACAGTGTGGAGGCAAGGGAAGACAGAAAAGCAATTTCATAAGAAGTTTGCAATTAAATGAAAAGGATTAGGATGCTGGAGGTTTGCTATTGTTTCACCTGTGGGACGCGGGAGCTCTAGGAAACACATGATTATGGTTGCACTAAAAGAACATAATTTCAAACAGAGATTTTTATTTAGGAGGCTACTGGAATCTATACTTAAAGTCAGGGTTCAGCTGATTTACCACAACTTCCTGTAAACAGTGACTTGGAGATGGGGAGAGGGTTTGCATACTGTAAATTAAAGAGGGGAAGAGTGACAGACTGTTAATAATGATAAAAATGACATTGTCCATTTGCTTGCAAAATAAAATCAAACTGATATCTTGCCTTCAATTAATACACTATAATAAATCAAAAAGATTTCATAATTTCAGTACTGCATAATACATTTTAGAGGACTGCTGGTATATTGCCTCAGGTTCCAACTTAATTCTGTACTACCCTAGTTAAACAAACCAGTTATCAAAATATGTATGAACTCAACATCATTTATTCAGATGCATCCTTGCATTCACCCTTCTGCATATGGTCAAAGAGGTGCCCAGGAAGTCAGCACATCATGTTGAAACTTAAGTGAACTCCCTGATCTAATGTATAAGATGTATTTTTCAAGTCCAAAAATTTAACAAATGCACAGAATCATGCAACAATATAAACAAAAAGGTATTCAGAATCCTAGCAAGTAAGATGGTGGTGACCATGTCCAAAGATGTTATAAGAAAAGATGACCACAAAACAATGAAAGTTAAATAGAGAAGGTACAGCATCCAGGTCACATGACATGACAACTGCAAATCAGCCTCACCAATATGGATGAATTTCAGGAGTGAAGCAGAAAACAGTGCCCACCACCTATGAAGTGTGACAATGTCAGAAAACCTCATAAAAGAAAATCTCATGTCATATATTTAAGAACTGCATACTAAGACACCACAGGAAAGAACTAGGAAATTAATTCACTCTAATGGAGAGAAATTGTATCCCTGCTATCTTCATATATTTCAGAAGTCTGTCCCATGGAAAATACACTAAAACCTGAAAACTATTAAGTCCAATGGAAACAAAATCAAAATGTTTTATGACTACAACTGAAAATATATTTACAGCTAGGACCTTATCAGGATAACTGGCCACAGCCAAAACATTTGTGTGTTGTTCCTTAGAAAAAGTAATGCTTAATTATACTGGAGTTGAGCTTCTCACCTGACCTCTAGCCAGTCATAGAAAATACTAAAATAAAAGAAGTAACCAGGAATGGACAATTACATGCTTAAAGGAGGGCTAACCCAAATATAGGTGATGAAGAAGGTATTCTGACATCAAAACCATACATGGAGAAAAGGTCACCATGCCATTTAGCATGTAGTAGAATCTCATGAAGAGGATGTGTCTTTTGCTAGCCTGAAAGGAAAGAACCATGACAGGACTAGGGACAGAAAGGGCAGCACCAAAGGTAATGACCAGAGGGCTTGTCATGCAGAACAGACATGTATCAATAGACACATGGAAAAATGTGTTGATTACTTCATTGGCTGAAGTAGTTACAAATGCGTGGGGAGGAGACAGTGTATAACAACATAGTTATTCCTTAAAAATGCAAGTGGAGGAGGCAATGTATAACAACATAGTTACTCCTTTTTACCTATTTGTTCTTACTTTACAAAAGGAAAACAATGCTTTCCACTTCATTTGGATGCAAAAAGAATATAAAACTATGCCCTGGATATCTTCTTGAACGAAATGCCAGTAAAATTGCCAAACCATAAGAATGTGCATACTTCCAATTATAGTTCATTGAGAGATGGGGACTGTAGTCCAAAATCATGCATTTAGATTAGCATTAATCTAAGGTATCAAATGCCAAAAAAATTAATAAATAAATAAGTATACAAACAAATAAATAAATAAATATTAGCTCAGCTCATTTCCAAAGAAACCTGTCACATGTAATAGTACACTAAAATGTACAGTTATACTGAATGGGTGGCTGCAACTCAGTGATTGTTACTTTATAAGACAGGTATCATTGAAGTGGTCCAGCTTTTACAAACACGGGGAGATTGGAAACCACACTTTTAGAACTGAATGCCTCAAAAATATTCCTAACAAGTGGAGATATTCTTAACCCACATTCTAAAATATGTTTATTGATTGGTTTCTTTATTTACTGATTTATTGGCCATGAAGAATTAAACACCCAAGGTGAAACTGCTGACCATTAACTGGTATATGAGAACAAGATTAACCTCTTTCTTCCAATTTTGGAGAATAGGAGCAAAAGCTATGCTTTCTCAAGAGCAAGGCAAATGTGGGGAAATGATTTAGGTGGCATAAAATCTTTAATTATAGAGATGGCAGATAATGTAGAGGCAAAGCAGGTTAGTAAATAAAGGGTGCATGGGCCAATTTTAGGCAAGAATGAAAGACAGAAAGACTGACAGTATGCAAGCAATGACACAATTACCCAAATATTGCTGCTGCACTGAATTCATACATTTAGACACTTAATCTTTGAGAGGGAGGGCGAGGAAAGAGTATAGTTGGGGCTAAACAGAGTGGTGTGGTGGATACGGACTAACAGATCAGTAATCTTCAGTCTTCCTGGCTCAGTGTCAGCCTACTACCTCAGACAGAGTTTACAGAAAGATTAATGTAAAAATACTGCCTCTCTTTTTTTACATTATGAAAGGGGCTGGATATGAGTAAGCCCCACAAATCTCTCCAGCAAGAAGCATCTATAGGGTATATACCAGCATGTTGGAAAAGTTTGTGCCTAACAAATGGCCAGAACTAACATGAAGAAATGTGGAATGGATGAAGATGCCAGACACATATGAAGCAGAGGTGTTCTGTGTTAACATATGCACCCTGTAATGGAAAACTTTAAAATTCTAGCACAGAACTGGAAGGGAGAAGTAAAAGAAAATAGTTAAAATAGAGTAGCTGAGCAGATGTTACAAAGATCATATCATAGCTAAGCAAAAGCCTTGCTTGGTAATAGCAACAATTCAGCTGTCAACAAAGGCAGTAAAAGGCACATGTGCACCATAGAACAAGGTAAAGTACAAAGAAAAAATGATTGTATGATGGAAGTAAATGGCAGTCACAAAACCCTGAAACAGGGAAGGGTAGCATATAAAGATTTAAAAAAATATGAATTGAGATATGGGCTATGTAAGAAGAGTAATGACTCACAAGTGGACAGAGAGGAATGAGAAGTAAACAAAAGACATTTTGGATAGAAAAGGTTATAAGAATAAGGAATGAGTTCAGCTAAGCAAGGAATATCAAGCAAGGAGCGGAGAAAGTAGGATCTCAAAAGATGCATGTGGGAAGGTAAAATGTAGAATTAAGAATGATATGTCAAGGGCAGCCAAAACCAAGCCAAGAGAAAGCATTTAAGAATACAAGTATGCTACCTGTTTTTTTTGTGTGTAGGAGGAATGGAAGAAAAATTAATGTAAGATGAATTACACAAACTAGAAATTACAGAGGGTAACAGTAGAAAAGTCAGAGGTAGAAGTATCCTGAATAGTTTGTTGAACAAACCTGAGACAGATGAATGCATTTTTAAAGTACATGGGTAATGAGGGGATGGCTATTAAGTGAAGGAATGTTACCCAAACAGCCTGAGTAAAATCCTCACTTGAAGGCTTATGCCAGATGGTATGGAGGATGTCACTGTACACAGCTGAGAGGAAAATAGGGATGAGATGAATGAGAGAGGAATTAAATGTGTGACATGGACATTAGGGGTTTCACAGCCTACTAATAGGAATAGGATACAGATGAGGATGGAAAGAGAAGCAGTGGTCAAGATATGTGTGTGTGTGTGCGTGTGCATGTGTGTGTATGCATGTGTGCATGTGTGCGTGTGTGCATGTGGCTGTTTGCATGCATGTGTGTGTTGTGTGTGTGTGTGTGTGTGTGTGTGTGTGTGTGTGTGTGTGTGTGTGTGTGTGTGTGTGTGTGTGCGTGTGTGCGTGCGTGTGTGTGCACATGTGTGTGTTACAAAAGATGAAAAATAGAAAAAAATGTGAAAGTGGCAAGGAAAGTGTTAAAGGAATGGAAGGGAGTAGTAATATTATTTAGGAGTGGACTGAAGTGATAGAAATCAAACTGAATATTAAAAGAGATGGTAGGTGAATATTTAAAAAATCAATTTTAGAATTGCAAAAAGTGCATGCAGCAAATCATGATAAGTGAAAGGATCATTTGTTAGGAAGGGGAGAAGATGGATGTTGGGAATGCCAGGGAGATTATATTTGAGGACTACAGTGTAACAATGAATTTGAATAAAAGACATAATGTTTGGAAAAACAGAATAACTAGGGGAAAAATATTGAATTTATCACTAGAGTAGCAGTGGGTGCTGCCTGCTCCCCACTTTTCACTGATTTAGTGATGTGGTACTGGGAACAAACCTTTGTGTTTCAGTCTGTACATTTTTCAAATATTTCAACATTATTCCATGTTTTAGATGATGTATTTTTGATAAGAAAGGTTAGTCAAAAAAATTAGAACAATTTATTATCTACATTCATAGGATCATAGGATCATAGGATCATAGGACATTACTAGGCTATTGGCCCTGAGGCTATTATAAGCCTAGCCAAGAGTTTAGCCCATGTATTGACAAATCAGCACCTGATGCCCCTGTCCAGCAGAGACACAGGTGGAATCTCAGGGATGTATTTTCTATTTTCCATCCAGTTATCCAGGTTGCACTTAAAAAGAGGTAAAGAGGTTCTCTGCTTGATGTGGAGTTTGAGTCTATTCCACAGATGGGGGAGTCTCTGGGGCACAAATTTGTCCTGCCAATATGTCCTATTGATGTCACAGACCAGGTTGAGGTCATGTGTGTGGGTTACTCAAGTGGAACTTGACTTGCGTATATGCAGCAGTCCCATTAATGTGCGGTATGAGATCACCTAGTATCCTAGACAGAGGTCACATCTGCAGATTCTGCATGAAACAGAGTAGAGGAATAAGGCTTTTAGCCTATCTGTGTATGGTAGATTTTTGAGGCCCTGGATTCTCCTGGTGAGGAACCTCTGTGGTCTCCTCAGCTTTTGCATGTGCTTTGCGAGGTACATGCCGAGTGTGGCATTGTACTCAATAATGGGCCTTATAAGGAAAGAATACAGGGATGTTATGACCTCCTTGTCCATGGATGAGATACCCCTTACTTATGAGTTGGGCCGTGTAGAAAGCTTTCCATATAATGGAAATAACAAGGTGGTCAAAAGTCAGGGTGCTCTCAGTCTGGGTGCCCATTAATTCTACCACCTCATTTTTGAAATTCACTTACAATTACTCTAGAGACAGCATTAATTAATTAGATGTCCTGTTAGTTAAGGTTTTGAATGAATGAAGATATAATCTAAAGTTTACGGAAAACCCACCTTTTATAATAGCTATCTCTATTTCACTAGTAACCACCCTTTCATACAGAAAGAAACATTTAGTTAAAAGGCAAAAGGTTAGATTATCTAGAATTATATTTGAGGATTTAGATACAGCCATTGAGGTAGACATCCTGATGGATATGTTCTTGAAGAGAGGTTATCCTCAAGATATGTTACTGAGTATAAGGGATGAGATTCTAGAAGGAAGGGAAACAAAATTCAAACTTATTTTAGGAATGAGTTTGATTTCCCAATCAAAACAGGAGATTAAGGACCCAACAGGATATGACAATAGTATGTGTATTAAATAGAACAAAGGAGATAATGTCAAAACGATTTTCAGTCATTGAAATACTATTTCATTTGACACTGTCCCTGTGCAAAAAGCTTGATAACAGACCTCATTTTCCCTTTTCCAGAAATTTTAATATTAAAGAAAAACTTGACAGAGGGACATAATTTTGCAGTAAAACATCTGGGGGCACAAGGAAATGTGGTGCTTGTGGACAATGGAAATATATTCATGAAGGAAAATAGCTATATTTAAAAAGTAAAGATTACAATTTTAGATTTACATCAATATATGATTATAATAGTAAAGGTGTGTTCCTGTTTTATGTTGGAAAAACGGAAAGCAAAATCAGAAAATGAATACAAAAACATTACTATGATATTAATGGAAAGAGAGACACTAATGCCCTTTACAGACATAAGACAGTTTGTAATAATAATAAACTGTTTTACTTTACTGTACTGGAACAAGTGACTCCGAATCCAAAGGGAGGACCTGGGAATACATTCTATAACAACACAAATTATTGTGGCAGTTAAGAATAAACACTGGTGAATATTCTGTTGTAAATAATACAGTTATCATAATTAGTACATTAAAACTTTGAGCTGCCAAATTATGATTAAGAGGACATTATTTTACAGTTAATAAATTTAAACTATGTATTACAAGCAATTATTTCACATATTAATGCCTTTTAATAACTTTAATACATTTTCAGACATTTTAAGTTTTATAAGCTTTTTTTAAAATGTTTTAAGTGTTTAAATTTTGATTGTATATGCTCTGTGACTGAATGCTTTATATCATATAATTTTATATAAAAACGTGGGGTAGAGAAATGTAAATTAGTTCTGATGAAGTCCAATGAAAGTGTTTAACTGTTTTGTAATAAACTCTTTAAACATTTATTTCATTATATTGCAGTGTTGACTGGTGATCAGTCTTATTTTTTTGGTTAACAGTCTTTGATTTAGGCTATGTTTTTGCATCGGGCAACATTTGGTAACAAAGATCACAGTTGCTAGGGGGATAGCCAATGATAGTGGCAACTACTGTGTATCCACTGGCCAGTTTTCATTTCTGGATGTCAAGATTATATTAAAACACCTAGCACTTATACAAAATGAAGTATCTCTTAAATTCTAGAATGTAGGCATGGGAGAGTTGAAGTACCCCTTCAGCAATATGGAGAAGCATGCATATACTTTCTGCACTGTTTCCCTATCAAATGCTGTTATTTGATAGGGGGATCATGAATAGGATGTAAAAAAAAAAAAAAAATGGCTTTCTCCTTGTAACCATGGCAGCAGTAGAGACTGCATGCTGTCTAGCCCTCACTTCATTAAGTGAGACTGAACAAAATAAAGGCATATCATTTGGATTCTGAGGTGCAAAAGACCAGTGGGTAGTACAGAATAAAATAATATCATTAAATCATGACACAGAAGCTTTATATTTTAGCAGCTTCCGTTATCAAACTGTATACATCACTGTACAGCAGAAGAGTTATGTACAATTAATCGTCACTCATACATATCCAAACAGTACTTTGCAATTGTCAGTCTTGGATCCTTCTATATATGTATCTATATCTATAGTCTAAACTGCCTAAGACTGACATGAATTTTGTTGACAAAAAAATGTCTAAAACAGGTAATATTGACAGCATCATTATTACACCAGTGAGGGATATAGGCACTTTCCTCACTGTAATACAACCTCAGAGTTGGAATATTTGATTAGCAGGTGGCATAGGGGTGCAGCCCCATGCAATGGGGGCGTTTGGGGCTTGTCCCCTGCAAAAATATTGTTATTTTTAAATAAGTTTACCTTCTGTAAATAATTGTTTTGTTTTTAATCTTTTTGCTTGTTGACCATTTTCATGTGGGAATTAAGCAGATTGGATCAATATCATTAAATCCATATGGATAGAGACAGGTAGATGTATAGATAGATGGATGGATAGATATGTTCTGAGATTGGAGTATCTTGGGAAATTCATCTTACTTCAAGGTAGAGTGATCTTGGTGCAAGTGCAAGTGACAAGAGTGTGCATTGCAGAGAAAAACTCATGACAAAAATTCATTTTTTAAAATTATTATTGTTATTATTATTACAAGTTTTAAAATGTATTCTTTGCTAAATAGCATTTATTTATTTAATTACATTTGTTACTGTGATAGTACCACCAAGCTCAATGAACCACATATCAGTAGCATCTTAGGGAGGAAAACTCTATAAACAAAAATACAAACAATAATACAAAATAAAAATAGTTCAAAATGTGATGCTTAGATGCACAGTAGTTATCAACAAATGGTACAACAGATGCAAAAAATCAGCAGTGAAATAATAAGGATGTATGTATTTATAAGTAATGAAAACATTACATGTCAGTGCAAACATTCTGAGCAATGGACACTAGCATCATAGACACTTGTGTAATGTTTAGTTACACAGCTGTATTCTAAATTTCTAATGACAAGTGCAATTAAAAAAAAATATATATATATATATATATAGTCTATATTTAAAAGCTGTGGAAGGATGATACAAATTCAGTTTTGCAATGCATGTAAGTAAGATATATAGAAGAATGGGTCCATGTCAGATGGACGAAAGCGCAGTTCAATGAAGACCACATTGCCGAGACAACTGCACCGACAGGATGAATCCCCAACAACGGTAAGCGAATGTATTACAGAATGGAATACATTCCCGTTCCCGTAATACACTCAAATACCACATTACAACATGTGTAGCAGGGGGGACACATTCCTAAGTGGGATTAGGGTGGGAACATTGACTTAGCTGCTGTAGTTGCAGGGCAATATGTCAGCAGGTCTCCATTACATTCTCATTCTCTGAATGAAATCAAACAGACTGCACGGGACCTGTGGAAGTGTATTAATAAAACAACACCTCAGTTAGATGGCATGATGGCCATATCTCCAAAATGTCTATAGGCTCCAAATGGGCTCCAGCCCTTATGGAGAAATTTCAAGGTGTGAAGAAACATTGAGTTAGGTGCTATAGTATAAAACATTGGGGAAATGGCCAAGTGGTGCAAAGGTTAAGATGTTTGCCTCTAGTATGCAAGGTGCAAGGTTTGATTCTCACCACTGGGAAAAGCTTGCCGAGGGTGGCCTAATGGTTAATGTGTTTGTCTTACAAACACAAGGTGCAGGGTTTGAGTCTCATAAGGGATAATTGGCTGGGCTTAAAATGGCTCACAAGGGCAGTTAGCTTAGTACTAATCTATGAACCTATGAAATAAAAGTCAAAGAAAATAGGAAATTATATTGGCTTAATATCAATAACAGTAACGTCAAGGCAGAAATATGCAATTCGGTTTCCAAAGATGTGGGAGAGAAATGCTGATTTATTTATTTGTTTGTTTTGATTGTTATTTTATTTTATTTTTTGTTTATCCAAACTGGATCTGCTTGGTCTGCCTCATAAAGGTCATCTCTAATCTCCTCCTCACCTTATCATCCAATATCAAGGAATGCGTATGATTCAAATGCATTTCTGATATATTTATTATTTATAATTAACCAATAGATAACCCAGCAGGAAGGCAATTACAGACTCCTTAACTAACCGCACTCACCTTCTCCTACTTTAAGCCAGCATTTTTCCTCCTAGAAAAGATATTACATACTTCTCCATCGGTGATGGCGCTGCGATAGCGTTGTTGCCTCACAGTAAGACATTGTCCTGTTCAATTCTCAGCTAAAGCGTCTTCTGTGTGGAGACATGCATGAATGGGCGTACCTTCATTGAAGGTTGTGCATCAAGGCCAGCAACTCGGCACATAAAAATCTACTGCCAATCATTAGCGGACCGGAGTTCCGCTGTGGCGACCCCTAACCGGGAAAAAGCCGAAAGACACAACAACTTCTCTATCAACCACATCCATTTTGTCAAGCCTCTGAAGAAATACAAATATAAAAATAAGCATTACTATAATAAGTAAAATATACATTTTTCTGTACTACCAACTTTCAAATTAATACAATTATTTGGCCAAACATGGAACAATAAATCAATTTATGCTATTATTACATAATAATTAGTAAAAGCTATATGATGGACCTCTAAAGGGAAAGTCAAACAACTGCTCTAAAACATAAATTAACAGCAATGTGATCACAACAATAACAACAAAAATAAATAAATTCCAAACAGCTATCCACTCACATTTCTTTTTAACAAACATAAATATCTTCTTGGAAAATACCTGAAAAGTCTGACACTAAACAAAAATATTCTCAAATATATTGCTGTAATTTTGTAATTTCTACTCCTACACTAGGAGACACTAAAAGTAACCTGGCATCAATTATTTTGGCTCAGTCATTTATCCAAGACCACTGATATCAATGAAAACACAGCAGGCAGGTAGGCTTCTTGCTCCAAACCAATTTTATGTAAGCGATTTTGTCAATATACAATCAACAAACTTCGTCAGACAATACAAATTGTTCAAATACTCCCTCTTAAAAACAGTATTAATTAATGACATCACTGAATCCAATTTAAACCTTAAACTAACCCTACTCAACTAAGCATTATAGCAGGTATTTAGTATGCTCAAAAATATTTATTAAAACAATATTAAATACTTTATTAAAAATCCTTATAACTATTAATATTAAATAAATCATATTATAAAACAGGCTCATCTATCCAAAGCCTTTAACCTTAATAAACACTTGACTGAGCAACATTCATTTAACCCTGGCTGGACATAAGTATTAGTTTTTAGTTGCCATAATAATTTCTGCCTTTCCATAACCAGCTCTCCAGGTCCGCCTCTAGGATTTTTACCTACTTGTTCTATAACTATATATTTAAAGGTGTGTGTAGGATTTTCAAAGATATGTTTAGCCAAAGCATTAGTCAGAATTTGTTTTGTAATATGAGATTGGTGTTCATAAATTCTTTGCTTAAATAAACATTCAGTCTTACCTACATAAAATCCATCATTAATTGATATGTTTTTTAAGAGGGAGTATTTGAACAATTTGCATTGTCTGAAGAAGTTCATTGATTTTATATGGACGAAAGCGCTTACATAAAATTGGTTTGAAGCAAGAAACCTACCTCCCTGCTGTCTTTTCATTTATTTCTTTGAGTTTTACAAGTCTGTTTTGTTTTGAAGACCACTGATATCTCTAACAAAAGATTAAAGAACTAACATTATGTATGGCAATATCAGAAGCATATACAGCAGTGTAACTCAAAGCCAGCGTATCAAAAATCCAACTCCCTGTCCCAGCAATCTATGAATCTTGGCTTAAGTCACACCTACAAGACTGATAATTCAGCATTCCAAATAATTAGCTCTTTAGAGAAAATAGACAAATCAAAAGAGTAGCAGTTGTTATACTGACATAATGAAGTAGTGACATAGGGCAATAGTGCCAGCCCAGCAGTCTGTAATTTTGTAAATAAGTCTATGTCATTTGTGAATATTGATATGATTTATATAGAAGTGTGACAGAAGGAAATACTGCCAGCACAGCTAACTGGAATTTTGTAAATAATTATATGTATTAGACCTGTATGTTACGTGTATATTAAACTGCTGATACAAAAGTATGTGTTGAGCAGGGTTTGTACAGTACTGAGTTTCAAAGATATATCCACAGTGTACCCTAGTGAAACATAGAAGATTAACTTGCAAAACTTATGAATAGTTAAGGTTAACTTACTTTATAGCTGAGCCATAAACAAAAGATGTTATCCCTCAGTTTCTGTTTAGTAGCAGACTCATTGTCTAGAGCTAAAAGTTTTTGTATTGTCTTGGAAGAGAAGTAATTAATAGGTTTGAGATGCAGAAGTTCTTTATTGCTTTATGACTTCCTAGCAACTGCACAGCTCTGAGCAAACTTTATTTATTTATTTTTCACACAGAGATGTTAAATTCTGTTAGTTTCTGATAAAACAGGGTTTATCCTGGGAAATGGAGTCGGATGAAAAAAGTGATATCATCCAAGCTAACCTAGCAGTAATAATGGATATTAATTTAAGACCTCTCTTAGACAGGGAGACTGGGCATTTTGTAATTTGTCTTGGACCTAGCAAGAACATCCACCTATCATCACATCTGCACTTGCCTTGCTCTGTACGTAAGTTTCTAGGGCTTCATAACTCTTTTAGATATAATTAGGAATATAGTAAAGATTAGTTTAGATGTTTTTCTGTATTTATTTGAGACTGTCCTGCAATGTTGATTTAAATATTCCCTGTGATTTTGAACTCTGAAGTTACTGTGCTGATTTACTGAGTATTGCCTTGTTCTTTTATTATTTATTATTAAATATATTTAAACCTACATTTGTGGCTGATATTTGTGAGACATATTTAAGCTCATAGAGTACTTGCATTTCTATTTAGTGACACTGTACAGGCCACTCCTACATGGCATTGCTCTTGGTCAGACTACCATTTGGATTAATAGTAGCATTACATAGTAGGACTGGACAGGACTCCCTTTGTTAAGGGCCTTAAAAGTAGCTGATAAGAGTGGTCGGTGGCAGTGGAAACTACCTTATAGACTGGGCAGAAGCGGGCATAGCTAGTAAACCTGTGTTAGCCTTTCCCAGGAGTGTGCGTGTCATTGTATATGAATCAAACCTCAAACTGTGTCTGTGTCAGCTACTTAGGCAGGAACACAAAGCACTGGTTGGACAGAGAGGGTGCTAGAGGTCTTAGCTTGGCCACTCGGCTGAGATCTCAACCCTATAGCTGTGCCAGTGGGGTGTCTTATTCGGGCTCTAGAGAAAGAGGGAGAAACCAGCTCCAAACTGACTGTGATCGCTCTGTGCTCTTAAGAGAAATTGCACTTTACTGTGTGTGTACTTGTCATCCTCCCAGTGTGTATGCCCCCTAGCTGTTGCCAGTGGTGAGAACTGAGGCTCCTTAATTACTGGGCCAGTGTTGGGGCATCACAGAAGTAATGAATGTAGACTGCATCAAAACCAGTCACCAGCAATAAAAGGAAGGTAAGCCTTTATTAAAATAGCTAGCAGTACACAGCAACATTCAACTGGCTGTGTATATCAGAAAACTAAAGCTGCAAAGAAATTGCTTCAAGAAATATTATTGTTGCCCCACAAAAACTGCACATGTGACCTTTTTTTGCTTGAAGACTTTAATATTCTTTAATATTCTTTCATATAAGCAAGACCGTAAAACATTTATCTCATAAATTACCTCATAATGATTTTTTTCAGTTTATATCAACACTCACAGAGTGGAACAGTTTTCAGAAACATTGAGTATATTCACCCAGAGCCTTCCGACACAATCTACTATAAATAAACACAATGGAACCCTATCAAATAACTTTACTGATCACTTCTCTCACTTTCACTAGATGAAAGAAAAAACAATCACTGGCCGCTTCAAACATTCATATATTGAGCATCAGAAGCTTTCAGGTAAAAGAAGTAGAAGACATTGGCTAGGTAAAGTAGAACTGTGCAGAGCAAACAGCTGACATCAAGTCAATGTGCTGTATTGAGTAATTTATCTCCCTCCTTATGAACTTGTTAAACAAGCATGAAGTATTGTACAGAACAAAAACTTTGAACTGACTGAACAGTTATAGTAAACACGCCTGCAAGAAATATATCATGGAACGATTATAAGCAAAGCACAACAGCACCATCAGTAAGTATTGAGAAGCTCAAAACAAACATCTTCTCAAACTTGGCCCCATGGTGCAAAAGGAGAAAGCCATGAGAGTGCTGTAGATAACCCATGTTTGTCTACATCATAGGTGATGGAGGGACAGCGTGCAGGACGGTCAACATGAATGACACTAGTTTGCTCATTCTGGGAGGGATATAGGTAGCCTAGACTAATGCAATTGTAACAGAAGGAGCTAGGGACCTCCATGTTGCAAACAGTATGATGCTAGGTTGTGCTTACATGGAGTCATCAATAACAATTTGTTTAAGCATTTTTTTTTACTACTTCTCTTATTGCTTTTTCTTGAGACTTGGGTAGACTTGGATATTCTATATGGTCCTATGATTCATTCTACTGTGGCACAGTTTCAGTATGATGCTGTATTGAATATGTCTTTCAAGGTATCTCAGAAAAAATATGCTGCATTTGTCACTCAAAAGTCATCCTCAGCTTTCTGAGCCTTAAAACATGTTTATTCTGTTTGAATAGTGAAATAAAATTGCTTAATATCCTATGACTAGCATCTATTTCATCTACCAGGATGACTACTGAAGCTTCAGCTTTCATCCATGACATTAAGCAGTCCATATCATATATCTGCTCTAAGATCTATTTACAGTTTAGCTTATTTTGTATTTCAGAAGTTTTCAAGATACAGTACATTGATGACCTTTTGAGATTGCAGAGAAAACCTATCCTCAGGTACGCATATGTATAGATGTTAAATGTTTGATGTTTTGCATAATGCAATAGTAGAGAAACTGTTTTAATTGAAACTCTCACTTTCTAATACTACTGCTTCTAGCCTTACTTTCTTCTGCTCTCCTCCACCTATCTGTCTCTACTCTCTTCTAACACTCTCCCTTTCACCTGACACTAAAGACTCAATCTTCTTCTGTTTTCTAACATATTCTCTAACCACTGCATTCTGCTACACCTTCCCTTCTGCCCCCTAAGTTTCTGTTCTACTCTCATTCTCCCCTCCTCTCCTCTCATTTTCCTTACCTGCAGTTTTAACTAATTACTGCATTGTCTCTCTTTCTCCTACAGTACTTTCAGCCCCGGGTCTTCCCACCCAGCAGTTAAGTAAAAGGGGATTTCTTCCAATTAATTCCTGAGGGCACCTGAATCCCAGTTGCTAGCCTGGCACACCGAAAACAACCTCTAAGGAGTTCCCCCTACATGGCTGAGCTAATGTATATGTTTAAAGCAAGGAAATTAGTTACTGAATACTAGCTGTGCTATTTTTAAGTCTGACCTCCTTGTGTGCACTCCAGCAGCCTACTGCAGACTGGTTTACCCCCTCCCCTTCTAATTTCTCCCCCAACCCAGAACTTACTACACCCATCAATGGATTCGGTCATTCCCCTGCTAATTATTACTGTTCTCTACTAGGGGGGCAGTCTCTGCCTATACAACCCCTAGCCTGTAAGCTCTCACCCTACTAGTTTCTAGTATCACTCTAAGAGCTAGCAGAACTTTAACCTCACTAAATTATAAACATTTTCCTATTGGTTTCTAGTATCTCTCTCTAAGAGCTAGCTGACATTTTAACTTCATTAAATTATAAACATTTTTTTTCTCTACAATATCCTCTTGAAAAATCAACCTACTCTACCTTGCCTGGCACCTGCAGTTAAAATCGTCCTACTATAACTATCAAACTACACTTAGCTGATACTTTTTCTGCTGCACTCACCTCTTTGGCTCTTCCTGCTCTGTTCACCCTGCGAGCTCACTCCGCTCCCCTACCCTGCCCCAATTCTCACCCGCCCCCAGTGCTCTTACAGCCCAATTAGCAAATACCTTTCCTCTCCTCATTATCTCTCCCACATAAATCCCTCCCTCATACACTCCTACACTCTCTTCCCACCCTTTAATTTATACCCTCCCCTACACTACTTCAATTCCCAAAAGAACTTGAAAGACCTACTTCCCCCTCCCTAAACTCCCTTAATACCTCTATTAACTACACACTATTCTCAGTTATAACCTTCGATACCATTTAAATTCAATATTTCTCACTCATTATAATTCCTACCTCCCTATCTCTCTCTTCTCTAACATGTTCTCTTTAAGTCACCACAACTCCCAAGCCCCCTACCTCATTCTTCTCTTCCTAAATCCCTTACACCAAGCTACCTCTTACTCCTCCCATACCTGCCTAATACTTCCAACAAAAACTAACTCCATACACACTCTCCCCTAGCCTCATTTGCCTTTCATTTCCACTCTATCTCACCTTCCCTCATTCAAACAAATCCTCTGCTCCTATTCCATCCTAAAATCTTCTCTAAAGCCACAATAGTGTCTCCTACTCTATTTTATAACCTTTCCAAACCTACACTTTGCAAACCTAAATGCCAAAAGGATGTCCCCCTCTGCCTACTAATGCTAGCAGGTGATATGCATCCTAATCCTGGTCCCATTACATGTAACAACTCCAATATTCCCACAACCCTCTCCACACCACATAATACCCTAAGGATCTTTACAATTAATGTTCAAAGTCTTAGTAATAAATCTCACCTATTTCACTCCTGGATAAGCCATAACCAACCTGACATCCTAGCTATATCTGAAACCTGGCTCAAACCTTCCATCTCTGATTCAGAAATCCTGCCCCAAGGTTTTCATATTCTCAGAAATGACAGAATTAATAAAAAAGGTGGCGGCTCTTCCCTAGTCTATTCTAATCTTCTCACCTTAATTCCTCTCCAAATTCCAATCCCACAATTCCAGAACACTGAACTAACCACCTGACTACTAAAATTAAACAAGCACAAAAATATTTGCTTCATTGCCCTCTATATTTCCCCTGGAAATAATATATCAATACTTGAAGAAATTATTCTATGGGCTTCCACAAAAATCAACTATGAAACTTACATCTTAGGAGATGCAAATATTGATTGGAACAAACTCAACTGCCCCTCCCCCTCCCTATCCATCAATCTCTACAATTTCACTCAGACAATCCTCACTATCACCCAACCTAACAAAACTAATCCCCCTGGGATCCACCTTAGACTGGATTCTTGTCTCTAACCCTAGCAGAATAACCATCTCTGGCACAATTCCTGATACCATTAGTGACCATCTCCCTGCCTTTATCCATTGCTCTACTAGCTCTTCCCCAAACCAGCATCAATTTATCCAAACTTGCAACCTTAGCAACTTCAACCCCATTACCTTCTCTAATTTATTCAAACAAATCAGCTAGCATATGCTGAACACCCAACCCCATGATAAAGCTATAAACTATTTAAACACTGTCTTCCTTGATACTTTAAACTCCATAGCTCCCCCAAGAAATAAAAGGATCAAAAATAACACAGCTCCATGGCTTTCCAAAGAGACCAAACAAATTATGCACCAAAAGGACAAACTATGGAAACTTCACCAAAAAAACCCTGCCCAACACATTACTTCAATACAAACAGCTCAGTAACTTTGATAAATAGCTAATCAACAAAGACAAAAAAAATCTACTACACTAAGCTCCAGTCTAACAACCATAATAATCCTAAACAATTCTGGAAGTCTATAAACTCATTTCTCCATCCAGGCTCAAAAACAAATCCCTGCCCCAACCCAAGCAAAACTGACCTTGAAGTAGGCACTGAATTTAATTCTTTCTTCATCAAAACCATTTTCGCCCTCACTAAATCCTTTCCCAACAATAAGCCAGCTAATCCTCCCCCGTCAATCCCACCAAACAACCATCCTCCTCTATTCGAGCTCAAACCTGTCTCTACAACTCTCATAAAAAAACTCCTATCCAAACTCAAGCCATGCTGTAATGCACCCAACATCCCCTTGTGCTATCTAAAACTTGCCACAGATGGTGTCGCTCTCCCAATCAGTTTCATTATAAACAGATCAATAAAAGAATCCTATTTCTTCAAACACTGGTGCTCAGCCTTCATTCTCCCTCTCCACAAGGGAGGAAAAAATACCAGCATCTCAAACTTCCACCCTATTGCTTTACTCTTCCCTGCCTCTAAAATCCTTGAAAAGTGCATCCACCTCCAACATATGCAATTTCTGACCCAAAATAACCTCCTCACACCCACCCAGCATGGCTTCCACCATGGCCACAGCACCAATACAGCCCTAATCTCTTTCTTAGATACTATTAATAAAGTCCAAGACTCAGGGCAGCTAGTTTTTTACTATTCTACTTGGTCTGTCCAAGGCTTTTGACACTATTTCACACAACCATCTTCTTTACCATCTCTCTAACCTTCACATCTCACGTAAAACTCTTTCCTGGTTCTCCAGCTACCTATCAGGCAGATCTCAGGCTGTCAATTGGAAAAACAGCATCTCTTCCTTCTTACCCACCCCCACTGGTGTCCCACAGGGATCCAGGCTCGGTCCTATGCTATTTAACATCTTCATCAATAACTTTCACACTGCTGTTCCTGACATCAAAATAATTCAATATGCAGATGACGCAACAATAGTCTGCTCTGCCTCAAACTTCCCTGAACTGCTGTCTAAAACTCAATCTGCCTTCTCAAAATCTGAAAACTGGATGCACCAAAAACACCTCTCTCTTAGTGCTAGCAAATCCAAAATTCTTCTCTTCTCACCCTCTAAGAACTACTCCTTCAATAA